>NC_069501.1:1063768283-1064138283 GCF_027579735.1 Bombina bombina | reverse complement strand
ACCTTGCATCTAAGCCTCAACAGACTGTCCCCTTATTTCAGTTCTTTTCACAGACTTGCATTTTAGCCAATGAGTACTGACTCATAAATAACTCCATGTGAGTGAGCACAATGTTATCTATATGCGCACATGAACTAGTACTGTCTAACTGTGAAAAACTGTCAAAATGCACTGAGATAAGAGAACGCTTAGAAATTAGCCTATGAGCCTACCTAAGTTTAGTTTTTAACAAAGAATACCAAATGAACAACTCTAATTTGATGATAAAAGTAAATTGGAAAATTGTTTAAAATTGCATCCCCTATCTGAATCATGAAAGTTAAACTTTGACTAGACTGTCCCTTTAAAGGGACATTATACACTCATTTTTTCTTTGCATAAATGTTTTGTAGATGATCTATTTATATAGCCCATAAAGGTTTTTTTTTTTTTAAATAAATGTATAGTTTTGCTTATTTTTAAATAACATTGTTCTGATTTTCAGACTCCTAACCAAGCCCCAAAGTTTTATGAGAATACTGTCAGCTACCTTCTCCAGCTTGCTCCTGTTTGTGTAAAGGGTCTTTTCACATGCAAAAGAAGGGGGGAGTGTCTTATTTCCCACTTGCAGTGGGCTTTCCAACTACCTTTTCAACAGAGCTAAACTGACAGCTTCTAAGTAAGTTTTTAAACAGTTTTATACTGGATTTTTATATCATTATCTGTGCATATTATTCTTTATAGTAGTGTCTATTACATGCAGTCATATGAAAATGAGTGTATACTGTCCCTTTAAGGCACATTAAACTGTCAGACACATAACAATTATTAACTAAATAAGAGTATTAAATGTCTGAAAGTATTGTTGTAAAAAATAAGGGAGAAAATTGTTCTAAGCAGCCTGGGAGACTTTAAAAAAAGATTGGGCAAATAAGGGAGATCCCTGGAAATAAGGGAGGATTGGAAACACTAAATGAATCATAAATAAACATGGACATAAAACCAAATGCTGAGTTAACCATTCTATAGCTTTCCAGTGACATGTGAATAAATTAATACATGTTGTTCCTTAACCCTTTCATGATGGTACTTATTTGTCTACATTGGAACAAAGTACAAATTTAAATCACATGATCGTTCATGCGATCACATGATTTTAATGTTGGGATCGTGTCAGGGGGAGTGCCTATGACGCTAAGCAGTGGGCACCCCCTCCAGCCGGCAATCCCATTCAGGAAGCGCCTTTGGCTTCAGTGCGTTTCATGCCGTCCTAACGGTGCTAAAGCCCAGCACAGTTCAGACGGCATGGAACGTCCTATTGGCGGGAAGGGGTTGAGGTCACTGGGAGTGGGAGTCCGAAATTTTAGGAACATGTTCTGGTGGTATTCCAAGATTTTAGCAACAGGTTCTCTCATCTCTCTAATACAGAACCCAGTTTCTAAATTCTAGGAGCAGGTTCGTAAGAACTGGTGAGAACAGACTGAATCCCACCACTGTCTAAGGTAACTTGCTTTTGAAAAGTAATGCTTCCCTAGATTAAGTAAGATTAAAAAATCCTCACATTTGTCAAGGTCCTATTATTCTGTATAACCCATTCACTAAAACTCACTCATCTCTCAGTCTTTTGTAAATGGAATTGGAGCGACTAACACTAGACCATCTATTTACTTGTTAAATTTACTCTCGGGTCTGTGGATCCTCGGCACCCGCTTGTTGTCTCTTACCACGCTGTGGCACCTTCCAATCTACTTGCTGTATCTACCCTCTCTGCCTGTGAGTAGGTCAGTCCTGCCTGCCTGAACTCTGCAACCTTTGTCTGTCAGTCTTGCCTGCTGGAGTAACCCATTAACTGCCTGTGAGTACCAACCTGCCTAAACTACTTAACCTCTGCCTGCCTGAACCTTAGTCTGTCAGTCCTGCCTGCTGGAATAACTCCTTAACTGCCCGTGAGTACGACAACCTGCCTAATTAATTTAACCTCTGCCTGCCTAAACTTTATAATCTTTGTCTGTAAAACCTGTCTGCTGGGGTACCCCCTTATCTATCTGTAAGTACTACAACCTGCCTAAGCCGATTAAACCTCTGCTTGCATGACCTACAAAACATTAGCCCGTCTGGCCTGCCTGCTGAACTTTACCTTTGCCTTTTTGTGAATATCATCTGGCCTGTCTACCCTCTGCCTGCCTGATCTGCCTGCTGGAGTTTACCTCAATTCCTCTGCACATGAGTTTCTACTTTACTCAGCCTCATTCATCTGTGTCACAGATGTCTCTGGGGGTCACGTCCTGGAATATATTCAGTGTGCTAGAGTGTAATATTCACTTCACTCTAGCCTTTGGGTATACTTCAAGACTGATTCCAAACCTGACAGTAATACACAGGGAGAGATAGGCAGTGAAAGAACCAGCATGGGTCTGCAGCAATCTAAGGGTTAAGGTTGTAGGGAGTGAGATAGGAGAAGAGGGCTGGGTAGAGGAGCTAGTGCAAGATTGTTGCAAGTATAGGGAGGAGCCCCTGTCTTACCTTAAAAAGAGATGTTTCCAGCTTCCTGACCCTCTTTCTCCTTGGATCTTGAAGCAGAGACGTTTTCACTTTCATTTTCAAGTTATCATAGGCCTCATCCATTCCAGCCAACATGAAGCGTTCCAGAAGATCAGTCCTGCCTCCAGTACGGTTCCAGGAGCTTCAGTTTACACCTTCAAGGAAGCAGGATAAGAAGCAGATAAGTCAACTTGATATTATTAAGGAGTTTGAGGATGAGATTCCATCCACACAGCACACTCCTATACAGTCAGTGCAGGCATCGCATAGTGCTTCTGCAGTAACTGTGGCTGTTGTTAGATTCTGTCCCTGAATCTCCAGTTCAGCCTGCAGCTGCTGCTGCTTCTCCATTACAGGCCCCTACACATATTCGGTATATTAATACCCCCATTATACAAGAAAACATTGGTGGTTCAGGGCCTTCCCTAGCTAATGTTGTTAGGCCTCATGATATGCAAAACATTGGTGGTTCAGGGCCTTCCATAGCTAATATTGTTAGGCCTCATGATATGCAAGGTAGCTTGTGTAATGCTCATGGGATACTCCTCTATCAGATCAAACTTGGCCAGTAGTCTTGTTATCCCGGGGTCGAGCCGGAATGATAGGGAATATCCCAGAGCAGAGAAAGTTAGAAAGATGAGGAAGGCGGCACTCACCACAGGCAGGGCAGTCCCCAGCGGCAACGGCAGAGCAGTCCAAGGCAAATCACTAGAATGGTCAGGCAGGCAGGGTTTGGCAACAGTAAAGCAGTCCAAGGGCAAACCACTAGAATGGTCAGGCAGGCAGGGGTTGGCAACGGTAAAGCAGTCCAAAAGCACATCACTATAATAGTCAGGCAGGCAGGTTTCGGCAACAAAGAGGCAATCCAGAACAACAGGGGTTCAGCAGCAGTAATCAATCCAGAAAATTAGGGGTTAAATAGGCAGAGTAGTCAGACAAGCTGAGTTCAGCAGCAGATCGTTGTGACAGGACTTACATAGGCGCAGGATTCGCACCACAAGCGTCCGGACCAGCATCAGGGAAAGAGGAGCATGCGTCAATGACGTCAGCATCGCAGGCATATGGACCGGACACAACCCCTGGCAACGAGCAGGAAAGGCGCCGTGCCCCAAGCAATGGCTAAAGAGGCACGGTGTGACACAGCCCCCATCTCAAGGGTTCCCTCCGGGAACCAGAGTCGGCCTCAAAGAATGAGCAGCATGAAATCTGAAGAGCAAAGAAAGAACATGCACATAATGGGCAGTAACCCAGGAACGATCTGCCACAGAGTAACCCTTCCAATGTATCAGATACTCCAGTTGTCTGCGCCTGTATCTGGAGTCCAGGATCTTAGCTACCTCATATTTAGGGTCACCACGGACCAGGAGCGGAGGAGGAGGATCTTAGAGCCGGGTATATCTATTCTTGATGTAAGGCTTGAGTAGTGAGATGTGGAAGACTGGGTGTATGCGCAGGGTTTTGGGCAAGGCCACAATGTAGGCAACAGGAGACAGTCTTTTCAGGACTTTGTAAGGGCCAATAAACCTAGGCCCCAATTTTTGACAGGGTTGACGTAGACGAATATGTCGAGTAGAGATCCAAACACGTTTACCAACTGGGATGGCACTTACAGAAGCTCTATGATGATTAGCAAACTTCTTATATCTAGAGACAGCTGAATGTAGCTGAGAGCGAATACGTTGCCAATGAGTGGGGAGTCTAGTGACGTGTCGGTCTGCAGCAGGAACCCCAGTGGACTGAGCAGAAAGCGGGAAGACTCGCGGTTTATAGCCTGCTGTGGCTTGAAATGGAGAACATCTAAGAGAAGAGTGCCAATCAGTGTTTCTTGCCAGCTCAGCTAGGGGTAACAACTCAGATCAGTTGGTATGGCGAGCGTTGACAAATGCTCTAAGGCAGTGTTTTTCAACCAGTGTGCCGTGGCACACTAGTGTGCCGTGAGAGATCCTCAGGTGTGCCACGGCAGACTGACAACAGTGTGACATTTTTTAAACTTTGCTTGTTTTTTACTCCCAGTGCAGGGGTAGTTTGTAGGAGGCATGGCATAAAAGCACAATACATACAGTATGTGTGTGTTTGTGTGTATGTGTATATATATATGCTGTATTAGGCTACAATGTGTGATTTTTTTAAAATTTTGGGATGGTGGTGTGCCACAGGATTTTTTAATGTAAAAAAGTGTGCCACGACAAAAAAAAGGTTTAAAATCACTGCTCTAAGGTAGGCTTCAAGATCCTGGTTTACTCTCTGTTAGTGCATTGGTCTGAGGATGGTAGACAGAAGACAAAGAAACAGTGGTTCCAATCAACTTACAAAAGGCTCTCCAAAAGGTAGAGATGAACTGTGGACCTCGGTCAGAAACAATATTCACAGTGCCATGAAGTCGTACCACATGCAAGAGAAAAAGAGACGTTAATTCTTGGGCAGAAGGCAGTTTGGTTAGGGGTACAAAATGAGCCAGTCTGGAAAAACGATCCACCACAACCCAGATAACTGTATGGTGGTCAGAAGGAGGAAGGTCCACAATGAAATCCATTGTTGTGTGTCCATGGTTATTTGGGAATGGACAATGGTTGGAGCAAGCCAGGAGGCAAGGATTGGGGAGTTTTGTTGGCAGCCCAAGTTGTGCAGGCTTTCACATAATCCTGAGCGTCAGACTTCATAGTAGGTCACCATACATGTTGGGAAAGATGCTTAAAAGTCCTAGTCAAACCAGGATGTCCTGAGAGTTTACTATCATGAGCCCAGGATAGCACAGGGGTGCGTAGGTTCAGAGGTACAAAGAGGATATCGGAGGCCACGGGAGCTCCAGGAAGTTTACTAGACTAGGCATGTTGCAATCTTTGCAGAAAGGTGGTATTTAGTTGAGCAACCACACAGGAGGGAGGTATGATGTGTTCAATTGGAGCTTCAGAGAAGTCACTTGAGTGAGGTAACTGACGGGAAAGGGCGTCTGCCTTCTTGTTCTTGGTCCCATGAAGATAAGAGACCACAAAGTTAAAACATGAAAAGAACAAGGCCCACCTTGCCTGTCGAGGATTGAGTCGATGAGCAGTCTCTAGGTAAGTCAGATTCTTGTGGTCAGTGAGAATCTGAATAGGATTGGTGGTGCCCTCTAACCAATGACACCATTCAGTCAAAGCCATCTTAATGTCTAAGAGTTCACGATTACCCACATCGTAATTCCTCTCAGCAGGAGTAAAGCATTTAGAGAAAAAGGCTACCGGGTGTGACTTGGAAGTCAAAGGATCCCTTTGGGTTAGAACCTCTCCAACCCCTATCTTGGAGGCATTGAGCTCTAAAGTGAACTGTAGGTCAGGATCAGGATGGCGGAGCACAGGAGCAGAACAGAAAGCCTTTTTCAAGAGAAGGCATTTATGGCTTCAGGAGGCCAATGTTTACAGTCTTTTTTCCATTTTGTCAATTCAGTGAGAGGAGCGACTGTTTGTGAAAAGTTATTTATAAACTTGTGGTAATGATTGGAGGACCCCAAGAACCTCTGTAATTCCTTTAATGAAATAGGCTGAGGCCATTCTAGAACTGCGGTGAGTTTAGCAGGATCCATGGCAAAACCTTCTTTCGAGATGACATAACCAAGGAATTGGATCTGAACTTTATCAAACTCACATTTTTCTAGCTTGGCTACCAAAGAATTGTCTCTGAAACATAGAAGAACTTGTCTCATGTGTTTATGATGCTCCTCTAAAGTGGAAGAGAAAACAAGGATGTCATCCAGATAGACGATGACAGTGCGGTTGAGGAGGTTACGGAAGACATCATTGACAAATGCCTGAAAGACTGCAGGGGCGTTACACAAGGGCATTACAAGGTATTCGTAATGCCCAGATCTTGTGTTGAAGGCGGTCTTCCATTCGTGGCCTGGAAAGATACGAATCAGATTGTATGCCCTACGTAAGTGCAACTTGGTGAAAAAGCGAGCATCTTGGAGCGAGTCATACAGTTCAGTGATCAATGGAATGGGATAGCGATTCTTGATAGTTATGTTGTCCAAGGCCCTGTAGTCGATGCAGGATCTGAGCCCACCATCCTTCTTACTGACGAAAAAGAAGCCTGCCTCAGCAGGAGAGGAGGAAGGGCGAATGAAACCTTGAGCTAGGTTCTCATGGATGCACTCCTCCATGGATTTGGTTTCAGCTTTGGAGAGTGGATAAGTCCTCCCTTTAGGAAGTGGGGCTCCGGGAAAGAGGTTGATCTTGCAGTCATAAGGACGGTGGGGTGGCAGCACGTCGGCTGCTTTTTTCTCAAATACATCTGCAAAGTCTGCATATACTGAAGGAAGGTTTAGAGGAGTCTGTATACTGGCTATAGGGATGTGGAGCAGAGGAGTGACTTTAGCAAGGCAGGAGTGGAAATAGGAGGTACCCCAGGAGGCCAGTTGTCCCTCAGCCCAGTCGAACTGTGGATTGTGTACCCGAAGCCAAGGAAGACCAAGGATGAGAGGCTGTGCTAGGGAATGAATGACCTCGAACTGCAGCTGTTTGGTATGAAGGACTCCCACAGTCAGGGTCAGGGGTGCTGACTCAAAATGGATCAACCCTGAACCAAGGGGGGTGCCATCCAGAGTAGTTATTTTGAGACAATGTATTTTCTACAAAAGAGGCAAATCAGCTTGAATCATGAAACGGTGATCCAGGAAGTTTCAAGCTGCCCCTGAATCAATGAAGGCTTGAGTGTGGACAGTATTCTGAAGTAAGGTAAGGGTAACAGGTACCAGGGTCCAAGAGGAGTGAGGGGATTTAGTAGAGATCATGCTTAGAGGTACCCCTGTGTTATCCCCTAAGCATTGGCTTTTCCTGGCCAAATGTCACAGTCCTTTAGTTGGTGGGTGTTGGATCCACAATATAAGCATAGTCTCAATCACTTTCTTCTCAGTCTTTCAGACTCTGAAGGTTTGAAGGAGGAAAGATCCATGGGTTCCTCCACTGAGGTAACTGGAGCTGCTGGGGGGTAGAAGATACTGCCAAAACCGGACGAATAGGAGGACGGGAGGGAAGGACCCTCCTTGTTCTATCTCTCCTGAAAGCGAAAGTCCAGACTGATACAAAGCATTATAAAGTCATCCAAAGAAGAAGGAATATCATGAGTTCATCTTTGATGCGTTCATGCAGACCCCTTCTAAAGGCTGCCTTGAGAGCACTGCCATCCCAAGTGGTTTCAAGTGCCAAGGTGCGAAACTTGATGGCAAATTGTGCCACAGTTCTATTGCCCTGGCAGTGGTCCAGGAGAGAAAATTCTGCAGCAGAGGTACTGCCAGAAGTCCCAAATACAGAAGATAATGCAGAAATGAAATTACCAGCATCATGCAGGAGTGGAGCATTCTGTTCCAAAAGGGGAGAGACCCAGGCTAGGACCTTGTCTTTCAGTAAGGAAATGATAAAGGTGACACTTGACTGGTGAGACTGAAAGGTGTGAGGATCATTGCGGAAGGGCAGCCTGCATTGGTAAAGAAAACCCCTGCAATTAGTAGTACCTTCATACTTGTCAGGCAAAGTATCCGGGGTATACTTCCAGAAGCAGAGGAAGAGGTCGCAGTACTAGGAGTAGGGACTGGCAGTGAGACAACAGGAGTGGTATTCTTCGCTGTCACTAGTAAGGAGAGTTGAGCGGTAATAGCCTCTAGCTTGGAATCCATATTCTGCAACTGTGTGGTATGGGCTCCCAACATCTGTCCCTGAAGATAAACAGCTCATGACACCTCATCTGGCTCCATGGCCAAAGTATAATGTAATGCTCGTGGGATACTCCTCTATCAGACCGAACTCGGCCAGTAGTCTTGTTATCCTGGCGTTGAGCCAGAATGATAGGGAATATTCCAGAGCAGAGAAAGTTAGTAAGATGAGGAAGGTGGCACTCACCACAGACAAAACGTTGACCTGCCACTGCCTGCACTGATATCATGTGAGTGTGACATGATGCTTCACTAGTGTCTCTTACTACAGGGGTTAGTGTTTTTGTTTTACCCATTGGTGTTTTTGTGTGTATGTATGTATGTGACTGGGTGTGTATTTATGCATGTATGTGTGTGTGTGTGTGTGTATGTGTATATGTATGTATGTATGTATGTATGTGACTGTGTGTGTATTTATGCATGTATGTGTGTGTATGTATGTGTGTGTGTATGTATGTGTGTATGTATGTATGTGACTGTGTGTGTGTATGTATGTGTGTATGTATGTATGTAACTGTGTGTATTTATGCATGTATGTGTGTGTATGTATGTGTGTATGTATGTGACTGTGTGTGTATTTATGCATGTATGTGTGTGTGTGTGTGTGTGTGTATGTATGTATGTATGTGACTGTGTGTGTATGTTTGTGAAACCAGCAAATGACAGACCTTGTTACTACAGCATGGGGGGTTGGGGGGGGGGTAAACAGTGTCAGTCTATACAGTACCAATATATACAGTATGGGGGGGGCTGGACCATGTCACAGACTACTTTATAAATTACTGGGGCGGGTAGGGTCAGGCCAGTCATCTCACTGGTAGATTACAGACTGTGTCACTGACTCACTATATACAGTACTGGTGGGTTAAACAGTGTCACTATATACAGTAATAGGGGGTCAGACCATCTCACAGACTGTGGGCACAGGGTACCTCCTTTTGCAGACATGTTATCTGATTCACATTTTTTTCTGTGTTAAATGTAAAAAAAAAAAAAAGATATGTATCAAATTCACTTAGATTCTTGCACCTGGGCCCTGTGGGTTCTAGTTACGCCTCTGAATACGCTTGCTAATACTCATATGAATGTAATCCAGAATGCGGTTCATACTTATGTGTGCATGAGTAACGCTTTGTCAGCGCAAAGGAGTGTGAATGTCTCTGATACTAGATCTGCCACTGTTGCTCATTCCTAAACCCCCCTTGTAGCAAATGAGAGGGTGATTCTGGTCACGATAAGCACTAAGGGGACACAGCAGTTTAATAAGCACAATCAATGTTTAAAAATTATCCAATGACATAGAAGAATCATGTGCATATGACCTTAATAATATATTGGCTACTGCTGGGTGAGCAGAGGAAAAGAGGTGATTAATCTCCTCTGAGGCTCACTATCCATTAACCCCCTGTTATCCTTAATCTATTGGGGTTTATTGTATAGTGCATATATATTAATTAATAGAGATGTTTGCCATCTCTATACCTCCCAAATTCATAAGCATGACAGCAAAATAGTGCAGTGTTATATTGTAACCTTGTTTAGCTGTAACAATCCTGATTGTGAACAATACACAAATCTGGCAAATTGCACTCATAAAGCATTCTTCTGCCATGCATATATAACTTGATTGTGCTCAAATTGCAGTCACACAAAACATATATACACACACATAATATAAACACAGCGCATCACCTAAAAAGTAAAAAATCTCAAACATCCTATTAAAATAATTGCTCTAACAGATATGTAATAGATAATGTTCCTCAACAATATGTTTAATGTAAAGGCCTTCTAAAAACACAAAGCTCCTAAAATATAAATACATACTATATAGGATATGTGCATGCATATAGAATGTATATGCACACTTGGAGAATTCACAATGCCTCCCAGCCAGGTACTGGCCAGGCCTGAACCTGCTTAGCTTCAGAGATCAGACAGGATCGGGTGCATTCAGAGTAGTGTGGCAGTAGTTCTAACAAAACTAAACTCTCATATTAAAATATTTCTTAATATTTATATGGTCACAAATGTGCATAAATACTGGATGCTATAAGTGCATTCCCAAGTATAAATGTATAAAAAAGAAAATAGGATCTATTGGAAAGCAGCCAAATCAATATTTTCATTCAGCCCCTCAGGAAAGAGGGTTCTTAATTTCCAGATCCAGACAGTTTCTTTCTGGCGTAACCTATTAAATCTGTTATAATATATAGATTTTGTAATATATTCAATAGAAGTTATCCGATAGGTGTCCTCCCTAAGCTACTAACACTGGTCATGTTTTCTCTATTGCAGGGCATTATTCAGCCAGAGGAACCCTTACCAGTCATGGCTACAGCATCTGAAATGACTGCAGCACCTAGCACTTCCGCCCAGATGTCTTCTCCTGGGGCTCATACTTTCCAGGTTCCAGACGCTTCTCCAGTTCAGACGGCTTCGGAGTTAGCAGGGCAGGAACCTTCATCTACTGCTACTGGTGAGTCACATGTCTTTACACATGACAGAACAGACTTAGCTGACTCTTCACTATCTGACTCTGACTTGGAGCTTGGGGGATTACGACTTTGAATTTAGGCGTAAAATGGGTGGTAATCCAGTCCTTACATTTTACTGCACAGACACTCATCTGTGGCAATGCCTAGGCCCTCAGTATTCTCCCTCCTCGTCCAACACTGCCTCCTCTCAGTTCTTTTTTTAACCAAAAAGGTAACCGTAGAGGTGGCTCTTGCTGGGCATTCCAAGAGAACAGGTGTGATAAGGAGGGTGCATGAGTGGTTTACAACATACTTGTAAGTTCTGTGGTGGTCTCCTCCCAGGATGTGATTGCAAAAAAAAGGATAATACAAACAATAGGCCCCAAACCAGAAACACTCCTGTTCAAAAAGGGTCCCTTCCCAGTGAAGGCGCTCATCCTTGGGCCTTGACTGCGTGATTACCCTGACCGCCAGGCTTCTTATTTGCTACTGGACGGTTTTATAAATGTTTTTTTATCCCTGTAGCTCCAGGAATTAGAGGTTTGGTTACTCACCGTAATCTGCTTTCAGTATACCAGTATCCCTATATAGTTAAAGAAAAGCTTGCCAAGGAACTGACCCTGGGACGCATGATTGGGCCCTTTTCCTATCCTTCATTTGCAGACATGGTTGTATCACATTTGGGTGTAGTCCCTAAAAAAGAGCCAGGGAAATTTCACTTGATACAGCATCTCTCCTACCCTAAAGGGAGTTCAGTGAACGTTGCCATCGATCCACAATTAAATATTGAGTCTGCTTTTCGGTTATTGCCCCTACATCCTTCTGCCTTTCCATTAATGGGATGTAAATTTGATGGTGGTTTCTATGTGGATCGCTGCCTTCCTATGGGTTGTGCCATTTCTTGTGCATTGTTTGAGACGTTCAGCACATTTCTACATTGAGCAGTGGCCCGTAGGGTTTGGCAGGGATCCCATAGCTCACTACCTAGATGATTTCTTGCTAGTGGGTCAGAAGGGTTCAGATGACTGTCTAGGTGTGATGAATGCAATGCATGAAATCGCAAGGTCCCTGATATGCAGGCTTCCCTTAGATAAGGTGCAGGGTATGCTGGTGGCGGTTCAAACGGCCGCTTCCTCCAAATACATTAACTTAAAACAATTACAGTACCTTATTCCCATGGGGAGGGTCTTTAACCACAGGTTAGAGAGCAAGCTTTGTGGAAAATCTAAACCATCAGACAAGATCTGAATTTCAGGGGGCATGATAGCTGACCTTAAAGTTTGGGAGTCTTTCTTAAAGCAAGTTAATGGCATTTGCTTTTGGCACTCTGATCCTATCTCTAGCCAGCTTTTACACCTCTTTACAGATGCTGCAGGGTCCCGGGGTTATGGTGCATGCTTTCAAGGGCCGCGGAGTGCAGGTCCTTGGACTGTTGGTTGGAAGATTAGAGGGTTAACTCGCAATCTCACGCTCCTCTAACTGTTTCCTATAGTCCTAGCCGATGAGCTCTGGGGTAAGCAGTTTTCAAACAGAACAGCTGTCTTCTGGACAGATAACCTGAGTGTTGTGCATGCTATCAATGGCTTGTCAGCCACATCGGCCGTAGTGGTCTGCTTGTTACGTCACTTGGTGTTACGCTGTCTAGAACTTAACATTCAGTTTCAAGCTCAGCATGTCCCTGGTGTGAATAATGTAATTGCTGATGCCCTGTCAAGGTTTGATTGGGTGACCTTTAGGCGCCTTGCTCCTCATGCTGCAAGAGTAGGCTTACCCTGTCCCGGTTTCCTTTGGCAGCTTCTAAACCCTGGATATCCCTGCTCCCTTTAGTTTGTGCTACACTAGCCCCATCCACTTGGCACTCTTACGTGAGGTTGTGGAAGGAATGGGACATATTTTGTCATGACCAGGAGGTAGAAGCGGCTGAGGCTTCACAAGTCACCCTATACAAATGGCTGGGTAGTTTGTGGAATGAGGACGCATGTCAAGGGGCCATTTATTCTTGCCTAGCGGCTTTGGCCTTTTTCAACCGCACGCTTTCCCTACCTGATCCCACTAATTCTTTCTTTGTTCATCAAGTAGTAAAGGGCTGGGGTTGTTCTCAACCGCAGCAAAAAGATATTCGGGAGCCCATTACTTATGACCGCTTGGAGAAGTTGGTTATGGCTTTGGAAGCTGCTCTTCTCCCTATGAACTTCTTTTATTTCGCACAGCTTTCTTACTAGCATATTCTGTGGCTCTCTGTATAGGTGAGCTGGTTTCCCCATCCAAGCAGCATTCCAGCAAGGGTGTTCAACTCCAGCACATTAAGGCCTCTTCAGAGTCTATATTACTTTTCCTCCCCCGGTCTAAAACAGACCAACAAGGTAAAGGTATCTTGGTCACTATTCCTAAGACACAATGCTTTTGTTGCCCTGTTCTCCTAATTAATCAGTTTTTAGAAATTCGCCCAAATGTTTCAGGCTCTTTCCTCATACACGAGAATGGCACTTCATTATCCCTTTACCAGTTCCATAGATTCTTGGCCTGAGCAGCTTCCCAGGCAGGTCTAGATACTTAAAAAATTGCCCCTCACTCCTTTCGCATAGGTGCAGCGACCAATGCAGCTATATCGGGTTCTTCTACAGACTCTATCAAGCGCTTATAAAGTGGCGCTGTAACAAATACAGGGGTTATGTTCGCCCAATTGTATAAATGTTATTTTCTTCCTGGTTTCCAGTTACTAACGTTATTTGTTTTTTCAGGAGTATGCCATGGCACTAGAAGGATATGGATCATGGGGATCTAGTACGTGCATTGGGCATCAATCCGTTGTATGTCCCTTCCCGGTGGGCAGAGCCTTGGGTTTCCTCCTGCCAATGCTTCTATTATGTGGTTAGGTGAGAGGGGGATGTGTTGGCCTAGACTCCCATCCCTTTTATCAAAGGCCCTTGTACGTTGGGGTAAACCTCACATTATCATCTTGCATTTTGGGGGTAATGATTTAGGTGCTCTCCCTGTCCTGCTGCTTCTAAAAATCATGCAGGCAGATATTAGCTGGATAACCCAGATACCCAATGTCATTCTTGGCTAGTCTAATGTCATCCCGAGGCTAGAATGGAGGCACATGTCATCCCACAGTGCAGTGTACTGGGTTAGGAAGAAAATTAATTTCACCGTAAGCAGGACCGTCACAGAGCAGGGAGGTTTCGTGATCAGACACAATGCCTTAACGGCCGACAAGTCAGAGTACTACAGAAGAGATAGGGTTCATCTACAGAATGTGGACTTAGATATATTTATTCAAGATATTCGAAGGTCTCTTTTACCCTTCCTGTAAATCAGGTCGTGGTTTTTGTGGTGGTGGCAAGTATATCATCTGAGATGCTATCTTGTGGTGGGAGGTAGCGGCCATGTTGTGTGGAGAGGGTGAACGGGGGGAGTGATGACCAATCTAAAAGATGGAAGGGGCGGATAGCCTCAGGTGCACATGAGGTGCCCCTCCTTCCCCTTCTTGGTGGGTCACGTGATCTCAGCAACCCCTTAGTAGCATGTCCTTTGAGCAGTTATAAGTTATAAGATATATAAGATTGGAAAAATCCAGTGCGGAAGCCACAAACATTACAGCAGTAAATTGACAGTAAGCTAATCAGGAGCACCAGTTGTACAACCCACAAATCATCCGTCATCTCCTGTTCAGGAGCTGCAATTTTAGGGTCAGAAATGAAAAAAATATTTTTTTTCTAAGGATTTGCGTGTGCCATTATGTTCCTTAGGATCTACATGGGTGCCATTATGTTCCTTAGGATCTACATGGGTGCCATTATGTTTCTAAGGATCTACATGTGTGCCATTATGCTCCTTAGGATCTACATATGTGCAGTTATGTTCCTTACAATCTACTTGTGTGCCATTATGTTTCTTAGGGTTTAAATGTGTGCAATTATGTTCCTTACAATCTACTTATGTGCCATTATGTTCCTTAGGTTCTAAATGTGTGCAATTATGTTCCTTAGGATCTACTTATGTGCCATTATGTTCCTTAGGGTCTACATGTGTGCAAGTATGTTCCTTAGGATCTACTTATGTGCCATTATGTTCCTTAGGATTTACAGGTGTGCCATTATGTTCCTTAGGGTCAACATGTGTGCAATTATGTTCCTTAGGATCTACATGTGTGCAATTATGTTCCTTAGGGTCTACATGTGTGCAATTGTGTTCCTTAGGATCTACTTATGTTTCATTATGTTCCTTTGGATCTACAGGTGTGCAATTATGTTCATTAGGATCTACAGGTGTGCAATCATGTGCCTTAGGATCTACAGGTGTGCAATTATGTTGCTTAGGATATACTTGTGTGCCATTATTTCCTTAGGGTCTAAATGTCTGTCATTATTTTCCTTAGGGTCTACATGTGTGTCATTATATTCCTTAGGATCTACAGCAGATGTGCTTATGAAGACAATACGATAAAACTTTGCACAGGTCAATATAAGACTGTACTTGTTTGGCTCCTAGGACTTCCTGTCATACTCATTCCTTTCTTTCTCTAGTTATTTATTAATAAACAATAAAAATAAACGATCCTTTGATTTAAGTGTAAAATGACTCAGAAGGCTGTATAGTTGTCTTTCACTAGGTTTTCTTGGTGTTTCCTGAGTGACTGCACTATAACAAGTCAGGACAATACGTCTGATAGATTTATTAAAGGGCCATAATTAAGAAAACTAATGTGTAAAAGTATGTTTACATATTAAATAGCTTTTTTATGTGTACTGTATTAGCAAAAAAAAATAATTAAAGTTATTACTGTTTTAGAGGCATATATACATACAGTGGGTATTGAAAATAATCACATTTTGTTGCTTTGCAGCCTGAAATAAAGACAGAAACAATTTTTACTTATCCAGTTGTAATTACTCAGTGCAACTTATAACATCCAAGTGAAAAATATAACACCAACATGTCAGGCAAAAATAAAGACAATTCAAAAACAGAACCACTGAGTTGCAAAAAGGACCACCCCCTCATATCGGTCCCTGGTAGTGCAAATGAATCAAACAATCAACTATGGGTGGCAAGGCACTGTCATAAGTTTTCCGGAATGAGGTTGTGGACAGGCACAAGTCAGGAGATGGATACAAGAAAATATCAAAGGCTTTATCAATGCCTAGAAGCACAGTGAAGTCTATTATTGAGACGTGGAAGGTATGTGGTACAACACAGACCCTCTGGATCAGGACATTGCTCCAAACTGGATGAAAGAGACAGGAGGAAACTGGTCAGAGAGGCTACCAAGAGGCCCACAACAACTCTGAAGCAGTTGCAGGAATTTATGACAAAGAGTGGTCATTGTGTGCGCCCCAGCCTATGCTAATTTGTTTATGGGCTGGTGGGAGCTGTCCCACGTCTTTGCAGATATGAATCCCTTTGGTGAACAGATAGTTGGCTACAAGCACTATATAGATGACCTGCTGTTTGTTTGGGCAGGCAGCAGGAAAGAAAGTGAACAGTTTGTGTCGTACCTCAACAGTAACGATGTGGGCTTGTCATTTACCTATTGCTTTGATAAGACAAAGATAGATTACCTTGACATCACGCTAATAGGTGACAACGTTGCTGGTGGGGTCAGGACGAGACTTTTCACTAAGCCTATTTCAGCCAATTCTTTGATTCATGCAAGAAGTAGTCACCCACGCCATATGCATTATGGTGTGGCGAAGGGTCAGCTAATCAGGGCCAAACGTAATTGCTCTGATGAGTTAGACTTCGCAACAGAAAGTGAGGCTCTCATGAAAAAACTGAGAGAAAGGAGGTACCCTGAGGGCCCTATAAAAAGAGCTCAGAGAGAAGTCATGAGTATGCCCAGAGAAGCATTGTTATTATCAAAACCACCGAAACAGGAAACTCGAAGTGAAATTACATTTGTTACAACATATACCAGTCAGTTTCACAAGATTTGTAACATCATTAAAAAGAATCTTCAGATTCTAAGAGGTGATGACATCTTAAAAAATGTGATAGACAAAGGTTGCAGATTTGTACCAAGGAGAAATATCACCATTGGAAATATGATCTCCCCCAGTATGCTTAAGCCCTCAAAAAAGGAGAGCAGCTGGTTAAGCTGCAAAGGGCGCTACAAATGTGGCACTAGAAGCTGCACAGCCTGTGGCTATGCTCTAATAAGTAAGGTGTTCCAATCTACATACACAAAGAGGGTCTTTGAATGCCAAAGATGTACTAATTGTAGGTCTGAGTTTGTTGTGTACCTGGTGACATGTAACGTTTGCAATTTGCAATACGTGGGGTGCACCTCAAGAGGGGCTCGAGCAAGAATAAGGGAGCACCTTAATGATATTGATAAAGAAAAAACAACCACAGGAGTAGCAAAACATTTTCTATATGACCAACATGTAGGCAGCTTCAGATGGATGATCATAGAGGTGATAGACAAAAAACCCAGAGGGGGTAACAGGATGCAGGAGCTATTACGTAGAGAGGCATACTGGATCTGCACCCTAAATACACAAAGACCAGTGGGCATGAATATAGCAGATGACATCTTTAATTTCTGGGAGTAGTCGAAAGGATAAGATGCAGGTGTACTGATCTCTAATTCCTTAAAAATAGAATAACACGTTAGTGTCATTTAGTGAGAAGAATGAACAAATCATGTTCATATTCATGGCTTTTGTGGCTATCTTATGCCACAATTAATTGGAAGAATGTTAATACATAGGATTAAGGGAAAAAGGAAATCGTTACCGTATGCAGTAATTGGCTATTTAGATGAATATAGCAATACACTTGGATTATTTGTGTTAAGTTATATAAGGGCTGGCAAATCTTTTTCAGCTATAGACACTTAAAGTTTATAAACAAATAAAGTTCCTTTCACTTTGATCTCGAGGTTTTAAAGGTACCAAAGCAAACAAGACGATTGGCATTTATTTATAATATTAACTATGTGAGCAGCAGTAAAAAGATAATCACAGCATTAGTTTAAACAAAGTTTGATAATTAAATCAGGATATTATCCAAGTAATTTATAATGCCATCAGTCTATACAAAGAACATTATTCAAGTTAGAATTTGGAGATCTTTGTTCAGAATGACCATTTGAAAATACCAGGGGACACAATGTGATTGTCTATAGACGTGATGTGACAGGTCATATCGGTATAAGTATGTGTTCTTCTGTGTAGTAAGCAACTGTGACAGGTTTTATGAATGAGAAAGTTGCTGTGTGTGAAGGAAGGTGTCAATCAATGTCGACTATACATAAGGGTGGAGTTTACACAGACACATTTACAGGCTACCAATCAGATTGTGAGGGGGCATTTAAATCCCCACAGGTGAATAAACTAAATTAAGTCTATGAATAAGGCACATCAGCCGAAACGCGTCAGACTGGCCTGTTTGTGACTAAGTAGCTGTTTTGAAAATACTTGTTACTGCACGCTGGCACCAAGTTTTTACATTGACCAATAAAGTACGGAGTTTTACCTTAAGCGGCATTCTTGTTTTTTTGGATATTGTCCGGCCAGGGAAGAGGGCCATTGCTTGCTGCAAGAGGGCTGTCAGCCTGAAATTACCCGTGAGAGCTCCGGGTAAGTGTAATTCAATCTTCTGCTATGATCGGTAGGAGCTGGAGAATAGTGAGACACCGGTACACCAAGTCTGCCCCGTGATAGGCCAGGTGCGGTCACGAGGAAGTGACGTCAGACACCGTCCGAAAAGTTCCGCAATCACGGTCGAGTGGTGAGGACGGATATTGAGGAGACGGCAGCCACCGGGGCAGAGGAAAAGAGGTGTTTGAAGGTGAGATCTTTCCTTTCACAGCTACCGTAAGCAGAGCGGATCCCCTTGAGTCAGAGGAGTACCTTTTTCACATGATTGTGTGCATGTGACAACATTATCACAAATTCTCCACAAATGTGGCTTGTATGGGGGGGTTGCAAGAAATAAAAGCCACTCCTTAAGAAAGGCCACATGCAGTCATGACTGAGCTTTGTCGCAACACACCTAGGAGATTCTGAGGCCACATTGAAAAAGGTGTTATGGTCAGATGAGACTAAAATTCAATTATTTGGCCTCAACAACAAACGATATGTCTGGAGGAAATCCAATAAAGCTCACCATCCAAATAACACCATACCTACAGTAAAGCATGGAGGTGATAATATATTGTTATTGGGCAGGCACTGGAGCACTTGTCAGGATAGAAGGAATAATGGATGGGACAAAATACCTTCAAATTAGGAAGTTGTCAATGGGAAGCAGGTTTGACCCAAAGCAGGGCCGGCGTTTTATATAAGGAAGTATAGGCAGCCGCCTTAGCGCGCACCATCAGGGGGCACTGAGAGTGGTGCCGACTGCCGAGGATAAAATCTGCCACTCTGAAGCTTGATGGATCATGACAGTGAGGGACAGACACTGAAAATGTATTTTTATAATTTGTATTATTGTTATTTATGTTTGTATGTTGTTATTTCTTTTATTATCGGTGATTCACTATGCCTGGGGCTCTGGCTGGCTCCCGCCTCCCTGCGTGCTAGTAGGTACAGTGTATACTTCCTGTCCCCCCCCCCCTGGGCTGGCCCGGCTATTAATATTTGCTTATAGCCTATTGGAGGGACGCGGCGCACGTCAGAGAGTGGGAGGAGGTGGAGCTCACTTGCCGCTGCCTAATCAGAATATCAGATTCAGAGTCACTGTCTGTCAGACACTTATGACTCACTCGACTGAGTATGTATGGAGGGAGAAATCATGTGGGAAACGATGTGCCGCCTGACTCCATGTGACAGACTGAGGCTCACACGTCTGCACTATAAGAGCCACTTGAGGTGAGTGATTGCTGCCCATTTGCCCAAGATGAAGAAAGCCCGGCCCTGCCCACAGACGACCGAGTGAGAGAAACGAGTGAGGTAGGAATGGTGGTGGTCTTTGAGGAGGCAGGAGCGCTGCGGGCATATGTATCAGTAATGTGTATAGAAGATCATTTGCTGCATTGCAGTTGCACTTGATAAAGTTTGTAAGTGCAGAAATCTGAGACAATCTCAACTATGCGAGTGTTATTACTAGAGGAAGCCCAGTTTTACCCCAGTTACCTACTCTTTGTTATAAATCTTAAGACGTCACTTTTGAGAGCTTTGTGCAGTGATAGTTGCAGATGGAGCTGTTAAATTGATTCAGCTATAACGTGTATGTATTATATTAACCTCTTGGATTCTGCAGAACTACAGTAGTTCTGCAGAATCCATGAGGTTAATATATAAGGACATGTTATGCTAAGCATCCTAATAATGTCCAGGGTGGAAAATAACCCAGCTTACCAGGCAAGTGAAAATAAATTAGTCCATCAGAAAATGAATCTAGTGGAGAAAATACTAGTACTGGACAAGTGGAAATCTTCCACCCTATTAACATTATTTTAAATCAATTCCATACATAAATTAATTAAGTATTGTAAAATGTTTGAAAGTTTTGTGCACACCATTTGAGACAAAATTATATTGTGCTTTTCTGAGACAAAACCTTTTTGTGGAAGTGTTTTTATGTTTATTAAAACAGTAAACAATATTGGTGCTTCTCAGAATAAAAGTGAGGAGGCTTCCTATTAAACTTTAAAATAAAGTATGAGGTTTAAAAAAAAAAAAACAGTCCCAGAGTGCATAATTGGAAATTAAATAAAGTAATTAATTAAATTGTCGTGTAAGAGGGAATTCCTTTTATTTATTGGCTTTCTATCAAGGTTTGTGCAATTTATATTAATATGAATGAACTACTTATCATATTTCTGATACATAATTCCAATATGTACAGTATTGCATTCAACTCACTAGACACGAGTGATCTGTGATCAAGTTCAGTACTGAGATCAGTGTATAATGTAATATGAAGTTAAGAAGATTTATTAAACACCTGCAGATTACTACATTTCTTGCTTGGAAAATGTAACTTTTTAACCCCATTGGGTGCTAGAGAGTATTATAGCCTATAATGTAACAATGCTGCTCTTTAGCTCTATTTTGCAAATAAAATGTACTTGGTATGGGGGTGGTCTGGAGGAGGGCAGGGAGGTTGGTGGTATTGTCTGGGTTTTTTATGGTGTTGTAGTGGTGGGGGGGGGGTTGTCAAAATAAACCTTCGCCTGTGTAGACAAAAATCCTTGCACCGGCCCTGACCCAAAGCACACAGCAAAAAGGACCACACAGTGGTTAAAGGACAAAAAGGTGAATGTCCTTGCATGGCCTAGTCAGAGCCCAGAATTAAACCCCATTGAATATCTGTGGCATGACTTGAAGACTGCAGTCCACAAACAGTCACCATCAAATGTAACAGAACTGGAGCAGTTCTGCAAAGAAGAGTGGGCAAATATTGCACAGTCTAGATGTGCAAAGTTAGTAGAAAAATATCCCAACAGACTAAAGGCTGCAATTAATGCTAAAGGTGGTTCAACAAAATAATGACACAAGGGGGTGATCCTTTTTCAACTCAGTAATTCTGTTTTTGAATTGTCTTTATTTTTGCCTGACATGTTGGTGTTATATCTTTCACTTGGATGTTATAAGTTGCACTGAGTAATTACAACTGGATATCTTTATTTCAGGCTGCAAAGCAACAAAATGTGATTATTTTCAATACCCACTGTATGCCGTGTGTGTCTACTGCACCCACATTAAAAATACTGTGTCTGCTCAGTGAGCTGGCGGTGGTGTTTTATGTTGTCAGGGATGGCGCAATGTGCATCATATGTCACTATATCGGCTCTCTGGTTAGGCATGCATATGTAGCATAAATACATATATATACATATAGCCCTGAACAGTAATACTATTTAACCCCTTCACCCAATACAACGTAGATCTACATCATGCGGTACAAAGCCCATATTAATTATATCATTTTTGCAGTAACATGTCTGTTTAATGTCACAACAGCTTTATCCTTGTGTTCTGATGGTTGTAAAAATAAAGGAACAAAATGTTGATGTGTGTGCCAATATATTCCTTAGGATCTACATATGTGCCATTATGTTCCTTTTTATGGAATTTGTGAATTAGAATCTCTCTTTAAAGGGTAATTATAGTGATAAATGACATGCTGTAATTCTTTGGAGCATCCTTGTGTTCAAACCACTCAAATGGGTTAAACACATAGGCCCCGATAACCAAAAGTGCTGTGAGACGGCAAAATATACAAATGGGATCCGATGTAATGAAATATTAAAAAGTGCCAGCATTACATTAAAGGCAGCATCACAGAGGGGCATTTTACTATGCATTGCAAGGGTGCCAATGCTGGTAAAATATTCCAAGCAGCATTGGCACCCATATTGGCGATGTAAAGTAAAGGATCCCTTTTAAATATATAGCACAGAAACTAATAATTATATCTATGTACCCCTAAATCGCTATAACCGACCACCGCAAACAGACCGTGCACTAACTAA
Organism: Bombina bombina; assembly: GCF_027579735.1. Lineage (NCBI taxonomy): Eukaryota > Metazoa > Chordata > Amphibia > Anura > Bombinatoridae > Bombina > Bombina bombina. The sequence goes on along the minus strand of NC_069501.1, from coordinate 1,064,116,169 downwards.
ACTGCCAATAGCCCACCACAATGAACTTCCTAACCTATTAACCCCTAAATTGCAATAGCCCACCGCAATAAACATCCTAACCTATTAACCCATAAATCTCCAATAGCTCACCGCAATAAACTTCCTAACCTAGTAACCCCTAAATCACCAATAGCCCACCACAATAAACTTCCTAACCTATTAACCCTAATACCACCAATAGTCCACCACAAACACCTTCTACACTTCTTAACCCCTATATTTTCAATACCCTCTAATCTATTGACCCCTATACCACCACAACCTTCAACACAATAAGTCCCCTAACCTATTAACCCCTATACTGCCACAACCCCCTACGCAAAATACCCCTACGCTTAAACCCCAACCCACCTTTAAGCTAAAACTTCCTAACTTACTAACACTAAATTTACAAAAAAAAAACAAAACCTAACATTACAGAAAACAAGAAACAACACTACCAACAATAAAAACCCACGGTAATGCCTAGACTAAAACTAAGGACCCTTTTAAAAAAACATCCCAAAATAAAAAAAACTAAATTAACACTAACAGTTACTATAAGAATAGCCATTAGAAGGGCTTTTTGTTGGCAATGCCCTAAAGTTTTACAGCTCTTTGTCAAATAAATACTAGAACCCCATTATATATTAAAAGTAACTCATTACCCCCCTCAAAAAAAAAAAAAGACTGATATAAAAAAAAAACTTAACTAAAAAAATCCCTATCCTGAAAAAGGAATTGTCCTGAAAAAGACATTTGGTAGGGCTTTCCCCTATGTGATACAGCTTTTTTTAAGGGGAAAGCATCTAAATGAAAAAAGCCTAAAAACAAAAAAAATTTAAAAACAAAAAGGCCCACCCAAAAAAACTCCTAAAGCTAAACCCCAAGGTTTGTATTCACCAAGTTGCTCCTCTTCTTTCTTCATGCCGGCGGTCCTCCGGGCCAGTCCTCTTCATCTTTATGGCAGCAGTCCTCTTCTATCTTCAATCTTCCATCTTCTTCCATCTTCCATACAATCCTTCCTTTATTCTTATCTTCATTTCTTCTTCCAGAGTTCCTCTTCATGTGGTCACCATCGCACACTGAAGCTTGAATGCAAGGTTCCTACTTATATAGGGGTGCCCTTGCCTTTCTACTGGAAGATTTTTGAATTCTTAGTCCAATCAACCAATAGAATGAAAGCTTTTTCTATTGGTTGATTAACCCCTAAGCCGTGTTTGGTCTTGATATTTAGCTGATGTAGTGCTTCCCATTATATCCTATGGGAGACACATCGCCACTCGCCAGCACTTTGCGGGCCTGCCTCCCTTTTTTAGAAAATATCAACAGACCAACGGACTGTGAAGATGATGAGGCCAGAAAGGCAGTTTCTAGACTGTCTGTCGATGCTTTAAATATTGGGTCACTAGTAAAAATGCAACTTGGGACCCACAGTGCACTGTTGGCCCAGACCGGACACTGCCTCTGATCCAATAAGCAGCACTTTTTGCATAACCCAGCTGTATAAAGTACATATAGTAGAAGTGCATTTGGATGTTTCGTTTAAAAAAAATGCTGAATATGGCTGCAAGCAGCAGCATTCAGCTTTTTTCGGAGCTGGATTTCTTCTTGTGGATGCTGTTGGTTTTAAAATGAAATGCCGAAATGCAATACAACGCTTTGCATTCACTATTTACAGCATTCACTATATATACCAGATTTATGCAAAAACCCAAATTTATAATATCGCAAAAGTTTTAACGTATTCCCCCACAAAAGCCAATGTAGCAAAAATAGGGGAAAAAACCCTAATCGCATATTCATCTACTTAACTGCAAAGGGCTCCAATGCACTTAAATATGTCTATAGGTGTGTACATATGTATATATATATATATATAAAAATAACAAGAGTATTGCATTGAGCAATGATACTTTTTTATTGGACTAACTATACATTTATAAGTTGACAAGCTTTCGGAAGAGTTCCTTCCTTTATCAAGTCTGAAGCAATACTAACCAATTCAATGGAATTTACAGATTATATCTTAAAACACAGAATAGCTAAGAAGACAGAAAGTGCAGGGAGAGGACTTCTTAGCTATTCTGTGTTTTAAGATATAATCTGTAAATTCCATTGAATTGGTTAGTATTGCTTCAGACTTGATAAAGGAAGGAACTCTTCCAAAAGCTTGTCATCTTATAAATGTATAGTTAGTCCAATAAAAAAAGTATCATTGCTCAATGCAATACTCTTGTTATTTTGATATCTAAATCTCTGGACTAACACAGCTACTCCAATCAACGTATATATATATATATATATATATATATATATATATATATATATATATATATATATATATATATATATATATATAAAAGTCTGTAAATACATATATACACATATAAATACATATTTACACACATATAAATATATATATATATATATATATATATATATATATATATATATCCCAAAGCGAAAAAGCACTCTTTGGACTTAGCACCTTGGCAGCTGTAACTGTTACATGGAGTGCATCCTTATCAAATGATTATATATATATTTATATTTATATATATATATATATATATATATATATATATATATATATATATATATATACACAAACACAAATTTACATATTTAGACATATATACTGTATGTATGTATCTCAATGTTAAAGCCTTTTACCTTCCTTGTTTTTCTCTAACACCTGAGACCTCATATCTTTGAGCCCTTTTAGCTTTTTTGTGCATTTTGTTTAATAATTTTCATTAGATAGTGTTATTGTGAGTGTAACTATACTTGTAAATGTATTTTTGATGTGTTCTGTGACACTTTTTTGTTTTGCAAAACAGTTAACCGGAGCTCTAAAGATGCGCTATCCTGACGCGTGTTAACTTCAATTGTGCTCAATCAATCGCATTTACTTTCAATTTTTAATACCAGTGCTGCATCCAACGACTACAAACAGCAGCGATAAACCCCTTTTCGCTCTGTAACTGTTAGTGCGCCATCCGTAACCTGGTCCTCTTTTGGGCATGTGAGGTATCTAATCTCACGTTGTGTTTTGCAATTTCAAAGGTCATTAAGATCTTGCTTTTTAATTTTTCTTGTATTTTTCTTTAAAGGACCAGTAAATGCAGTAAATGTGCATGATCAACAAATGCTTTATAAAAAGACAATGCAATAGCACTTAGTCTGAACGCCAAATGAGTAGTAAAAAATGTTTCTGACAAATTTCAAGTGCTAAGGACTATGGGGCTGATTTATTACAGTGCGGATGGACATGATACGATGTAGAGTATCATGTCCGCCGCACATTGATAAATGCCGACAGCATGCACTGTTGGCATTTATCATTGCACAAGCCGTACAAATTGAACTATACAGTACATATCATCAGTAATAGCAACCGATCCGCTAATAATTGTGCAAACAGGTAATAGTGCACATCAATTTAACTAACTCCCATCAATCTAGGGCTAGTTGTAAATAACAAGCTTGGCACTATATCATGCAAAGCATAGTCCCAAATCACCTGATTTAATATAAACAATCAAAATGATGACTATGGGTTGTAAATAAGCCAGGAGTAGCTATAAACTTAAAAAGAAACGTATACTGTCCTGAAAAAGTGAAAAGTAAACGTCTGTAAACGTCCTTTAGGCTAAGGACATAACCATAAAACACAATACCATGTGCTGGATCTCATCGGGGTGAAGCCGCTTTTGCTGTGTGCAGACCAACTAATCGCAGACCAACTAATCGATTATGAGATTCGTTGACAATTATTTTAATAATCGATTATTATCAATTATATTGATTAGTTGTTGCAGCTTTAAATGGAAGTTAATTGGAAAGTTATTTAAAACTGCATGCTCTCTCTCACTGGTTTTCAAACCTGTCTTCAGGCCTCCCCAACAGGCCAGGTTTTCTGGATTACCTTGGATGAGAACAGGTAAAATAACCAGGTTTATTAATCAGCTGATTATTTCACCAGTGATCTAGTTCAGATAACCTCAAAATGTGGCCTGAAAGGGAGGTCTGAGGACAGGTTTGAAAACCAGTGCTCTATCTGAATCATAAAAGTCTGATTTTGACTTGAGTGTCCCTTTAACTGTTTTCAAGTTTTGAATTCATGTGGGCCATATAGATAACATTGTGCTCACTCCCATCGATTTATTTGAGTCATCACTGCTTGACTAAAATGCAAATCTGTCAAAATAACTGAAATAAGGGGGCAGTCTGCAGAGGCTTAGATATAAGGTAATCACAAAGGTAAAAACTATATTAATATAATATAACCATGTTTTCTGTGCAAATCTGGGGAATTGGTAATAAAGGGATTATCTATCTTTTTAAAAAAATAACATTTCTGGAGTAGACTGTCCCTTTAAGTACTGCAGCACTTTGCACACCAGTATATTTTCATGCATAATAGCAAAGTTGTAACAAGCGAATATAGAGATATCTTAAAGGGGCATTAAAGTTAGTAGTACACTGGAGCTGCACCTTATGCTATTGACTTCCATGGTGCTAATCTTGCCTTTTTATAAATGCTGCTTTGTTTAGCAGAAACAAATATATTTTGTTTCAAAACTACAGTACACCATGTTCTTTGCTTCCGTGCCACAAAAAAAAAGGGGAGTCAGTGTACTTTCCCACAGTTCAATGTCTCTGCAGCCCCTGACAGTACTTAAAGACCCCAAAGGTAGATACCTACTAATTACGGGTCTACTTTTTGGAAGAACACTCACCCTCATTAATATTTATGCCCCTAGCACAGATCAACGCCAATTTTTCAAAAAAATCTCATGCCTTCTCATAGACCATGTAAAGAGAATGATCCTACTGGGAGGGGATTTCAACATTCCCCTTAACCCCCAGAAAGTCAATTCCAACTCTGTCTCTAACGTATCCTAACAAACACTTCAAATGGTAAAGTCCTCCTTAACAGACCTTAACCTCCATGACATATGGCGCATGATTCATCCTATTGACAGAGATTACACTTTCTATTCCAATGCCCATAAAAAATATTTGCAAATCGAATGTTGGTATACTGACTCCACTGGTCTCACCACAATAACTAAATGCAACATAGGTGCCATTACCTGGACCGATCACGTACCAGTGATCTACACATTTCTCTGGCCAGAATTCCCCCTTAACGAATGACTTTCTACTCCTTGACCCAATAACAGCATCGACAATTGGCAAAGCCATCATGGAATTCTTTATCTTTAACTCACACACGGACACCACAAGCGCAAGTAACTGGGAAGCTCATAAATGCATCATACGTGAAGAATGAATGATAGAAAAACGGGAAAAGTACAAAAACTTACACAATACCATATTGCAACTTGAAAGCAAACACACACATAACGTAAAGAACTCAAAAACCTCTTAATAGCAGACTCCCAAAAACAAGCGTTACACCTTCGTTACACCTTCGTTACACCTTCGGCAGCTTTATTATGACCAAGGGAATAAACCTGGGCAAACTTCTAGCCAGACACGGAAGAGCAGGCACTATTCGGTATAAAAATAAAAACATTAAATTTATTGAAACAGCATAAAATGGTATAGACCAAGACATGGAGGACAGACAAGAAAAGATGACTTACGCGTTTCGTGCCCCCTGGTGGTGCTTAATCATAGACTAGGGAGATCCAACTAAAGGGCTCTATATATACCATGAAGGCACTAATTAACCCTTGGATGGACATAATATTATTTAATGTGAAAAACACACAAACTACATAAAAAGTATACATTCCATATGCTACAAGCTATAATCACAGTGGTGAGGTGTCAAAGAAGAAATCTTTTGATTATATGTATATATGTATAGCACCAATTAAAGATGAAAAGAACATATTATTAATTGATGTCATAAATTTTACAAGGGTGCATACTGTTGTTTGTACATACTTGGATCTACTCACTTCCGGTTTCGGCACTCAGCATCTCTCGTTGCCTATCTGATAGAAGTCTAAACTTTAGTTATCCCCAACGTGTGAAAAACAAACTGAAAATTGTGAGTATTGAGGTTTATTTCATCTATGCTGGTTTCAAAGCTTTACACACAAGGTTCCACATATTAGGAATTAGTGCTGGTGATTCAAAAACACTTGTGGGCTAATGTTTTTTCTAGGCTACCTAATAAGTGTGCAGTTACATTTTTCTTCCTTTGACCTGTATTTAAGTATATATTCAATTATTCCCAGACATGACTGGCGCAAACATAGGGGCAGTGGATTTTGTGTCTATACAGGACACTATTCACACCAACACCAATGCTTTGGCTATCATTGACATTTTTTACATTAACAGGTGGCGTGAAATGTGTTAGGCATCTATCCTTGAATGTCCTCCATGTCTGGGTCTATACCATGCTGTTTCAATAAATTTGATGTTTAATAAAATTAGTGACGAGGACTCGGCTATACTTGACTCTCCCCTTTCTGACACAGAATTAGAACAAGCTATAAAGGACCTACCTTCTGGTAAAAAAAAAAAAAAAACTACCCTCCTAGAGTTGTTTCTAGAGTTACACACATACGGACAAATTTCCAACTTCCACCTTAACATAACAAAATACAATATCCTTAACAACTCCTCCCTGCCGAACCTCATAAATCAACTTGTGTCCACATACCAAATAAAACTTGCAACCAATAGCCTAAAGTACCTAGGAATATATCTTTCTCCTAACCCTCACACTCTATTCACCCTCAACTACCTGCATTTAAAAGAGGAAATAGGCAGAATAGGAATAGTTAAAATGAATATTTTACCACGCTTGCAATACCTTTTCCAAACTCTCCCAATCCCTCTTCCCACTAACTTTCTACCTCAATTAAAAACACTAATAGATACATTTATCTAGCAAGGTAAAAGAAGCAGGGTTCGGGGACAAACTATCTGCCTACCCAAAAGCAGAGGTGGTCTAGGCTTCCCCAACTTACAACATTATAGGAGAGCAACACTTCTACAACATATAATAGATTGTAGACACAACTCAAATCAAAAAGCCTGGGTCCAACTAGACAATTGTATTTTTGACACAGGTAATATGGCGACACTTGCATGGCTAACACCACAAAACAGACCAGCCTCTATTTGAAACTACCCGTATATAGCGGTAACTCTGAAAGAATGGGACAGGACAATATCCACTAGTTTCCACATCTCTTCATTCCATTCACCACTCCTCCCCATTAGAGAAAATCCAGACATACCTTACACTCGTACGACTTCCCCAAAGACCCACATATAAACTAAGGGACGGAATATTACATTTTGCTATCAAACAGGGAACAATCATGGCCCTGGAGAAACTACAGCAATGGAATGAAACACTCTTTTCAACCTGGCTATCCCGCTCACAACTTATACATTAAATATCAACTCATAAACACAAATCCAAAATGCAAAGAGACCTCACCCCCAATGCACCCAGCAAACTCCCCTGAGACACACTCTCTCTCTCTCCTATACAAAATCCTACAACTACCTGATGACAAAACTCTACCATCATACGCATGGGCCTGGAGATGAAACTTGAAACAGAGCTTGACCACAGTGCATGGCTTGAGTCCTTTCGAACCGCATCTAAAGCCTCCTCATCAGCAACCATACTAGAAATGTACTTCAAATTTCTTAGTAGATGGTATTTAACCCCGACCAGTCTACACAAAACTAATCCGCACATTAGGAATAAATGCTGAAGATGGTGCAGATATAATGGATCTATGCTCCACGTGTGGTGGTCTTGCCCCTCCATTTCTGACTTTTGGACTGAAGTTTTCAAAGCTATATCAGAAATCCTAGAAACAACTATCATATCTAGCATTTATATCTTATTGTTCCAATCCATGCCTAAACTTCAGAACAAAATAAAAAGTTCCCTACTTTTTATACTGATTAACAGCGCTAAAAAACGTATTCCCAAATTCTGGAAATCTAGCAATACACCAACACTCAGAGACTGGCAGGCCCAAACTTCCGATCTTATTCAGCTAGAAAAATTCCATTACATGAAAATTGACAAAATGGACACATATCAAGTCATGCTTGACCTCTGGGGTAACTACAAATTCCACACCGACTGACTCCATCTCACGGACATACATGGACCACCTCTCCTTTCCATCCCCTTCCCCCTTTTTTTTTCTTCCCCCTCCCTACCATACTTACCTCCCCCACTGCCCCCCTCTCTTCTTAAAGTTTGAAAGATATATTGCTTTGATATCTTTAAAAGTACTTTCTATGTATTATTGCAAGTTTCACCACTTCAATATCTTTAAAAGTACTTTCCATGTATTGTTTGTAAAGTTCCAAGCCATTTATTATTAGTCAAAGACATTGGGGCCATTAGGTACAAAGCATGTGCAAGAATAGGTGTTTATGCATTTGTGAATGGCTGATGGCTGTCACATGGTACATGTATGCATTTGTGATTGGCTGATGGCTGTCACATGGTACAGTGGGAGTGGAAAAAGACATAACTTTTAAAATTGTCAGAAAAAAAATCTACTACTCATTTGAAGTTCAGACTAAGTGCTATTGCATTGTCTTGTTATCTTGCATTTGTTGATTATGCAAATTAACTGTGTTGACTTGTCCTTTAAGGACATTAACCCCTTACTTTATAGAAGAATGGAAACCAAACAACAACATTTTCCTTGTTTATTTCACAATTGTACCTTTTCTTTTGTACAAATCTCTATCATCTTTGATTTTGGACAAGTTTGTATTCTTGAATAACTTAATAAAGCTATTTAAAAAAAAACTATGTGCTAGGAACTATAATATAAAAACATGGGGCACATAGTATGTAAATTTTTTCTAAACATGGTAACAAGTGCAACATGAAAGGAGGAATGGTTTGAAAAAGTGAGTTGGATGTAGTGAGAAATCCATCTGAAGAAGGCGAAGGGGTAGTCGATGACCAAGTAAATATAAACTAAACAAATAAAAAAAAACTATAAACCTGCATTTAGATGATGTATTCAGATAAGCAGCTGATAAGTTTGTTGCATTCAAAGTAGTTGCAGGAACACCCTCTTAACTTGAGTGTTCACTTTCTCTTCCACACCAAACTGTGAGGTTGATTATGGCTGCTGGCTGTTGATTACATAGCTTTTCTATAGCTGTAATTGTGAAATGTTCAGTATTGGTGGTCTCCAAAGGACAAAAGCATCTTTTTAAAATGATAAAATAAAGGTAAAAAAAAACTATTTTAAACTCCACTGCATCAGGTAAGATTGATCATTTGAAGCACATTAAAGGAAAGGAAAATGTAGATTACAATATCCCTTTAATTGTTCATTGTGGTTAGAGGTCAGTGGCATTGCTCTTGGTGTGCTATACACCCCCTTCATCCATGTAATACCTACAAACCTCCAATGTGCCAGCTGCCCTGAGTTTGTAAACTAGAGTGTGCTCTACAGAGCAAAGAGAGAAGTAAAGGAGGGTGGGGGGATGGGTTTCTGTCCCTGCCATAACCCTTCTATGGAAGCAATTAAAGGGATAGAAAGGTCACAATTGAAATGTGCAGGGGTGCATTTCCATTTTAAATTGAAGCGTTTTTATAATACACTTCCATTATCAATAACGTTTCTAGTAAAAGTTATTGCTGTTTTTGATCCACATACATGAGGGCCTGTGCACTAGTATTTAAAGGGATGTAAAACCCCAAATTTTTTGTTCCTTATTCAGATCAAACATATAATTTTAAGCAACTTTCCAATTTACTTCTATTATCTAATTTTCTTTGTTTTCTTGTTATCCTTTGCTGAAAAGCAAGATGGTAGATTCAGGGGAGAGCACATGTCTGCAGCATTATATGGCAGCAGTTTTGCAACAATGTTATACATTAGCAAGAGCAGTAGATGGCAGCACTATTTCCTGTGAATCTAGTGTTTCAGGCATGTGCACGCTACCTATCTAGATATCTCTTAAACAAAGAAAAACATGAGGGCAAAGCATATTTATTAATAGAAGTAAATTGGAAACTTTTTAAAAATGGTATTATTTATCTGAAAAATGAAAGAAAAAAATTGGGTTTCATGTCCTTTTAAGCTCAGAAAGCTGGTGGTGCCTGTGAATACTTATTTTGTGTCAGATAAGTCACTGCTGACTCTCTTAGAAGGTCTGAGATAGTGGTGCACGGGGCACTCACAGCATATGTGTGGATGTTGCTGAAAAACTACTTTTACTAGAAACATTTTTGTTAATGGAATTTTATTGTAAAAATGATTCTATTTAAAATTTTACTGCACCCACACACATTTTAATTTTGACTTTTCTATCACTTTAAATTACCTCTCTCTTTTTTTTTAACATGTTAAAGATAATAACTTTATTCATATTCTGAGCAGAGCAGCACATCATCATTTTACCATTATCAATGTGTAAAGCTAAAGTCTCAAAATGGAAATGTAGCAACAACCCTCTCTCCTACAACACATCACAGAATGATAGGTTACTTTATTCCTACCAATCAGAAGCTGTACTGTGGCTCAGCCTCTTTCTCAACATAATGAAGAATGGGTGATTTACTTCAGCTATATCCTGAAGTTGCAGATCACTTGCTTTTTTAGAGACACAATTGAGCATTTTGAAATGATCTTATCTTTTTAAATTAACCCTCTCCCTGTTAGAGAGCTATAAGTTTGGGTGATGAGTAAAATATACATTTTCAGCTTTTTATAGAGCAAACGTATACACATTTGACAGCATAGAGTGAGGACTGTGCTGTTCTACCCCTTTGCTGCCTTTGATAAAGACTCATACAGTGTAAAAGAATTATTCAGGTAGAATTACTACAGGATTCTATGGAATGTGAATAGGAGTGTGAGGGACAAAAGCTGTCAGTGGTAATTGGTGAATATCTAAAAACTAAATAATGATTGTGTCAAAGGTCACATTGTACCAAGTGGTACCTAGCAATCCTATTTAATATTTACAACCATTACATTCTTTTCTAACAAAGTTCTCCGCCCATTGTGTCTACTGCTTTATAATGAAGACACCAACCACTTCTGAAATTGCCAATTTTATCAAGTATAATGTATAGTTTAAATGTTGTTTTTTTTTTTTTTTCTAAAATTGGATTTTATTATGTACATTAAAGGGACATTAAACACTAAATAATTCAGTGCTTGAAAGCTGTATTCAGAGCAAAGATTAGCCTAAGAATAATTTTTACATGTATTTTTTAAAAATATTTTATTGTTTAAATATTGAAAAAAATAAGAGTATAGTTAATGTCCATAAAGCAGTGGGCGCCACCATATTGTAACTTAGGTTACCTTCTCATCTGAGACCAATTAGGAATGGTTATAAAAGGCTTACTAAGGTGAGAAATCAATTACTCTGGAATATAGCTGCGTCTGCACTTCCATGTTTAAAAGGAATGGAGGAAAGCCCACAATATTCAGATATAAATTATCGGAGAACAAAATAAATAATGAAAATATATTGCAAAGTTGTTTTACTACATGTAATTAAACAATTTATATTCATATCTTGAGTTGTTTAATGTCCCTTTTTTTAAAAAAAAAATCAAATCAAATTTATAAAATATGTTTTTGTGCTTTGTGTGACCCTATCCACCAAAGTAGTTGTGGGAGTTGTTACAGCCATTGCTTAAAGGGACAGTAAACTCCTTGTAATCACAAGACATTTCTGTTGTGTGGTTATAGAAGAGCATATCAGCCAAGTCTTAATGTTTTTAAAACAAATTAGCATCTATTTATCAATAGCCAAAGGCCACCCTCCATTTGACTTATTTGGAGGAGCCAATCTGTGCTTCAGTTAGCAGACAACAAGGCTAGACCCAGCTATAATGTTAGTATAGAGTGAATTGTTTTGAAGTTGTTATCTGATAAAGCCAAGTAGGGACAGATTTATAGCAGGGTTAGCATTGAGAAGTCAGCAGGGTGCAGTTTAAAGGGACAGTCTACTCCAAAATGTGTATTCTTTAAAAAGATAGATAATCCCTTTATTACCCATTCCCCAGTTTTGCATAACCGAAACACAGTTATATTAATATACTTTTTACCTATGTGGTTACCTTGCATCTAAGCCTCTGCAGACTGCCCCCTTATTTCAGTTATTTTGCCAGACTTGCATTTTAGCCCATCAGTGCTGACTCCATGAGCGTGAGCTCAAAGTTATCTATATGGCACACATGAACTAACACCCTCTAGCTGTGAAAAACTGTTGAATGCATTGAGATAAGGGGCAGCCTTCAAGGGCTTAGAAATTAGCATATGAGCCTACCTAGGTTTACCTTTCATCTTATAATACAGAGAGAACATAGCAAATGTGATGATAAATGTTTCTTAAAACTGCATTGCCTATCTGAATCATGAAAGTTTAATTTTGACTAAACTGTCTGTCTGTTTGTTCTGGGAATTAGAAATTGCTCAAATTTCAGAGCTAAATTGCAAGAAAAGGGGCAGGGGGATAAATAATGAAAGTATATTGCACAGTTGTTGCATTATACATAAACTAGTCCTAAAGCCCATGCACATGGGCTATTTTCTGCAGTACAGTGGTCCTGCCCGGTCCCACCCACCCAACCACAACCCGCCATGCCTGATCCCACCCCCGCCATGCCCCCTTCATCTGGCCACGCCCTCTCAGCCCGCTCCCACCCACCCTCTCTGCTGTCTGATCCTCACGGCGGTCACTGCTGATCCTTCCTTATGTCCAAGTATGTTAGTCTCGCGCTGCAGTCTCTACTGCGCATGACTGCATTGGACAAACATACCTTTTATAATATAGGATAATTATGTTATATAGAAATCTCAAGGTGTTTACTGACCCTTTAATGAGTGTCAGTTGTGCACAAACATGCAATTCGTGCTTGTTTTAATTCTAATTTAAACATCTTTAATGTAACATCCAAACATGTTTTAACACTTTTTAATTGCTTGTCTTTTATATGTGTGATTGATTTTTTGGTGTTTAGTGTTGTGAAAACAGGACAGGACTGAGCATAGGACATACAGGTCAATTACCTGGGGGACCTAAGCCAGTTAATGTCTGGGGCTGATTTCCTTAACTCTGCCTAGTCATCAGCTTTATTATTTGTGCAAGATGCAGGAATAGTGAGGCATACTCCTCTGACATGGTACCTAAGCAGATGTTCCTGTACTGCTGAGCGGCACTGGAGAAAATCTCAGAGTTCAGCTGATTTTCTTAAATACAAATTCATGTTAAACTCCTACTATTCTGCCCTTAATCTCTATAAGCAACATTACTTCTCTACTCTTATCTCTAATCTTTCTTCAAACCCAAAACGTCTGTTCTCCACTTTCAATACTCTTCTCTGCCCACCCCACCTCCTAATACAACTTCTCTGTCAGCTCAATACTTTGCTAGCCACTTCAATAACAAAATTGACTCCATCAGAAATGAAATCAGCTCTCAATATAATACCATTCTCTCACCCCCTCAAATGCTGGCAACAAACCACAACCCTCATAGCCATAAACTTAGCTCTTTCTCCCCTGTTACTGAGGTAGAGGTTTCGTAACTTATACTGTGCTCTTACCTCACTACCTGTCCCCTTGACCCTATCCCCTCACAGCTACTCCCCTCCCTCTCTTTTACCCTTACCCCTATACTCATACACATTTTTAACCTCTCCCTCAGCACCGGTATATTTCCCTCATCTCTGAAACATGCACTGGTCACACCTATCCTCAAAAAACCTTCCCTTGATCCAACCTCCCCATCCAACTACCGCTCTATTTCCCTCCTCCCTCTTGTCTCAAAGCTTCTGGAAAAACTAGTATATGCACGTCTTTCCCATTTCCTTACATTAAACTCCCCCCTTGACCCACTGCAATCTGGAATTTGTCCCCATCACTCCACAGAGACATCAATCGTTAAGGTTACCAATGACCTACTTACAGCAAAATCAAAAGGCCACTTCTCTCTGCTTATCCTCCTTGATCTGTCCGCAGCCTTTGATACTTTTGACTACCCTCTTTTGCTCCAAACCCTCCAATCCTTTGGCATCTGTGACACAGCCCTCTTGTGGTTCTCTTCCTATCTGTCAAACCGTACCTTAAGTGTAGCCTTCTCTGGGGCCTCCTCTGCCCTGTCACCACTTTCTGTCGGGGTACAGCAAGGCTCTGTCCTTGGTCCCTTACTCTTCTCAATCTACACGTCATCATTTGGTTCCCTAATAAAGTCCCATGGTTTCCAATATTATTTGTATGCCGACGACACCCAAATCTACTGCACCAGACCTATCTCCTTCCTTGCTAACCCGTGTCACTAACTGTCTTTCTCATATCTCTTCCGTGATGTCCTCTCACTACCTCAAGCTAAATCTCTCCAAAACTGAGCTCCTTATTTTCCCCCTTCTTATAAAATCTCCACCCCCAATCTCTCTATAACTGTCGACAACTCCATCATTACCCCAAACCCAAATTTCCAATGTCTCGGGGTCACATTTGACTCAGATCTTTCTTTCACTCTTCACATTCAGTCCTTGGCTAAAGCCTGCCGCTTCCACCTTAAAAACATCTCTAAAATTAGACATTAGACATTTCCTTACACAAGACACAACTAAGATTTTAATCCACTCTCTCATCCTTTCCCGCCTCGATTACTGCAACTCTGTCTTCTTTGGTCTCCCCAGCTGCCGCCTAGCTCCTTTACAATCCATAATGAATGCCTCTGCCAGGCTCATCTTCCTTACATGTCACTCTTCATCTGCTGCACCTCTCTGCAAATCCCTTCACTGGCTTCCTCTTGCCTCTAGGATTAAACACACAATTCTCTGACATACAAAGACCTCCAGATACTCTCCTTCCCATACCCTTCACTCTGCTCATGACCTCCTCTTCTCCTCCTCTCTTGCTACCTCATCACACTCCTGTTTACTGGACTTCTCCAGACTAGCTCCCATCTTGTGGAACTCTCTGCCTCGCTCCACAAGACTCTCCCCTAGTTTTGAAAGCATCAAGCGTTCCCTAAAAACTCTATTGTTCAGGGATGCATACAACCTACACTAACCTTTCTTTATACCAGTTCCTCTCCTCCATTACTATCCCATGAACCCCCTTAACATGTATGCCTAAGAGTCCAGCTGTTTGCAGATCACTTTCTTAAGAGCTGAGCAGGGCCCTCTACCCATTTAATCCCTATAATAGTTTTGTTGTACTCTGCCTTTGTTTATAGCGCTGCGGAATCTGTTGGCGCTCTACAAATAACCGATAATAATAATAAAAATAGCCCTGCCCTGTGTCTCACTGCCTTGCTGTCTCTTTAATACAGGTCAGGGCAGGTCCCGACCCTCACCATTACATCAAAATGATCCTCCTCATAATGCCTGGTTCTATAGGCTGCTAAATGACTCCCTAAAAAGCTGTCTCCTCTGATTAAAGTGATAGTAAATCCAAGCATATTACAAACACTAGGATTTACCGTGGGTGGCTGTGTAACGCTGTTTTTTACAAAATGATGAGCCAAACTCATGTTTATTTTTAGTGATGGTTAATCGCTATAGAGAATCATGTCCGCCCTGCATCGCTAAATGCCGACAGCATACGCTGTCGGCATTTAACATCGCATAAGCAGTTCTGGTGAACCGCTTGTGCAATGCTGCCCCCATGCAGATTTTTGGCCGCTAGCAGGGGGTGTCAATCAACCTGATCTTATTCCTCAGAGGCAGCGGATAAGTTAAGGAGCTGCAGTCTTAAGACTTCTGTTTTTTTTTTTTTTTACTTTTTATTGAGGTTTTGATATACATATAAAATGTCACAAAGCAATAAGATATAATACAAGGTATATCATGTACAATAAACCATATCAAGGTGGGGGCAGAGCTAACCGCCATTCTGAGCAGACATGTATTAGAGGAGCTCTGCTAGCCGAGTGTTAAACTTAACACTTTCTAATTTTAATCCTGTGCTAAAAGTAAACTTCTGGGAGATAGTCATCCACAGAACTACCTAGAAGGTGACTGGACCTGTTTTGGGGGTATTTGCTTCATAACCCAAAGTATAGTGTTATTGTATTATTTTTTCTAAGTTTGGTGGTACAGGCTACTAATATCTTGTGCAGTGGTACCATATTGTCTGTTATACACGCTGTTTGCATTGTGATGTGCATTTGTTTACTAGGGGCCCCCTTCATGACTCTCCCTTTCTGACTTAGCTTGTCTGAGTTGGTCACTTCCCCTTCCCTTTTCCCCTTCCTTCTGGTCTTATCCCCAGTCTCCTGAGGCGAGAGGGGGTCTGCTGGAGCTCACTGAGTAGTAATATTTAACCTGCCAATAGGTGGCTCGTGGGTTGAGATCCTGGTATAATAGCCCTGCTCGACACTGTGATCCTGGTATAATAGCCCTGCTCGACACTGTATTGGCCCACTCATTGAGACTAAGTGGGGTAACCTAGATGCTTAGTTGTTGTTTAATTTAACTTGTACTGTATGTAAGTGTGTCCCCCTAGGTGGTGGTCCCTGACCCTTCCTCTTTAGTGCTTGGGCCCCTTCTCTCTCTCTCCTCCCCCTTTCCTGCCTGGCTTGTCCATGTGGGTCACCTCCTCTTCCCTTTTCCCTTCCCGCTGGGTCGTACCCCCCTGTTCCCTGAGGTGAGAGACGAGCTCTGTTTGTGACCCTTGTTAACATCCCCCTCAACTCCACCCCCTTTTAACAAACCTCTATGACCACATAATGTAATAGGGTAAACACTTGCTACATTATCATAATAATTGTTATTGTTCTGAGGTTTTGTCTGTGGCGTCTCCTTGGCATTTGCTCCCTTGTTGAGGTACTTCCTGATATAAGTTAACTCTAGGAGAGTGTCAGTCTGCAAATTGACTGCCAATATGAGGGGGTAGGGGTCAGGAGACATCACCCAGCCCTGCTCCGAGTATTAATGTAATTAATCTTTGAGTCCATTTCTATTCTGTCAACCATAGAGGTAATCATATTTTATCCATATATATATTCAGTAAGCAAGCTAGCTCTCATCTCTTTGAAGATGCCTCGTGCTTCCAGAAGACATCCAAAAACTCCAGGAGCTGTAAAAAAAAAAACAGTTTTTGATCAATTTACTCAGCCACCTAAGGAACCAGAGGAAGGATCAAATGATGGTCTTAGTGATTCGGAGTCAGTAGGAGATGGCTCTCAACCTGATACATTATTATCTGCCCAATCCCAACACTTCATCACTGAAGCAACCCTCAAAAAAATGTTTACACGTCAAACACGCTCTATCACAAAGTAAATCCAGAGAACTCATGCCGAACTTCGGAAAGGATATCTCGGAAATAGGGTAGAGGGTGGACTCTCTTGAGAGGAAACAAGATGACATTGCCACAGACCAGAAAAACCTCTTAGCCTATTCAGAAGCCTTATCTGAACAACTGAATCAGCTTGAATTCAAGCTTGCTGATGTAGAAGACCGAGCTCGCAGAAATAATGTTCGGTTCAGAGGGATCCCAGAAGAAGTCCAACCAGCTGATCTCCTGAACTACCTAAAATAACTCTTTAATGACCTGCTGGGCCCTATTGAGGGTATGACTTCTACCATGGAGAGGGCTCACAGAGCTCTACGACCGAGATCAAACTTATGCAGGCTGCTTTTCGAAAAACCGCAGATCTCAGAAAGGTTCAGGGATATTCAGTTGTTACCTTATCTCTCAGCACATACCCTGCAACACAGAAGGCACTCCGACGAGAAGGCATCAAATGCAGATGGGCCTACCCACCTAAAATGATAATCACAAAAGATAAAAAGAAACATACAGTGTCCATCTTATCCCAAGGGACTACTCTCCTTATACAGTGGGGACTCTTAGCTGATGCCATGCGGAACCCGCCCTCTACACAATCTAAATTATGGGTCATTGCTCCTGAATGGTCCGTTAAGGATCAAAGGCCAAACAGAATGAAGACCCAAAAGCTGCAGGATTCTCCTCGACCCCACACACTACCTCTTTGAACCTAAGCTGTAACTGAGGGCTTCTTTTGCTTCCCTCCATTGAGTTTCATTCTCTCTATAAGTTTTGGAAGATGACTCTGAGATGTCAGAGGCACCCTGAGTGCTTAACGCCAGGACGATGCTCCAACACACCTGCTAAGTTGACATGGCAATATATTTACACTGTGTCTTGTTTTGTTAGATAGGTTAAGGAGCGGGGCTGGCATAGCACAAGTTATATTATAAGATTACCTTGATGGAGGGAGACTAATGTTATTTATATGCACTGTTATTATTAATACCATTGTTGAACAGCTGTCAATGTTACTAAGACACTCCCCACTGGTTGACTGACCTCACTATCTACTCCCTCGACTCAACCTCCTTACTTATGGAATGGGGCCAGGGAATCCGGCTCCCATGTACTCTCCCATATTTTTAGCTCCCCACCCCTGCAAAGTGTAGCCCACGCCAGGGTTCCACCTAGGTGGACTATTTCTACCTCATATTTTAGATACATTACCTAGATCCAAGAACTTGACTTATCCCCCCATTCCCCTTGTCTTCCCATCTCAGACTACCCAAAACGCTCAATTTCACATGACTCAAAATTGAACCCCCCCAATCTAGAGCTTCAGAATAAGACACAAGAATGAATAGGTTTAGAATTCTTACTTACAACACTAGGGGCCGTAATTCACCTTTCAAACTAAGCTTACTAGCTCGTACTCTCAAGTTTCATAACCCAGATTTAATGTTTCTCCAGGAGACTCATTGGCAGTCAGATGCCCCCCACAGATTCCATTTGCACACCTATACGACAATAGAGGACTCCCCTTTCACTAAGAAGTCTAGAAGAACAGCCATATTGATACATAACAGGGTAGCATACGAGCAAATACAGGTGATTAGGGACCCCCAAGCCAGGTATACAATCCTGGTTTGAAAACTTGACCATGTGCTACACACCCTTGTATCAATATATTTGCCAAACTCGCGTCAACCTGCATGCCTTCGAAAAATTCTACAGTTAATAGACCGACACAGACAGGTCAGAGTTCTCCTGGCGGGAGACTTCAACATGACTTGGGACACCAAAATAGATCGCAAAACAATGACCCCATGCAGAAAAAAAACTTCAATCTGGCCTTCTTTCTACACATTTTGGGACCATTATGTCCCAATATGGATATTTTGACATTTGAAGATCTTTTCACACGAAAGATAGAGACTATACCCATTACTCTCGTTCACACAAAACTTATTCCAGGTTAGACCACATATTCTGCTTAGCGGAGACTTTAGATTCGGTATCCCCCACTAGCATTTCACTTTGCTCCTTGTCAGAGTATATGAATATTATGATGGAAATTATATATGGATATATATATATATATATATATATATATATATATGAGACCACAGGATTAATTAGATGTGAGGAACAGCTTCTAGTCCACTGTGGGTCCCAACCCCCTACCAGATGGTATTAGCTGGGTGAATGCACATTTTATCATGATTGAAAATTAGCATAGCTTTGAAGCACACCCTCCTGCTGTGTCAAGCACACAAACATTTTCCTAAAGGAATTGTAACTCAGTGAACATGTTCATTTTGACTATGTGCAGAGTCTTATGGCTCTAAGACATCTGGTGATGAGAAAGAAGATACAATCTAAATAGCTGGATAAGCATAGTACTGAAATTCCAGGAAACCCCTTGATTATTTAGAATAAATAGTCTGTATTGTGAGTGGAGGATGTGCTCAAGGGCCCTCTGGAATTTGTCACCTAAATCCTTGTGACTTCAAAGGAAGACATGTGCTGCAGACATGTGTGATGACAACAGTTCTATCTCACTGAATCTCTGACATTTAAAGACGTATTGCAGACATACGGCTGGGGGGAACATGACACAAATAAAAATAAATATATATTATTTTGTTTTACAAAGGGAACAGTGCCAGTTTTCCATATATGTTTAAAATAATTCAAATAACCCATATATGTATATATATTTTGAACTGGAACACATTATATTAAATAAATAATTGCTGCATTGAATATATACCGGTATATATAGGAGATAAATTCAAAATAATTATAGATTAAATAACAATTTTAATAATACCATGATTAAAATATATCTATAACATGCTTTCCTGTTTTTCCAGATGGAGCCAAGGGATGACAAATACGGGATGGATACATGGATTGAAATAAGTCATATCATATGATTTTGCACTAAATGTTTATAAAATTTTAAATACATCTTTTGAAATATAGTGAGATGGATATATTGAAGTCACCTTGATGTGATATGACTATAAAATATTGACAATCTGATATCAAAGTATAAATTCTCAGTTAGGCTAAATGAAATATAAATGCTAACAAGAGAAATTTACTAATGCAATAAATTATATATATTTAATAGGGAAAATTAAATTAACAATGTACTTATTTTTTATATAATATAATGGTGTTTGGCATAGAAATTATCAGAAAATTCATAAGATACTACCCTATCTAAAATTAATATTGTGAGTGATTGATGCAGGAAGTTATGATCAAATGAATAACTATTTCATAGAAATACTAAATTGTTTTAAAAATATTGGTTAAATGTATTACTGTGTTGTATGTCTACTGCCCCCGAGTGGCCAGAATCCAGGGAATTAACTGTTCAAAAGATGCGTTTCCATGGTGAACATGTTCAGCTCCGTTAAGGGCCAATCCGATTAGATATTCCAGATACCCAATCAGAAAGGACAAGCAAAAGGGCCACCCATATTCATCACCTATGATAGAAAACTATGGATAAGTAAGAGCAAGAAAGAGAAAAAGAGGACAGATTGTGCTGAGCTGATTTGTAACTGGGTGCTGGGCGTGAGATACCATTTTACTTTGGCAAAGCTGATCTACTATTTTCTCATTGATTGCAAAATATACTTATTGGGATTTCTGAGGTGAGATAGTTCCTACTAAGGAATACTGGATATCGATTGGTGCTCATCCTGGTAACGTATTGAAAGATTGTGGGTAGATTGAAAAGAGCAAATTGTGTTTTAAACTGTATTGCATAACCTTAAATAGCTCTTAGCTTGCCTGTTTGTATGCAAATATTTAAAGTAAACATTCATTATTGCTGTATGTAGCAGATTTAAAGAAATAGTTTGTATTTCAAGTTAACATTTCATAGCCTGTGTACTGTTAAACTAATCCTAAATTTTAAATTGTTTATCTGTGCAAATATATAATTATAAGTCAGAATTGGGTTTTTACATAAATAATATATACAAATTTTGATATTTTAAATTAGAATTGTGTTAGAGTAAAGTGTGGGTAAATAGCTGAGTATCTTGCTTAGAATCTCATTGTGTTAACTGGGTGAAATTTCTTTTGTGAATAAGGTAAACTTTTATAAATTTGGCACAGCCTATTTGAATAATTTTTAAACGCATATAATATTGTGTCATATTCTGGTATTACAAATATATTCCAATATGCTCATAGATATTAACTAAATAAAAAGAATTCAGATATTTATATTAATTTTATGGTTTCTAGTAGATGCATATTGATTGAGGGTTGATATTTTAAAGGATAATTATTAAATGTATTGTATTATAGCCCTGCCATAGACTGATATATTATTTGGATAGCACTCCTAAAGATTCTTATAAATATACTGACATACTGTATGGAGGCACTTGCATGAGATTTATTAATATTTATCATATTGATATCATATATTTGTAGTAAATAGAAATTATTATAAAAGAGAGAAAAAAATTCATATTTCAAAATTAATATTTTGAAAATAAAAATTTTTTGAAGATTGAAATATTGATATTCATATTTTGAGATTGATGTTGATATTTTGAAATATTGTTAAAGATTAATTTTTGATAAATTAATACAAATATTAATTTTTCATATTTCAAAATTAATCAAAAATATTATTTTTTCATATTTCAAAATTAATCAAAAATATTCATTTTTCGTATTTCAAAATTCATAAAAATATAAATTTTTTCATATTTCAAAATTCATAAAAATATAAATAAAAATCATATTTCAAAATTAATATAATTTTTTTTTTTAAATATAGATTTTTTTTCTTCTCTCTTTTTATTGGTAAAAATTGTATTAGTGTTTTAATTTAACTAAATACTAAGCCAATATAATAATGTCTGTAGCCAGAAGTGACTCATTTAATTCTATACATATCATTGAAAATGGTCCCATCGCAATACCCATTACTAGAGGTCAGGTCCTTAAGAAAGATATCATAAGTCACATTAAAGAGAAGTTTAATATTGCCGGTGAATTAAATGATTTTATGGATATGCTTGAAATTAGGGCTAAAAATATTACCGTTAATAATAATATGTGGAATGAAAACAATGAATTTTTCCAAGAATTATTAATGATTAATCAATGCAAGACTCTCAAAAAGCGAGAAGAACTAATACTAAAATCTTGGCCCCTTATGATATGCATTATTGACGAAATGTCGCTTTGTGTCATAGACAAACAATTGCAGATACATGAGCTAGAAAGTAGAATCCGTTCCTCACGCAGATGCGAAGAGGATTTAAAAATAGCCAAAAATAAAATGGATGAATTTGCCCAAAACCTAACCGCCTTAGATAAGCAAAACATAGACTTACTCGCACAGATACAAGAATTAAATAAACAGCTTGCACTAAGCCAGAGAGAATTAAATGATTTAAAAAGGTCATATCACCATAATGAAAACCCCTATATTAACAGTGAGAATAATGCAGATAATGCTAACTCCCTTAGAGAACGCGTCAGGGACGAAGTACAAAAATATATGGAGGAGTATAGACAAATGACCCCTAATGGGTCAGAAATAGATTTCCCAAATAGACAATCACCTCATGATGTAAATCCAGAGAACTGCTGTAACTCAGCGGGTGCGGGTGAGGGAAACTCTAATAGAGAATCCCAAAGTAAGTCTAATAAGGTCTATGATTCCCATAAAATAGTTACTTTCATACAGGGTGCAGTACCAATATTCTCCAATAAGGGAACAAAATCTGTAATTGATCACTTAGAGGCTTTTGAAAATGCATTAGCTATAATGAATGTTACAAGTGAGAAATTAAAAATTGAATTTCTGCCCTGGGTATTTGACAGTAAGCATCACAAATTCTTTACTTTACTAAAGGATTTGAATATTCATTCCTGGTGTGAAGTGAAACGACAATGCAGAAAGGAATTTGGGCAACATCGCATAAAACTGCAGTGAAAATAGCGGTATATGGTATAAAATGTAGTGTGAATCAAAGTCCCATTGAGTTCCTTTCTGAATTGAAAAATGTGTACAGTATGGCTGAAGATAATCCCAGATTTGATTGCTCAGAATTTGTAAATTTATTTTTTGAAGCACTGCCTACACCCATCAAAATTAACTTAGCTAGAGATTTTGATGAGGACTGCTCATTGGAATGGCTGATCAAAGAGAGTACAAAATTATACTCTATTCAGCAGTCCAGTGAGAAGGGGGTTAAAAAGGAATCAAAACCCAAAATTGTAGCAGAAACTAGGGTGTCACCTAGCCCCCTCAATTTGGAGTCTAAAAAGAAAACCTACGCAGAGGTGGCCAGTCAAAACAGGCCATCTCCACAGAGGTTTAACTCTGCCCCTTCCCCTACACGGGCTGAGGTGCAGAGAGACTATAAGCAAAGTGGGGGACATAATCAGGTGAATAATTACTCACAAAGAGAATACTCACCAAATAATTGGTACCCACGCAAAGGTAGATACAATAGATGGCGAAGATATTCTCACCCCAGGTATATAATGCTCCCCAAAGTACTAATACTGAACAAGCTGAACCCCAGGGGCAACCATGCCAAAATAGAAATAGCGGCCCTGATTCTGAGGGAACCCCATGGTCCAGGAATCATTATTATGGGGCATCATTACCCAGTTAAATCGGTTGAGTGAACAATTCGCTAATATGAGTCAACCTTCTACGGCTCAGCAACCGAACAATACTTTTTTAGGGGTACAGCCAGTGGTCAGCAGTGGACCAGAGGCACAGTCATAAATACTGCAGTATCACCTGAGAGGGAGGGGAGAGATATACAAAATGTAATGATAAATGTCAATGGTACTAATCATGTTATCTCCCCACAGACCGGAAACGGACAATTTAGCTGAAAGCCTCGGCCTGAAAGCATTAACCAATTTTGCCCTTTGCAGTGTTCTCTTAACCTTATTTCCACAGATGCAGTACACAAGAATCCAGCTGAACCTGTCATAGAGGAGACCGGTAGGTATGAAGCTTCCTCTGCATGAGAAAACATGGCGGAATCAGGTAACACGTGGCGAAGCCCACAGATGTAGGACAACGCAAATTGTATGTGTGATATGGTAGAAACTGCAGGGAGATATTATGTATCAGCTGAGCTGCAAGATTCAGTCTCCAACCCTATCATGGGATTAATTGATACTGGGTCTCAGGCAACTATTTTATCCCACAGGTACTACACACAGCTAAATGAGCTAACACCCCACAAACCTAAAATAAAAGAATTTGATGGTTCTCTAATAGGAGTTGGGGGTGACTCCCTAAAAGTTTACGGTACTGCCTGGTTAAAATTTAAATTGGGGAACAGGGTCATAAGACACCCTGTCATTATAGTGGATCTGCCAACTGATCGGTTAATTATTGGTAGTGATCTCCTGAAGCGATTAAGCACCATAATTGATTGCATAAATAATGTAATTTGGTCACAAGTTAAAAGGCCTATAAATTATGAGAAATCTGGTATATCTTGCCCCCGACATAACTGTCACGTGGTGGAAGAGAAACCAGATGCTGTGGAGATTCATTTCAGGAATAACTCTGTACCTGAAATCACTATTTTACAAATAGATGATCAGGCTCCTTTAAGTGGCTCTGATGATAATACTTTTAAAATTTTGCCTGGAAAGATAGCGAATATTTCCCTAGACGGCATATCTCTCCATATCTCTCCACAAGGGGGATCATAAAATCCCTAAGGGGGGAGGCCACGCTCAATACCTCACAGGTATTGAGAGAATTAAAGAGGATCTATTTATCCCTATACAAGTGCATGACCTTGGTACAACAAAATATGTCAAATTGAACTTAAAACAGGAAGCTAGCTATATAAGCGAAGGCTTATTAGCACAGATAGCTGAAGTGATTAAATATCTTTCTCCCCAAGACCACTGTGTCCACAACGTGGATGACAGGTTTGAAAGCTATAACGTCACAGCTAAATGCTTATTATCTGTCGCTATAGGTAATAAGTCAGTGAAGCGCCTGTTTTTAGTTTTAAATACTCCCCATAATCAAAGATACATTGGCAATGATATCTTACATAGATATGCCATACAAATAGATTTGATTGCCTCTGGAGCAGTTTAAAGGGGGACCCTGAAGTATTTCAGGATGAAAATGCAGCCCTGAAATCAAACCAGCAATTGCCATATGCTGTGAATATGCAGGTGTCTAACGATGTTGTAATTCCTGCAGGGGCTGATAAATTTCTTTTTACCCTTACAGGTAAAGAGAGGTCAGAAATTAAAAACTTCTGAAACACTGATTTGCCTCTCCCATAGAATACAAAATCTGGGTGTTACTATGTCCCACACTCCTTTTTTGAATATTGGAACTATTCCAATACATGTTATGGTACATAACATGACCCCACAGGATATAACATTATCCAAGGGAACTACCATAGGATATGCACTGGAATCAAGTTATTACACCTTTGGATTCCAAAATAATGTAATTGGGCTAATACCTGAAGGATACTTATCTGAAGAACAATTAATAGAACAATCCTTTGCATCTATGCCAGAGGGTCTATTTAATATTCGGTCTATTTATCCCTTCAGCTCAGAGGAAGGCATCTGTAAACTTGAAGAAGCCTCTCTAGTAAACAGCAAGATTACCCAAATTCCCAGAGTCATGGGGGCAATGTAAATTATAATCAAGGGGATCTCACCTCTAGATTGGAAGAAGCCTATGAAATAGGACAGCCTGAAATCTTTCCAGGATTTCAGCAAATAGTCAAAGAGCAAATATCCTTAGCTAATGGCTGTTCCAGCGATGATGAATGCCAACTGCTGCGAGAACTCCTGATGTAGTACAAGGATATTTTTGCTAAGGATTCTTATGACTGTGGTACTACAGACTTGCACATTGCAAGAATACAAACAGATCCCGAGGCACCACCTGTCTTTGTTAAACAATACAGACTTCCTTTAGCCTCATATGATTCTCTTGCAGAAATCATAAGGAACTTGGAAGAAAGGGGTATCATACGACAGGTGCACAGCTCTTATAATAATCATAATCTAGGTGTTCTTAAGCCCAATGGACAATGGCGTCTGTGTGCTGATTTAAGACAGCTAAGCAAACGAGTGTACATGTCTGGCTGGCCTGTACCATACATTGACCAGTGCCTTGCACAGATGCATGGATCCAAAATATTCACTGCCATTGATTGTGCGCAGGGATATTGGACCATAAAGGTACATGAGGAGGACCAGTATAAGCTGGCATTCTCATTCCAAAAGGTCCAGTATGCATTTCAAAGACTTCCTTTTGGATACATAAATTCTGGACATGAATTTGCTGTATTCATGCATAAGGCTATGCCTGATGCACTGGAAAGGGGGACCTTATCTTATGTTGATGATGTTTTGATCAAAAGCACAGACTTTGAAAAACACATCGCAGACCTTAAACACGTCCTCAGCCAACTTAAAAGGGCAGGTGTCAAATTATCCCTACAGAAAGCTCAATGGTGCCGCACTTGTGTAAACTTCTTGGGACATGAAGTTACTTCTGAAGGGCTAAATCCTCAGAAGAAAAAGGTGGAAGCTATAGTAAATTCTAAAAACCTAACTAACTTAAAGGAATTTAGATCATTCCTGGGTATGACAAATTATTCTTGCAAATTCATTGATAATTATGCAGAGTTAGCTAAACCACTACTACTTCTTCTAAAGAAGGATGTGAAATGGCACTGGAGTGAGTCTCAAGAAACAGCCATAAAAGAGCTGAAAAGAAAACTTACTCAAGCGCCTTGCTTAGTGTACCCTGAAGGTGGTAAACCTTTCTTCCTAGAGACAGGTTACACGGATATAAGCATGAGTGCTGTCTTATACCAGAGCATGATAATTTAAGCAAAGCCATAGCTTATGTGAGCAAAACTGTATCCCCAGTAGAAATAAAATTTAGCGATTGCGAAAAAGCCCTCTTATCTACTGTATGGGCTCTACAAAATTTCCACAGCTATATACAGGGCGAGAAAATTATTGTAGAAACGGCCCACCAGCCTTTGCTATATTTGCAAAGTGAGAGAATAAGAGATGGGAATTTGTCTAATAGCCGCATAACAGCGTGGACTCTTTCCTTACAAGGCTGGCCTTTAGAAATTAGCTACAAGCAGAATAAAAAGAATCCAGACGCACAGGGGCTTGCTGAACTCCACGACTGTACTGCTAGAGATCCTGGGGAAGAATTATCAGAAGATGATTTCCTGGAGGAACAACTGCTTTCCCCATATAAAATGTACACTGAGGACAATTGTCAAACATTACCTTGGGTATATGTTGATGGTTGTTCTTACCATGCCACTCTTGATAATGAGCGCAGATTAGTCGCTGGCATTGGTATAACTTGGGCAAATGGATTCCCAAATATATCCATAGGTTTCAACATTGGACCAAGATCCAGTCAAGTTGCAGAACTCACTGCTATTCTAAAAACCGTTGAAATGGCTATTGAAATGGTATTCATGAATTTGTGATCATAACTGACTCAAATTATGTGTGTGACCGTTTTGTTGAATACCTGCCAACTTGGAAAAGAAATGGTATGCAGAAAAGCAATAACAAACCAGTCAAGCATGGCAAGTTGTTCTGCAAGATTGATAATCTGTGGTATCCAATGATTTAACCATACACTGGAAAAAGACCAAGGGTCATTCCAGGGTTCTAGGTCCTGATAAGGAAGGCAATGATCTTGCGGATTCATTAGCCAAACAAGGAGCCATAAATGGAGAACTCCTCAATATTGACCACTTAATGGGTGCAATTCAGGTAGAAGCCATTACCAGAAACCAGGCTAAACAACAGAGTGAGCCTAACCTGGTGCAATGGAGTCAGGATTCTCCTAGTGAGGACCTGATCACTAGTCAAAAAGAAGACCCCATTGTAGGCATCTTCTATTAACACATAGAAGATCCTGAAAACAACCCCATCTCAAAAGATGATTGTATTGGCAAAGAAGATCTTAGAACCTCCAAAACTGGCATCCAGCAATGGGTAGTACCCACCAAGTCCAGAGGTCTAATGCTTCAACATGCCCATGATGCTCCCACATCTGGTCATTGTGGTGCCAAACTCACGTATGAAATATTGCGTGATTATGCTTTTTGGCCACACATGTTGAAAGATGTTCAAACCTACTGTCAAGGGTGTTTAATCTGTCCACAGTTCCAACCCACTGCGCCAACACATAGAGCGCCATTGCAGAAAAGGGGGATGGTAATGCCGTGGTCAGATATACAAATTGATTTTATTGGTCCAGTAACAAGGCAATCAAGAGGTAACAAATACATGTTAACCGTGACATGCCTGTTCACTAAATGGGTAGAGTGCATCAGTGCACCTAACAATAGTTCTGAAACATGCGCAGCATTGCTCATCAACCATGTGTTTTCCAGATTTGGTTTACCCCAAAAATCGAATCAGATCGGGGAACCCACTTCACTAGCGAAGTGATGACCAAAATGTGGAAAATACTAGGGGTAAAAAGAATTGCTTATAGAGCTGCCTCAAGTGGTGGTGTAGAGCGTTACAATTAGTCCATTGTTAAACGGGTAAAGACTGGGAAGTAAAGCTACCTCTAGTATTAATGGCATTAAGAGCAACTCCAAGTAGTGCTACCAAGATGTCACCTTTTGAACTGATGACTGGTAGAAGAATGGTTCTACCTCAGCATCTGATGTACCGTACATCAGACCAAAACTTGATAAACGCTGGCAATACACATCAATATGTGGAGAATCTAAGAAAGCACCTGCAATATGTCTTTGCTTTTGCTCAAAGGAATTTAGAAAGAGCCGCAACTGCCACTAAAACCTATTATGATCTCAAACCGTCCAAAAAGGAATATGAAATAAATGATAAAGTTTATCTTTATAACTTTGGAAGAGATCAGGTTAGGGAGAAGAAATTTCTTTCCTCATGGAAAGGTCCTTTTGTCATTACTGACAAAATATCTCCAGTGGCCTATAAAATACGGATCCCCAAAAATGAAAGTTTCATAGATAAATGGGTCCATATCAATCAATTGCGGGCATGCCATCCTAAGTCCCAACTACAAGTCATGGAGGGAGAATGAAGTATCGTATCCCCAAATGCACTAAAGACATACTGTAGTTTAAAGATGCCTAGTTTATGAACATGAAGGCTCAAAAATGACAGACTTTCTACATAGAAGACTGTCTATGATGCGTACAGTCAACATCCTCACCAAATACCATTGACCTTAAGCCAATTTAAATACATGTGTCCTACATCTATTTAAAGTTGGAAGGGGGATTTATGTCAGAGTATATGAATATTATGATGGAAATTATATATGGATATATATATATATATATATATATATGAGACCACAGGATTAATTAGATGTGAGGTTGTGGACAACAGCTTCTAGTCCACTGTGGGTCCCAACCCCCTACCAGATGGTATTAGCTGTGTGAATGCATGTTTTATCATGATTGAAAGTTAGCATAGCTTTGAAGCAAACTCTCCTGCTGTGTCAAGCAGCACACATTTTCCTAAAGGAATTGTAACTCAGTGACCATGTTCATTTTGACTATGTGCAGAGTCTTATGGCTCTAAGACATTTGGTGATGAGAAAGAAGATAAAATCTAAATAGCTGGATAAGCATAGTACTGAAATTACAGGAAACCCCTTGATTATTTAGAATAAATAGTCTGTATTTTGAGTGGAGGATGTGCTCAAGGGCCCTCTGGAATTTGTCACCTAAATCCTTGTGACTTCAAAGGAAGACATGTGCTGCAGACATGTGTGATGACAACAGTTCTATCTCACTGAATCTCTGACATTTGAAGACGTATTGCAGACATACGGCTGGGGGGAAGATGACACAAAAATAAATACATTTTTTTTTATTACAAAGGGAACAGTGCCAGTTTTCCATATATGTTTAAAATAATTCAAATAACCCATATATGTATATATATGTTGAACTAGAACACATTATATTAAATAAATAATTGCTGCATTGAATATATATATATATATATATATATATATATATATATATATATATATATATATATATATATATATATGTATATATATATGAGATAAATTCAGAATAATTATAGATTAAATAACAATTTTAATAATACCATGATTAAAATATATCTATAACATGCTTTCCTGTTTTTCCAGATGGAGCCAAGGGATGACACATACCGGATGGAAACATGGATTGAAATAAGTCATATCATATGATTGTACACTAAATTTTTATAAAATTTTAAATACATCTTTTGAAATATAGTGAGATGGATATATGGAAGTCACCTTGATGTGATATGACTATAAAATATTGACAATCTGATATCTAAGTATAAATTCTCTGTTAGGCTAAAGGAAATATAAATGCTAACAAGAGAAATTTACTAATGCAATAAATTATATATATTTAATAGGGAAAATTAAATTAACAATGTACTTATTTTTGATATAATATAATGGTGTTTGGTATAGAAATGATGAGAAAATTCATAAGATACTACCCTATCTAAAATTAATATTGTGAGTGATTGATGCAGGAACTTATGATCAAATGAATAACCATTTTGTAGAAATACTAAATTGTTTTAAAAATGTTGGTTAAATGTATTGCTGTGTTGTATGTCTACTGCCCCCGAGTGGCCAGAATCCAGTAGGACAGTTAAGGGAATTAACTGTTCAAAAGATGCGTTTCCATGGGGAACATGTTCAGCTCCGTTAAGGGCCAATCGGATTAGATATTCCAGATACCCAATCAGAAGGGACAAGCAAAAGGGCAACCCATATTCATCACCTATGATGGAAAACTATGGATAAGTGAGAGCAAGAAAGAGAAAAAGAGGACAGATTGTGCTGAGCTGATTTGTAACTAGGTGCTGGGTGTGAGATACCATTTTACTTTGGCAAAGCTGATCTACTCTTTTCTCATTAATTGCAAAATATACTTATTGGGATTTCTGAAGTGAGATAATTCCTATTAAGGAATACTGGATATTGATTGGTGCTCATCCTGGTAACGTATTGAAAGATTGTGGGTAGATTGAAAAGAGCAAATTGTGTTTTAAACTGTATTGCATAACCTTAAATAGCTCTTAGCTTGCCTGTTTGTATGCAAATATTTAAAGTAAACATTCATTATTGCTGTATGTAGCAGATTTAAAGAAATAGTTTGTATTTCAAGTTAACATTTCATAGCCTGTGTACTGTTAAACTAATCCTAAATTTTAAATTGTTTATTTGTGCAAATATATAATTATAAGTCAGAATTGGGTTTTTGCATAAATAATATATACAAATGTTGATATTTTAAAGTAGAATTGTGTTAAAGTGTGGGTAAATAGCTGAGTATCTTACTTAGAATCTCATTGTGTTAACTGGGTGAAATTTCTTTTTTGAATAAGGTAAACTTTTATAAATTTGGCACAGCCTATTTGAATAATTTTTAAACGCATATAATATTGTGTCATATTCTGGTATTACAAATAAATTCTAATATGCTCATAGATATTAACTAAATAAAAATAATTCAGATATTTATATTAATTTTATGGTTTCTAGTAGATGCATATTGATTGAGGGTTGATATTTTAAAGGATAATTATTAAATGTATTGTATTATAGCCCTGCCATAGACTGATATATTATTTGGATAGCACTCCTAAAGATTCTTATAAATATACTGACATCCTAGTCAGACCATCAGCTGGTCCTAGCTGACCTACAATCTGCTGACAGCCACTCATTTAAAACCACCTGGAGCTTAACATGCCACATCCTATTGGACATTCCTTTTAAAGAGGAACTAAGACGCGACATAAATGAACTCATTCAACAAAATGATAATACACAGACCACAGACAACATCCTCTGGGGAGCCATTAAAGCGGTTGTCAGAGGATACATTATCCGCAAGCAGGCTCGCATAAAAAGGCTTGCTGGACTTACCCTTGCCCAGGCACACAATTAACTTAGAATTCTAGAGAACTTTAACTGTGCCACCACCTCAAAAGAAACATCTACACAAATGACCGCCATTCGAGCACATATCAATCAGTTAGAATTGCGCTGAACCCAACACAACCTTACAAAACTTAAACAAGTATTTTACCATAAAGGCAACAAGACACTATGGCCCAGATTACGAGTTTTGCATTAGAGGCTGTGCGGTTCTAATGAGCAGTTTTCACTCACCGCTCACTTACATGCAGCGCTGGTATTACAGGTTTTTACAAACCGTCGTTAAAACACAAGAAGTGAGCGTTGAGCAAAATTTTGCTCATTACCGCACTCCAATACCAGCGCTGGTTATGTCAGCAGTGAGCTAGTGTAACGTGCTCGTGCACGATTTCCCCATAGGAATCAATGGGGAGAGCTGGCTGAAAAAAAGTCTAACACCTGCCAAAAAGCAGCGTAAAACTCCTTAACGCAGCCCCATTGATTCCTATGGGGAAATACATTTTATGTGTACACCTAACACCCTAACATGAACCCCGAGTCTAAACACCCCTAATCTTACACTTCTAATCTGCCGCCCCCGACATCGCCGACACCTACATTATAATTATTAACCCCTAATCTGCCATTTCGGACACCGCCGCCACATACATTATAATTATGAACCCCTAATCTGCTGCCCCCAACATCGCCAAACCCTACATATTATTTATTAACCCCTACTCTGCCGCCACCAATGTCGCCGCCATCTACCTACACTTATTAACCCCTAATCTGCCGCCCCCAATGTCGCCGCCACTATAATAAACATATTAACCCCTAAACCGCTGCACTCCTGCCTCGCAAACATTAGTTAAATATTATTAACCCCTAATCTGCCGGCCCAACATGGCCGCCACCTACCTACATTTATTAACCCCTAATCTGCCGCCCTAAACCTAACACCCCCTAACTTAAATATAATTTAAATTAATCTAAATAAATATTACTATAATTAACTACATTTTTCCTATTTAAAATGAAATACTTACCTATAAAATAAACCCTAAGATAGCTACAATATAACTATTTAATATTTACCTAGCTAAAATAAATACAAAAGTACCTGTAAAATAAAACCTAACCTAATTTACACTAACTCCTAACATTACACTATAATTAAATTAATTCCCTAAATTAAATACAATTAAATAAAATTAGCTAAAGTACAAAAAAAACAAACACTATATTACAGAAAATAATAAACAAATTACAAGATTTTTAAACTAATTACACCTAATCTAATCCCCCTAACAAAATAAAAAAGCCCCCCCAAAATAAAAAAGCCCTACCCTACACTAAATTACAAATAGCCCTTAAAATGGCCTTTTGCGGGGCATTGCCCCAAAGTAATCAGCTCTTTTACCTGTAAAAAAAATTACAAATCCCCCCCAACATTAAAACCCACCACCCACTCAACCAGCCCTACTCTAAAACCAACCCAATACCCCCTTAAAAAAACCTAACACTAATCCCTTGAAGATCACCTTACCGGGAGAAGTCTTCATCCAACCGGGCCAAAGTCCTCAACGAAGCCGGGAGAAGTCTTCATGCAAGCCGGGTGAAGTGGTCCTCCAGACGGGCAGAAGTCTTCATCCAGACGGCATCTTTTATCTTCATCCATCCGGCGCGGAGCGGGTCCATCTTCAAGACATCCGACGAGGAGCATCCTCTTCATCCGACGGCTAACACTGAATGAAGGTTCCTTTAAATGAAGTCTTCCAAGATGGTGTCCCTTCAGTTCCGATTGTCTGATAGAATTCTATCAGCCAGATTGACAACCACACTTTTAAAATCTCTTTTTAAGACGTACTTCCTCGAGACATATAATATAGCGGAAGACAGATATTTTCTTTTTCCCCTTTTCTTTTCTTCTTTTTTCTTTTACTTTCTTTCTTCTTCTGTTTGTTTTATGTGCAAGCCTAAGTTGTTTACAAACTGTTATTATCTTTAAGATTCAATTCTCTTTTTTGTGATTCAAAGTATAAGAGTAAGTTAACATAGACCAGTCATCAATCCCCGGTGTGAAACTTTGGACTTTGAGACATTTACAAGAACCCGGGTTATAGTTAGCTCAAAACCAATAATGTCAATGCCATGTATATAATATATGTCTACCATAGATAAGAATATCATTCGAAATGCATTGTACAATCTTGTTTTGAATCAATAAAACAGTTTTCAAAAAAAAAAAAAAAAAAAAAAAAAGAATTCTATCAGCCAATCGGAATTATGGTAGAAAAAATACTATTGGCTGATGCAATCAGCCAATAGGATTGAGCTAGCATTCTATTGGCTGATTGAGCTAAAAAGCTAAAAAATATTGAGCTAAAAAGCTACAAAGTGTCCCACCAAAAGGCAAGTTGTTTAGAGTTTGTACATCACCATCATAAGTTCATATTTCCAATCAGAGCCAAACTGGCTGTATTTATAATCCAAAGGAATAATGATTATTAGTATAGTCTCAACAAGGGGCAATCAGATATATATGTCAGGGTTTTTTCCCTGTTGTGTTTGCCATGTGCTGCTGGCAGCCATTTTACTCACCTCTCTTCCTGACTATAGTGCATTGTGGGGGATGCTGCTCAATTCCTGCACTTCCTTTTATGGCCAGACTGGTGTGCATCATCCATGTGAGACAGGATGCAGTCTCAGAATTGTGATGTCATCACTTATTATTTAAAGGGCCTCTGTTCAGTATGCTTTGCCTTTGTGTTGTCTTAGACCTGTTTGTGAGAGTTCCTGTTTATTACCTGGCTGCCTGACGTCCTTCCTGGTTCCTAATCCGTGGCTTGTTCTTGACTCTGCTGTTTTCCTTGTTCTTGATTCCGGCTCATCTGACTATTCGCTTTGGCTCCTGACTCGGCTCGTCTGACTACCAGCTCTGATTTTGATTCCTGGCTTGTTATTTGACTTGTGGACTTTTTATTATTTTTTGCTATTAACAAAGGTGTGATTATTTTTGCACTTCTTGTCTCAGTCTGATTCCTGGCACCCTGACAATATATTACTGATTCAGGATCATCCATCCAAACTGCTGATGTTGCAGAAATACAGGTGAACCTTTAACCCTTTCAAGCATGGATACACAACATGAAAAACAGCAAACCGCTATATTACCTTGTCGATGTACGATTTAGAATAGCTCTGTATTGCTTCATACTATCGGCATATTCAGGTTGACTGGGGTTTTATGCTGTATTACCTTACGTCGTGTTCTTCCTGGGTTGGGTATTTGCACCATTGATCACCTTTGCAGTGTTGGTATTGCCACAAGTGTTTCTTTAGAGATGCAAAAAAGTGATTCCAAACATTTCAGAGGCACTTGAGTGCATAAGCGCTCCTCTTTCGGTGGTTCAAAATAATTTGCAGACAGGCAGTAGCATTCAGCAGCTTGCAGCTGACAAGCCTGCTGAGTAGCAGCTACGCTCATTTCACCCGTTCAAACATACAGGCTTCTTCCTGCTTGATAGTGATTGGAGGATCTCCTCCTTTGTTATATACAATTAGCTCCACCTTTGTTTTGAATCTGTGCCCGGTGAATATATACATATAAATTTATCATGTTGACAATTGTTACTAAATATAACACTATTCATTTTAGATACTTGGTTATAAATATCGTTATAATCTTTCAAAGGGTAACCTGCTGTGTCAAACAAACTGAACTTCAGAAAAATCGAATTTATAGACTAGTTGTAAATCCTTAATATATGACAGGGGAGTATTTATTCCTTTTTATAAGCATTCATACTTGTATTACTAGCCAGCACCGACTTATTAATGTGTGTGTTTTCATGATAGAAAATCTACCTATAATTTGTTCATAAAAACGAATCAAAATGTATTTTCTCATTCATACCCAAAGGTTTTAAACTTTTCAAATTAAAGCTCCATTTACTTTCTCTACACAATAAAATTTGGTCTAAATTTCCCCCTCTACTTTTAATGTCAACTAACTCTAGGCCCCTGAATCACAAAATGTTGTTATTGCTGTTATGGAATTCCATAAAATGTCTTGCTACACTGCTATTTTTAATACAATTATTTTTAATGTCCCACTTATGTTCTTTGATCCTTTCTTTGAGTTCTCTATAAGTTTTTCCTATATAGCACATCGGGCAATTACATAATACCATGTAGATAACACCTTCGCTTCTACAGGTAATATGACCCTTTACCCTATGTGGCAGACCTAGATTGTCATAACATTTTTTCCCCTGTAAGCATGTTTGTACAGACAGAGCAGTGTGTGCATTTGAAATTTCCATCTTTGTATTTTTTGGCTGTAAGCCAATTTGTATTGGTGGACCTGAAGTGACTATGGACCAACATGTCCTTTAAATTTGGGGCTCTCCTTGGGGTCATTAAGGATACTTTCTCCACACCATCTGAACAGGGTAGTATAAGTAATACAAACCCTGTCAATCCCAATATTTATAAATCATTCAAAGATAATAAAAATAAATTGTTTAAAAAACAGAAATGAAAGTGGGAAATATCCAGTTTAGAGAAATATGTTGAGGAAAAAATGATCCCAATAGGTCTTAGAATAAAGAAAAGACCTGGGGCAAATTTAGATAACCCTCTAACGGAGAATCTTCAAGCAAAATGGGATGAGTTTGCCTCACAATGTTCCACAAACTGGATGAATTTGATGATAGAAGAAAACAAATTAAGACTAGTTAAAATACAAAATGATTTGTCAACAGCAAAATTTGAAGTTGAAGTCTGGAAGGGTAAAGACGAATATGAAAGGCTTATTTGATTAACAAAAATTGAATTAAGGGAAATACAAGATTCAATCAAATTTAGAAAAAAGAAAAAATACCAGAGAGATTGGTTAGACTAAAAGGAAAACAAAATATATGACTATACATACAGTGCATCCAGTGGATCAGAAACAGAAGGTTCTAGTGGGGAGGATAAACAAACAAATAAATCATATAGAGATAAAAAAAAAACTTTTTTAGGACACAGACCCACAAATACAGGAGAGGGGGTAGGAAACACAGACACTACAAGAGGCAGACGGAGATATCCGTTGAGACAAAGGAGACAGAACAACAGTTAGATACAACAGTAGTGAATCTTTCAAAACAAGAATTAACTACCCCACAATTAGAGGTTCTAATGAAAGGACTAACATTCTCCCCGGTAAATAAGATAAATACATTTGAAGTAGTGAAAGATCTACACCTTTTTGCGAGAAAAATAGTTTTAAAAAAAGTTTTTGATAATCGACCAGAGTCAGTGACTTTCAACATACATGAAAAACAAAGTTTAAAAGTATTAGAAGAATTAGCTGGTGAGAGTTACGAACAGGACACTAATATTGTAGAGAAATCTGAGAATATAGGATTTAGTGATCTTAAAAGTAAATCAAGATACATGCCAGCTTTATCTAGTACTCCACTAATTCATAATTTTGTGAAATTAGTAGAAAGAGACATTGATCTGCTGAAGCCGGATTTTCAAAGTTCAGATAACCTAAGTGTAGAACAAAGGAAAGCACTTAACGAATTGAAAAGAGACACAGAGATCACCATTAAACTATCTGATAAGGGCGGGAACATAGTAATTTTAGACACAAATGATTACATTTTTGAATGTTTAAGTTTATTAAAAGATCCTAAACAATATAAAGTACTACGCTTCAACTCATCTGAAATATATGGTGAGGAACTTTTGGTAATATTAAATAGAGCAAAAGAAGATGGATTAATAACTCAAAAAGAACTGGATTTTTTATATGTTAAACATCCAGTGACACCTACCTTTTATAATCTGCCAAAATTACATAAAAAGAAACGCCCACCTCCTGAGCGACCCATAATATCTGGTATGGGATCTCTGACAGAACATATCTCTCAATATGTTGATTTCTGCTTAAGACCAAGCCTTTTGAGCCTCCCATCATATGTGAAGGACACACTGGATGTTTTGAAAAACTTAATGGTATACCAATCAATCCAGGTAGCTTTTTATTAGCTATTGATGTGGAGGCTCTATATTCAAGTATACCCCATGAGAAAGGCATAGAATCATGTAGATTCTTTTTGGAACAGAGATGCAATGAATACCAGAAACATACTAATTTAGTTCTTGATTTGTTGGCATTTATCCTTGATCACAACTATTTTGTGTTCAGGGATAAACTTATGCGTGTCTATACCTGGGGAAGTGGGAACATGATTTTATCTTAAACTGTGAAGAAAAATACAATACATCAATTACACTATGGACTAGATTCATCGATGATGTGTTCCTCCTATGGGAGGGCACTGAGATGGATCTCATTGAATACATGGAAAAATCATAATGACTTGAATTTAAAATTTACATATACATACAGTTTAGAGGAGATATCTTTCTTGGATTTAATGATTTTTAAATCTGAAAATCTGAAAATGAATTGAATACTGCCACACATAGAAAGGACACTGCAGGTAATGTTCTTCTTTTGTTTGATAGTCATCATCCAAAAAAACTAATTGAAAATATTCCATATGGGCAATATTTGAGACACAGGCGTAACTGCACAGACTTTAATCAATTTAAATCTGAAACAAATCAATTAAAACAAAGATTCAAAGAGAGAGGATATTCTCAAAAATGTTTGAAAAATGCATTTGACAAGTCAAAATTGAAAAATAGAGAAGCCTTGTTATTTGACAGTAAATATAAGACAATAAACAACCCTAGCACAAGATTTATCAGCACATATAATGATAGATGGCGTGATATTCACGCAATACTACAGAAACATTGGCATTGGTTGATCCAACAATTGCCAAATTTGTAGGAAACACACCATTAATGACCCCAAGGAGAGCCCCAAATTTAAAGGACATGTTGATCCATAGTCACTTCAGGTCCACCAATACAAATTGGCTTACAGCCAAAAAATACAAAGATGGAAATTTCAAATGCACACACTGCTCTGTCTGTACAAACATGCTTACAGGGGAAAAAATGTTATGACAATCTAGGTCTGCCACATAGGGTAAAGGGTCATATTACCTGTAGAAGCGAAGGTGTTATCTACATGGTATTATGTAATTGCCCGATGTTCTATATAGGAAAAACTTATAGAGAACTCAAAGAAAGGATCAAAGAACACAAGCGGGACATTAAAAATAATTGTATTAAAAATAGCAGTGTAGCAAGACATTTTATGGAATTCCATAACAGCAATAACAACATTTTGCGATTCAGGGGCCTAGAGTTAGTTGACATTAAAAGCAGAGGGGGAAATTTAGACCACATTTTATTGTGTAGAGAAAGTAAATGGAGCTTTAATTTGAAAAGTTTAAAACTTTAGGGTATGAATGAGGAAATAAATTTTGGTTCGTTTTTATGAACAAATTATAGGTAGATTTTCTATCATGAAAACACACACATTAATAAGTCAGTGCTGACTAGTAATACAACTATGAATGCTTATAAAAAGGAATAAATACTCCCCTGTCATATATTAAGGATTCACAACTAGTCAGATTCAAAACAAAGACGGAGCTAATTGTATATAACAAAGGAGGAGATCCTCCAATCACTATCAAGCAGGATGAAGCCCGTATGTTTGAACGGGTGAAACGCGCATAGCTGCTACTCAGCGGGCTTATCAGCTGCAAGCCGCTGAACGCTACTGCCTGTCTGCAAATTATTTTCAAACACCGAAAGAGGAGCGCTTATGCACTCAAGTGCCTCTGAAATGTTCGGAATCGCTTTTTTGCATATCTAAAGGAACACTTGTGGCAATACCAACACTGCAAAGGTGATCAATGGTGCAAATACCCAACTCAGGAAGAACACGACATAAGGTAATACAGCACAAAACCCCAGTCAACCTGAATATGCCGATAGTATGAAGCAATACAGAGCTATTCTAAAGCGTACATCGACAAGGTAATATAGCGGTTTGCTGTTTTTCATGTTGTGTATCCATGATTGAAAGGGTTAAAGGTTCACCTGTATTTCTGCAACATCAGCAGTTTGGATGGATGGATGATCCTGAATCAGTAATATATATCTGATTGCCACTTGTTGAGACTATACTGATAATCATTATTCCTTTGGATTATAAATACAGCCGGTTTGGCTGTGATTGGAAATATGAACTTTTGAGGATGATGTACAAACTCTAAACAACTTGCCTTTTGGTGGGACACTTTGTAGCTTTTTAGCTCAATATTGTATTTGGAACATTACACAGATGTCAGATGTATTAATTTATATTATGTACATGCTTTATACAGATATGTTCCTGTTGCAGACTAGCAGTAGACCTATTTATGTTGTCCTCTTGTTACAATAATAAATTTGTATTATACTTTCACTGGGGGCATAGACTTCTTTCTCCCTCACCCTCTTGGGGTTTATGTGTGATATTTATGATAGAGCAATTGTCTAGTGCTGGATAATAGTGGTCTTTTCTCTCTTTGTTTTAAATATCTAATTTATTACCACTACCGTGCACCTTTAATAATGTATCTCTAGTCTAGGGAACATTATATCTGTGACTACTCTCTAGTAGATTATACTTTCTGTGCTGATTTTTTGTAAATATATATATATATATATACTGTAAATATATACAGTATATATATATATATATATATATATATATATATATATATATATATATATCATATGCATTTTGCTATTGACCAATAATTATATTTTTTGTGGTTCACCTTCACCAGAAAAAAACAAACATCTAACTACAGAAATTATTGGTTAGAATTTTTTCACTATACTTTAGTCTTTTATTAATGATAATCATATTTATCCATTAATGTATGTTTAACACTGAGATATTTTGGAAATAAACTCTCAAGCACA
Source organism: Bombina bombina (assembly GCF_027579735.1). Classification (NCBI taxonomy): domain Eukaryota; kingdom Metazoa; phylum Chordata; class Amphibia; order Anura; family Bombinatoridae; genus Bombina; species Bombina bombina. The sequence continues at coordinate 1,064,075,021 of NC_069501.1, read as the reverse complement.
CAAGAATCGTATCTCTTTAATGTTATCTTTGTTTTCTATAATAATGATGAGTGAAACTAATTGTTGTTACATCTGTGCATACAGAATGTTGGGAAGCTCAGAATGTAACAATCTGAAAAACAATGATGTTTGCCTACCTGTAACATTGAAGACATTGACTTGTGTTATCATTGATTAATAGTGGGTCTGAAACCCTGAAGACTTTGCAGTTTAGCCATTAAAGAAAGTAATCTTTCAAAATAAACTTTAAAAGAATTTAGTGAAATGTCAAGATAAATTGGTGTATTATTAATACAAAGACATAATTTGTCACCACTATAGATAGTTTGGAGTCTGGGGCCAATGGCTATATAATTTTAGTTTAAATGAACATTACACTTAAAATGTAAACCCAAATATTTAAAAAAAAAAAAAAAATCATTAATAAAAGGAAATTTATGCTTACCTGATAAATTGAATTTTACTATACGACGAGTCCACGGATTTCCTCCTTACTTGTGGGATATTAACCTCCTGCTAACAGGAAGTGGCAAAGAGCACCACAGCAGAGCTGTATATATAGCTCCTCCCTTCCCTCCACCCCCAGTCATTCGACCGAAGGTTTAGGAAGAGAAAGGAAAAGCTAAAGGTGCAGAGGTGACTGAAGTTGTAAAAAAAAAAATATATAATCTGTCTGAAAAATGACAGGGAGGGCCATGGATTCGTCATATCATAGAAGAAATCAATTTATCAGGTAAGCATAAATTTCCTTTTCTTCTACAAGATACGACGAGTCCACGGATTTCATCCTTACTTGTGGGATACAATACCAAAGCTACAGGACACGGATGAAACGGGAGGGACAAGACAGAGACCTAAACAGAAGGCACCACTGCTTGAAGAACCTTTCTCCCAAAAACAGCCTCAGAAGAAGCAAAAGTATCAAATTTGGAAAATTTGGAAAAAGTATGAAGAGACGATCAAGTCGCAGCCTTGCAAATCTGTTCAACAGAAGCATTGTTTTTAAAGGCCCATGTGGAAGCCACAGCCCTAGTAGAATGAGCCGTAATTCTTTCAGGAGGCTGCTGTCCAGCAGTCTCATATGCCAGGCGGATGATACTCCTCAGCCAAAAAGAAAGAGAGGTAGCCGTAGCTTTCTGACCCCTACGCTTTCCAGACGACTTAGAAAATCCGCTTCCCAGTTCTCTACTCCTGGGATGTAGATTGCCGACAGATAACAAGAGTGGGCCTCTGCCAATCGGATTATCTAGGATACTTCTATCATGATGTCCATTGCCGCTACCATTAATCCAATTACCTCCATACACTGAGCCACTGATGGCCGAGGAATGGACCAAAGTGCTCGGCAAGTATTTAGAATTTTTGATTTTCTGACCTCTGTCAGAAATATTTTCATGTCTACCGAGTCTATCAGAGTTCCCAAGAAGGGAACCCTTGTCCTTGGAACTAGTGAACTCTTTTCTAGGTTCATCTTCCAACCGTGAGTTCTCAGAAAGGACAACACTGTGTCTGTATGAGATTTTGTCAGATGATAAGTTGATGCCTGAATCAAAATATCATCCAGATAAGGCACCACTGCTATGCCCCACGGTCTGAGAACCGCCAGAAGGGACCCTAGAACCTTTGTGAAGATCCTGGGTGCTGTGGCCAACCCGAAGGGAAGAGCCACGAACTGAAAATGTTTGCCTAGGAAGGCAAACCTTAGGAACTGATGATGATCCTTGTGAATAGGGATATGAAGGTATGCATCCTTCAAGTCCATGGTAGTCATATATTGACCCTCTAGGATCATCGGTAAAATTGTTCGGATAGTCTCCATCTTGAACGATGGGACTCTGAGAAACTTGTTTAGACACTTGAGATCTAAAATGGGTCTGAAAGTTCCCTCTTTTTTGGGAACCACAAAAGATTTGAGTAAAACCCCTGCCCTTGTTCCAGTCTTGGAACGGGACGAATTACTCCCATGGTAGAGAGGTCTTTTATGAATGCCTCTCTTTTTATCTGATCTACAGACAATCGTGAAAGAAGAAATCTCCCTCTTGGGAGAAAATCCTTGAATTCCAGTTGATACCCGTGGGTCACGATTTCCAATGCCCAGGGATCCTGAACATCTCTTGCCCAAGCCTGGGCAAAGAAAGAAAGTCTGCCCCCTACTAGATCCAGTCCCAGATCGGAGGCCGCCCCTTCATGCTGTCTTTGTAGCAGCAGCAGGCTTCTTGGATTGTTAACCTTTATTCCAAGCCTGGTTGGGTTTCCAGACGGACTTGGACTGACCAAAATTCCATTCCTGCTTTGTGGAGGAAGAGGAAGCAGAGGGTACTCCTTTAAAATTTCGAAAAGAATGAAAATTATGCTGTTTACCCCTCATCTTTTTTTTTTTTTTTTTTATATATATTTATTTATCAGTTTTTCAACATTACATGAAAAGCAAAACAAATCAACCCAAATTACAAAGAACAAAATGGTGAATTGTGGAGGCGCAGCTCCTAATCATATTGTAACTTCCATGGAGACGCAGCTCCACCTCAACAAAGAGATAAAAAACAGAACAATCAACTCTACGGGATAGCCATTATCTTAGCTTGTGTCATTTTTTCTATATACTGTGATTCAACTTTTAGCTTCCCTTCAAGAAAACCATCTTGAAGATGGAGCTCCACATCAAAAAAAAAAAAAAAAAAAAGGGGGGGGGGGGGGGGACGAAAAACATTAAAAATAAAATCTCCCTTAATGTTGACCCCTGATTATGTCACGCTACTCCAGAAGATGAGTTGGCTTGCTGGTTTTATAACCATTAGTATATTTCTCTATTTAGAGAGATCCATGATGCAGGGAATTAATCTAATAACACTAGTTCAGCAAAACTATTAGAACTCAAAAAAGGATTCAATATACGTTTTTGGATTTGGTGAGGGTAAGTTTTAATTATAGGGAGCCATCCTACTAGGATTTTTTTTATTTTTTGTTCCCCTAATAATTGTGTGTGAAATGATTCAAAAATGATTTGATTCTGTATTTCTCTAATAAAAAGTGAGAAGCTAGGAGCTGTTATACCCTTCCAGGCTTTCAATATTAGATGCCTGGACAATAAGATTACTGTATTTAGTATATTTCTGTAAGGATTTTGATTATCTGTTTGGGCCTCAAGAAATATAATCTCTTCAAGCCCAATAGAGACATCAACCCCATAATTTGTATTAAACCAAACCCCTCATCTTAACAGCCTTAACCTGAGGTAGGGCATGGCCTTTACCTCCAGTAATGTCAGAAATAATTTCCTTCAAGGCCCGAATAGGGTCTTACCCTTGAAAGGAATAGCTAAGAGCTTAGATTTTGATGACACATCAGCAGACCACGATTTTAGCCATAATGCTGTACGCGCTAAAATGGCAAAACCTGCGTTTTTCGCCGCCAATTTAGCAATTTGAAAGGCGGCGTCTGTAATAAAAGAATTAGCTAGCTTGAGAGCCTTAATTCTATCCAAAATGTCCTCTAAAGGGGTCTCAACCTTCAGAGACTCTTCTAGAGCATCAAACCTAAAAGCTGCTGCAGTAGTAACTGGAACAATGCAAGCTGTCGGTTGTAAAAGAAAACCCTGATGAATAAATAATTTCTTTAGAAGACCCTCTAACTTGTTATCCATAGGGTATTTGAAAGAACAACTGTCCTCAATAGGTATAGTTGTACGCTTAGCCAGGGTAGAAATAGATCCCTCCACCTTAGGGACCGACTGCCAAGAGTCCCGAATGGTGTCTGATATGGGATACATTTTCTTGAAATTAGGAGGGGGAGAGAACGGTATACCCGGTCTGTCCCATTCCTTTTTTATAATTTCCGAAATTCTTTTAGGAACCGGAAAGACATCAGTGTAAGTAGGAACCTCTAGATATTTGTCCATTTTACACAATTTTTCTGGTGGTATCACAATAGTGTTACAATCATCCAGAGTCGCTAAAACCTCCCGAAGTAACAGGCGGAGGTGTTCAAGCTTAAATTTAAAAGACATGACGTCCGAATCTGTCTGAGGTAACATATTTCCTGAGTCTGAAAGTTCCCCCTCAGACAGCAATTCCCTGACCCCCAACTCAGAGCCCTGTGAGGGTACATTGGAAATAGTCAATAAAGCATCAGAGGATTCAGTATGCACATTAATACTTGACCTACTGCGTTTACCCTGTAATACTGGTAATTTAGATAATACCTCTGTAAGGGTAGTTGACATAACTGCAGCCATATCCTGCAGAGTGAAAGAATTAGACGCACATGAGGTACTTGGCGTCGCTTGTGTGGGCGTTAAAGGTTGTGCCACTTGGGGAGAATTGGATGGCATATCCTGATTCTCTTCAGACTGAGAATCATCCTTAGGCACACTTTCATGACCTAAAATATGCTTCTTACAGTGTAAGACCCTTTCAGTACAAGAGGTACACAAAGTAAGGGGGTGTTCCACAATGGCTTCTAAACACATAGAGCAATTAGTTTCTTCAATGTCAGACATGTTGAACAGACTAGTAATAACCACAATAGTCATAGAACACTTTATTTATTGATTTCAACAATTTTTTTAAAAATGTGTACTGCGCCTTTAAGAAATAAAAAAGCGCACAAATTTTCCTAAACTGCCTAAAATGTTATATAACGCTTCACAATTAAATATATAGATTCAATTGGGCCAAAAATTATTGCATACTATAAGCAAAGGGTGAATTTAACCTCTAAAAGACATTTTATAGCAAAAAATATATTTTAAGTGAAAAAATGACCCCTGCATGTGGCGCCTACCTGCCCCCAGGGTACTGCAAAATGACTCGACAATGATCCGGTGAACAGAACACAAGTTTGCCTTCTCCACCGGAGTAAACTGCGCGTCTCGCGAAATAGGCCCCGCCCATCATGGACGTCGTCCTAAGAGTCTGATTAACCGCATGGGAATCGGTTTAGAAAACAAGCCATGTGGTCCCCTTATAAATTTTAAATAAAACTTGCAGCCCTTCTGACTTTCTCATGTAAATAACATCTAAAACGTCCAGCTGCCTCTCCCAGTATCAAGCCCCATATAGTGTTAATATTGCTTCTATATGTACCAGCAATATGAATAAACATAGGATTTTCAGTAACATCCTCAGTGCCTAGATCTACTGCTTACCCCTTCCCTTGCAGGGAAAAAATGTCAGCCAGTTCTGATATAACAAGTCTCCTCAGAATAAAAAGACTGAACATACCTCAATGCTGCTTGTAGCATGACACCGTTTTCCACACTGAAGATTTCTCTTGCACTACCTTCAGAAGCTCTGTGGGAACCAACATGGATCTTAGTTACATCTGCTAAGATCATCAACCTCAGGGCAGAAATCTTCATTTCAAATCTCCCTGAGGAAAATAGTACTCACCGGTACCATTTAAAATAAAAAACTTCTTGATTGAAGAATCTAAAACTAACACCTCATTTTACCTCTTCCTATTACTAACACAGGCAAAGAGAATGACTGGGGGTGGAGGGAAGGGAGGAGCTATATATACAGCTCTGCTGTGGTGCTCTTTGCCACTTCCTGTTAGCAGGAGGTTAATATCCCACAAGTAAGGATGAAATCCATGGACTCGTCGTATCTTGTAGAAGAAATTAATTAATTAATTCATACATTCATTCATTTAAGACAACATTGCAAATTACATTTTATTTTTTAGCTACTTTTGCTGTAAAATACCTCTGAATATTTGTTTATCTTTATTTCAGAATTCCAAATAACCTCTGGAAAAAAAACATCAGGACAATAACTGTGCATCAATAATTTCATGAAATGAGTTTCCCTGACTGAGCAGCTGGGCACAAGCATCACATTAACATGTGCAATGCCATGCCTTGGCATTATACCCTGCAGCAATGGAAACGTTCCTTAGAGTGATGAACCACATTTCACTATCCGGTAGTCTGATAGAAGAATCTGGTTATGGTGGATGCTAGGAGAACACTACCTACCAGAATACATAGTGCCTACTGTAAATTTTGGTGGAGGAGAGATAATGGTCTTGGGCTATTTTTAAGGGTTTAGTCTAGGCCCCTTAGTTTAAGTGAAGGTCTTAATGCTACAGGATACAAAGATATTTTAGACAATTGGGTGCTTCCTATTTTGTGGCAGTTTAGGGAATACCCCTTTCATGTTCCCTCATGACTCTGCCCAAATCAAGGTTTTACGAGTTTTGTGTGATTTTACGAGTTTTGTGTAGAGGAACTTGTGTGGCCCTGTACAATTCCCAGACCTAAACTTTATTGAACACCTTTGGCATGAGTTGGAATGATGATTGCAAGCCAGACCTTCTCATCCAACATCAGTGCCTGACCTCACAAATGTATTGTTGGCTAAATGGGCACAAATTCCCACAGACCCACCACAAAATATTGTTGACAGAGTTCATATTAAAGGGACAGTATACACAAGTTTTTATGTAACTACATGTAATAGACACTACTATAAAGAATAATATGCACAGATATTGATCTAAAAATCTGGTATAAAATGTTTAAAAACTTACTTAGAAGCTCACAGTTTAGCACTGTTGAAAAGGTTAGCTGGAACACCCACTGCAAATTGGTTCTATAGCAAAAAAAGTATTCTCCTAAAACTTTGAGGCTTGGTTAGGAGTCTGAAAATCAGTGCAATGTTATTTAAAAATAAGCAAAACTATAAAAATTACAAAAAAGCTGTATAGGCTATATAAATGGATAATCTACAAAACATTTATGCAAAGAAAAATCTAGTGTACAAAGTCCCTTTAATGTCCATGGTTGTTGAATGATGGTCAGTTGTACACATTTTCATTTGGTCATATAGTGTATATTGCAAAATGCTACAGATTGCCTGCACCAGCTATATATTATACAGTGACTGCTTGGAGCAGTGCACAAACTCATTTAAAGGGACAGTCAACACCAGAATTTTTGTTGTTTAAAAAGATAGATAATCCCTTTATTACCCATTCCCCCAGTTTTGCAAAACCAACACTGTTATATTAATACACTTTTTACTTCTGTGACTAACTTGTATCTAAGCATCTCCTGACCGCCCCTAATCACATGACTTTTAGTTATTATCTATTGACTTGCATTTTAGCCAATTAGTGCAGTGTCTGCCACTAGCCACGAGCGTGATCACAATTCTATTTATATGGCCTACATGAGCTTGCTCTCCCCTGCTGTGAAAAGTAAATAAAATAGAGGCGGCCTTCAAGGGCTTAGAAATTATCATATGTGCCTCCCTAGGTTTGCTTTCAACTAGAATACCAAGAGAACAAAGCAAAATTGTTGATAAAAGTAAATTGGAAAGTTGTTTAAAATTACATGCCCAATTTGAAAAATGACAGTTTTTTTTTTGGACTTGGCTGTCCCTTTAAAAGCATTCTTGCAAAACTTTTGCCATATAGAGCTCCACACAAGTGATCACAATCAAGGGAAATAAGATACACATACTAACCTGGATTTGCAAGTGCATTCATAGTAGTATGTGCATAGTTTTGTATGCTTGTAAATAATTTATTGTGACCATTTTATACTGCTCGTGTAAAAATCAAGCCACAAAGCATTAAAGCATTAAACAATTTGGCTGTTCAACAATGTAGGTTTTACAAGGAAATTAGTAAATTAAATATGACATAAAATAATTGTTTTGCATAATCCACCTTCATCTGTTATCAACTCAGAAGCAGTAGACATGCAAATATATGTAAAAATATTTAATAAATTATTTAATTGATATATATATATATATAGAGAGAGAGAGAGTGAGAGAGAGAGAGAGAGAGAGAGAGAGAGAGAGAGAGAGAGAGAGAGAGATATGCCGGACTCCTATATTAATATTAGTTTATATACAGCTAGACTACGAGTTGTGCGTTCGTCTGGCATTTTCAGCGTTAAAACAACACCGCAGCCATTACAAGTCTTGTCGGTATAGCTGTATCGCAAGCCTTTTAGCCTGTAAAGCAACGTCAGTCCCGCACTTGTAAAAATTCCTTTTTTTTTCATGGGAATTTCATTAGCAACGCCATTACGAGTTTTGTGGTGAGGCTAAAAAACCTGCGTTACAGCCTAAAACAACAAGATCCATAACGCAATCTAAAAGCAGTAGTTATGAGTTTTATGCAACAAAACTGTTACATAAAACTCATAACTAAACTGTTACAAAGTACACTAACACCCATAAACTACCTATTAACCCCTAAACCGAGACCCTCCCGCATCGCAAACACTATAGTAAAGTTATTAACCCCTATTCTGCCGCTCCCCGACATCGTCGCCACTATAATAAACTTATTAACCCCCTAAACAACCAACCTCCCGCATCGCAAACACTATTTAAATATACAGATATTTAAATATAATTAACCCCTAATCTGCCGTCCGCCCACATCGCCCCCACTATACTAAAGTTATTAAGCCCTACACCGTCACCACTATAATAAACCTATTAACGCCTAAACCGTAAGCCACCCACAACGAAATATACTAAAGTAAACTATTAACCCCTAAACCGAAAGCCCCCAACATCGCAATAAACTAAATTAAACTAGTAACCCCTAAACCTAACGCTCCCTTACTTTAGATTAAAATTACATTTTCCCTATCTTAAATTAAATTAAAACTTACCCGTCAAATTAAAAAAAACTAAGTTTAAAACTAAAATTAAACTAATATAATTATTAAACTAAAATTAAACTAACTACCAATTAAATTAAACTAAACATTAAAATAATCCTAACACTACTCTCAAAATTACAAATGATCTAATTACAAAAAATAAAAAAGACTAAATTAAATAAAATAACAAACACTAAATTACGAAAAATAACAAACGAAATTATCAAAAATACTAAAGAATTACACCTAATCTAATAGCCCTATCAAAATAAAAAAGCCCACCCAAAATAAAAAAGCCCCTAGCCTACATTAAACTACCGATTGCCCTTAAAAGGGCTTTTTGTAGGGCATTGCCCTAAGTTAAACAGCTCTTTTACCTGTAAAAAAAAATGCCCCCCCCAACAGTAAAACCCACCACCCAACCAACCCCCCCCAAATTAGAAAACCTAACTCTAAAAAACAACTAAGCTACCCATTGCCCTGAAAAAGGTGAAAAGGGCATTTGGATGGGCATTGCCCTTAAAAGGGCATTTAGCTATTTTACAAGTCCAAACCCTAAACTAAAAAATAAAAGCACCCAAAAAACCCTTAAAAAAACTAAACCCGAGATCCACTTACAGTTTTTGAAGTCCCGCTTGAACTATATTCATCCAGGCGGAGAGAAGTCTTCATCCAGGAGGCCTCTTCAATTTTCATTCCGGCGGAGAAGTCCTCATCCAAGCGGCGAAAAGTCTTCATCCAGGCGGCCTCTTCAATCTTCATCCAGGTGGCATCTTCTATCTTGATCGGCGGTGTGGAGTGGGTTCATCCTGAAGACATCCTGCACAGAGCATCCTCTTCATAAGGTCGCCGCCATACACTGAATCTTCAATGCAAGGTACGCAATTCAAGATGGCGTCCCTTGCATTCCTATTGGCTGAACAATTTGAATCAGCCAATAGCAATTAGAGCTGCTAAAATCCTATTGGCAATTCCTATTGGCTGATTCAAAATTTTCAGCCAATAGGAATGCAAGGGACGCCATCTTGAAACGGCTCCCTTTCATTGAAGATTCAGTGTACGGCAGCGACCATATGAAGAGGATGCTCCGTACCGGATGTCTGCTGGGATCAAGATAGAAGATGCCGTCTGGATGAAAATTGAAGAGGCCGCCTGGATGAAGACTTCTCGCCGCTTGGATGAGGACTTCGCCACCGTGATGAAGATTGAAGAGGCCGCCTGGATGAAGACTTCTCACCGGGATGAAGATCGTTCAAGTGGGATTTCAAAAACTGTAAGTGGATCATCGTGGTTTAGTGTTAGGCTTTTTTTAAGGGTTTTTTGGGTGGATTTTTTTTTTAGATGCCCTTAAATGCCCATACAAATGCCCTTTTCAGGGCAATGGGTAGCTTAGGTTTTTTAGATAGTTTTTTTTTGTGGGTTTGGAGGGTGTGGGTTTGTAATGTTAGTGGGTCTTTGTATTTTTATTTTTCAGAAAAAGAGATGATATCTTTAGGGCAATGCCCTACAAAAGGCCCTTTTAAGGGCCATTGGTAGTTTATTCTAGATTAGGTTTTTTATTTTTTATTTTTAAATGGGTATTAGAATATGAATAATTTTTATTATTTTTGATGTAATGTATTTTGGGGTGGGTTTTTATTTTTAGATTAGGGCTTGGGCATCAAAATAGCTGAATGCCCTTTTAAGGTCAATGCCCATACAAATGCCCTTTTCATGGCAATAGGTGATTAGGTTTAACTGTATTTTTATTTTGAGGGTTTGGGGGGTGGGGGTTTGTACTGTTAGGGGGTGTTTGTTTGTTTATTTTTGTAGCAAAAGAGCTGTTAACTTTAGGGCAATGCCCTACAAAAGGCCCTTTTAAGGGCCCTTGGCAGTTTGGGGATGGGGATTGTATATTGTTAGGGGGTGTTTGTTTTTTTGTAGCAAAAGAGTTGTAAACTTTAGGGCAATGCCCTACAAAAGGCCCTTTTAAGGGCCCCCAAAAGGCCCTTTTAAGGGCCCTTGGTAGTTTATTCTAGATTAGGCTTTTTATTTTGGGGTATTTTGGGGTTTTAAAGGGTATTGGAATAGGAATATTTTTTATTTGTTTGTATAATTTTTGTTTTGTAATGGTAGTTTTTTTTATTTTTTGTGATTTTAGTGTTTTTTTATTTTTTGTAATTTTAGGTTTTAGTGTAAGGTAGCTTAGGTTTTATTTCACAGGTAATTTTGTTTTTATTTTAACTAGGTAGTTAGTAAATAGCTAATAACTATTTACTAACTAGTTTACCTAGTTAAAATAAATACAAACTTACCTGTGAAATAAAAATAAAACCTAAGCTAGCTACAATATAACTATTAGTTATATTGTAGCTAGCTTAGGTTTTATTTCACAGGTAAGTATGTATTTAGTTTTAAATAGGAATTATTTAGTTAATAATTGTAAGTTTAATTTTGCTATATTGTAATTATGTTAAAGTTAGGGGTAGGTGTAGGGGTTAATAGTTTAATTTAGATTTTTGCGATGTGGGTTGTTGGCGGTTTAGGGGTTAATAGGTTTATTTAGTGGTAGTGATGTGGGAGGCCAGAGGTTTAGGGTTTAATAACTTTATTTAATGGCAGTGATGTCGGGGAGTGGCGGAATAGGGGTTAATAGATTTATTATAGAGTGGGCGATGTTGGAGTGCAGGGGAATAGCGGTTAATAACTTTAGTATAGAGGTGGCAGATTAGGGGCTAATAGTTTTATTTACGTGGTGGCGATATTGGGGGCGGCAGATTAGGGTTTAATAACATTATGTAGGTGCCGGCGATGTCGGTGGGGGGCAGATTAGGGGTTTTTCCTCATAGACATCAATGGGGCTGCATTACAGAGCTTTTTATTCCGCGATTGCAGGTGTTAGACTTTTTTCTGAACCACTCTCCCATTGATGTCTATGGGGAAAGTGTGCCCGAGCACGTCAAAACAGTGCTTGTTTTTGGTGCGGTATGGAGCTTAAAAGCACCATATCGCACACACAAGCTAATTTTTAAAAACTTTTAATGGCTGCGCTATAGGGGGTTAAATAATGCAACTTTTGTTGCGTTCGTTAATTTCCCTATAGCGTGCATAACTTGCAATCTAGCTGATAGTTAATAATTATGTATTACTTTAATATACAATATTTTATTATTTAATTTATTTGATATTAATGCTTATAGATGCCTTGTAAATATAAAATATAACAGTCAACATTATTCTTACATTTTTAAGATGATTTTATTGAATATTACATGTTTTTACATTTTAGTAATACTAGTTGTAAAGGGTATTCTGACAATTTCTGCTTACTAAAGGAAGCCAAAAACTTCAATTCATTAACAGCAGCACATGACAAGTTTAAAGTTGTTAATGAGTTTAATGTAAACTGAGCTCAAATTATCATTATTCTGCCTAAAACAACCTTCTACTTGTATCATTTTGATAACACAATAGAAAAACCTGACAGCTTTTTAAACTGCTGGAATGTGTTATTTTTTTTCAGGCAGATTGGTTGTGTCAAAATGATTAATATCACCAATGTAAACTCAATCTTTGATTTAAATGTACAAATCTGACCACTGCTTCAACCCTTGCATGTATTTGGGTTGATTGACCGGTCCTGCTCTCGCAGAAGAACAGGAAGCGGTGTTGCAAATAAAATGGTACGTTCAGGCAGTAACCGTATAGCCATAAAGGCAGGAGGACAGGTTTCAAAGCTGATAAAATTGCCCATCTGCCTTTTAATACATACATTTCCCTTTGTGTTTTCTTTTTCAACTGTATTTTTAATAAGTATTGTGCATATATAAAAATTACCTCAATGACCCTTTAAAAAATCTTACAAAACTAAAGAAACAAACACCGCTTTATATTTATTTTATAATATGTTTTTATTATTTTCTTCCATAGAAAAGAGCATTACAACCAAAAGAAGATGAAAAAGAATGATTAAAACCTTCAGATACTATATATGAATCAGTTACATATTCATAATGCCTTGGATCCCTTTACATTTAATAGAAAATAAAGCTAGAAGAGTCCATGGGACATTATTTTGTCAGACTACATTTTTTTATGATAGTTCTAATGTTTTATAGATATCAGGAAATCCTGGTTTATCAAAATGTATTTCAATGAAAGCTAGAAAGCTCTTGCAAGTTTGTCTGGCAACTTATAGACTTCCTGCTGCTCAACATGGAAAATTGTTTCCTTTCCATCCAATCTGTTTGGTAATGACCATTTGACTCCAGAAGATAAATGATATGGTAAGCAAACAATTAGTTTTGTGATTGCATTTATAATAGATACATTAGTCTCTAGATTTCTGAAGTCTATTTGTCTGAAAATCAATCAGGATCTATTCAACTTTATTCAACATTACTAAACTTTCAGTAAACAGTTGCATTTTAATTGGATATGACAACATAGGAGTTAGAAGATACTTATCTAAATATCTGGGCACATGGAATAAATTGGACATTGAAATATATATATATATATATATATATATATATATATATATATATATATATATATATATACAAAACCCGGAGGTGGACTCCACTATATATATATATATATATATATATATATATATATACACAAGAACCAGAGGGGAAATTACAAAACAAATTAATACAACACACATAAAAAAGTCCAGCACTCACTTACAAGCTCTCAGCTAAGATTAAAAGCAAAAATGGAAGGGTTAGTTACTGCATTTGGCCAAATGGGACAAGCCCAGGTACCACGTCAAGGTACTTTCCAAAAACCTGGGACCCTAAAACAGCCACACAACGCAAGCTCTCAATTCAACAAACTGGGAACAAGTAAAGGGTGCACAGGCTTATGTAATCACCCCAGACATATACAAAACATGGAAGGCGACTGCACTCTCAGACCGGACCAGGTACACATCCCATGACCCTGCAACATTCTCAGTCCTGGGTGCTCACTGGCACTCACAGGAAGCTGTGCTGTCCCCAGAGTCACCGGCAGTTAACCCCAGACAGGTCTGGGTGCAAGAACCATAGGGAAAATTACAAAACAAATTAATACAACACACAGAGAAAGTCCAGCACTCACTTACAAGCTCTCAGCTAAGATTAAAAGCAAAAATGGAAGGAATAGTTACCGCATATAGTATATAAACACTGTAAAATTAATGAGAACATTTAATTGTATGTGCATTTAAAAGAGTAGCATGTGGTCTTTAGGAGTTTCTTTCAACCTCATGTCCAATTTAATTTGCTAAGAAAGACTGATACAGTTTTATCTATTTCACTTTGATATCTGTAGGAAGATATCCAGATGTTAGAGCCATGGGGACTAACTGTAGACAAATGTTCTTTTTCAAGCAGTCTCAGTGGCATGCAAAGTATGTAATGGGTTGTTTAAAAGATATGCAAATATGACTGCTAAATTGAGCATTCTTATTAACCACAATCATTAATTTGTTATTAAACAGCACAAGCCCATACAGTGAGTTCCATGCCCCACTAAGGAGCAGACATGCAAGCCTTACTGCTTGTTTGTGGTGACTGACAGGTCACGCGAGAGCAGGGCTGGCACTGCACAAGCAAATGCTTATGCAATAGCACATGCAGTGGATGTCCAGTATTCGCTGCCCATTTGCTGCAAAGATGGGCGTACAGGTTTTCAAGTCAGGAGCCTTGTCTGCCCACCCAATAGTACATGGGGCCCATAGTCTTCACAAATATCAAAGTGGCTTAGATGACTGATGTGTTTCTTCTGGAACTCCATATGTTAGGAAAGTTATGCCCTTTAACTCTTCTGTTAAAAATATGAGAAATGCACGTTAATCTAGACAAAAATGTTTAATTTTGATAAAAGGGTCTTTACACTCACTGGTCTCCTAGCGACCCACATTTCCTTGGTGACGCGTTGTTGAGGCATCATTATTTGGTGCCATACCTTTTTGCACTTTTTGGGTTTGTGTCATTTTCACTTGTTCTGTAGATCTGTTCCATTTTTGCCTGATTGTTTCATGTATATCCTGGGTGTGACTTCTCTGATTTTTTTTTCGCTGTTTTTTTTAAATTCTGTCTTTTCTTTACACCATTCTTGTGCCTGCTGTTTCGGTCCGTTAGTTGTTTACATTGGGCTCACCTGTGCTCTTAGCATCATAAGATTTTGTTTATTGTAACCTCTACATTCTAAACGATTGACTAGGTCAAGGGAATGTTCATCATATTTTGATATTATAGTGCATAGTCAACTAATTATCATTAATTGACCTTTAGAAATTGCTTTGGTAACATGTTTTGGATGACAGGAATCCACCCTCAATATTGTGTTCCCTGTTATACTCTTCCTATACAATTCAGTATTTAAGGTGTTACCTCCAGTTAGTTGAATAGCAAGATACTCTATACATTTGTCACTCAATTTATAGGTAAACTTTATATTAGCATCATTTTTATTAAGATGTTATTATCACCAAAGATATATGATGATTCAAACCATCCCATATTGAGATTGGTATAGGTGGGGGCAAATTTCTCACGTCTTCAATGCCTAATTTGTGTGGGATACAAGAATACAGTGAGCCACTTGTAATTGCTATCCCAAGGGAAATTTTCCATTTTTTTCAGAATATGTGTTGTATCTTTAATAAAGTTTGGTAAGTTTTTTACAAACGGTTGTAACAAATTATCAAGCCATTCTCCCAAATTCTGACCCAGTGACCCCTCCCCCGCTACTATTGGCCTCCCTGGAGGAGACTTAGGATCTTTGTGAATATTTGGCACCAATCTAAAATTAGCTACTTTTGTAAAAGGTTGATATAAGTAGTCACACAGAGCTTTATCGAAAATTCCTAGATGGAGACCCCAATCCAATAGTTTCTGGAGCTCCAACTGAAATTGTTCAGTAGGATCCCTTGACAGTTTTCTATAAGTATCTCTGTCACTCAGCTGACGGATAGCTTCACTATGGTAATCTTCTATATTTTGGACATATCTGTTCTTTGTTTCAGTTTATTTAAGGCAACTCTTTGTTTATATTTCAGATTTAATATGGCACCTTTTTGTGCATGGCTTGTTATATTGTCATGTAATTTTACCAGATCCATACTGTATGTGTCTTTTCCTGGAACAGTTCTATATATGAGTTGCGTGAGTTAACCGGGTAGAAGAGGCTTTTGTTTTTTGAATGCTCATTGCATTTCTTATGTTCATAAACATCCTCTACATCTCTACACAATTCACCCTGCAACTCAACTAACATCTGAATAGATCTATCATCATTGAAGGTGGTGTATACTGCGTGATCTTTATTTAATGAAGGATTAGATTAATGGGCTGAACTTTGGGCTGTTGTTAAGGCATCATGGCTCTCATACAATGGTTGAGCTTTATTGTCCATAGGATCTGTATGGAAGAAGTGTTCCTTAAAAACTAGAGTTCTGACAAATTTGTTTACATCAGTTATAGTTTTGAATAAATCAATGTTGGTGGTTGGAGAGAAACCAAGTCCTTTTTGCAGAACTTCTTCGGCAGTTCATAATGGATGCGATGAGAGGATAACTATGGTTTGTATCTTGTGGACATCTTCTTGTGGTTTTTTGAAGATTGATCTGATGTTGTTTTTCATTTTTCTTTTCGGCTGTTGTCTGTCCCTGTATGGTAGGAGTTTTTTTCTCTTTGGGTCTAGTCCCCAAATCTTTGGCGGACTGTTTCAATTCATCTGTGGTTTCACTGTTATCTGTACAGTTGAGAGATTGTGTAATGGGAGTAGATGCTTGATTGCTTTGTACTGAAAAATTGGAGTCAGAGTAGCTCACTTGTCGTACTCCCTCATTTCTACTTCCTTTTTTGTTGTTTTTGTGTCTGTTTCCTTTTTTGTTACCATTTGTTTTCCCCTTGTTGTGCACAAATGATGTGCTCCAGCTATAGATTATATCCAAAGCGTAATCCTTTCCATCTCTTTGCATTTTTGTATCTTTTCTGCTTGTCAATTCAGACTCCAGTTCATCCAGGTGTTTGGCCAATTCTGTCTTCTACTTAAAAGCACTTTTTCTAGTGATTTGATTGATTTAATTTTGGAAGTTTTAAAATTCCTTTTAACACATAATTTTTTCTCTTTGATGGAGGATTCTACCTGCAGACTTGTGGCACGGCAATGGGGGCAACATTTGCCCCCACCTATGCCAATCTCTATATACGATGGTTTGAATTGTCATATATCTTTTGTGATAATAACATCTTTCATGATAAAGTCAAACTATATGCAAGATATATTGATGATCTAATAATAGTATGGAATGGCACGGGTCTGCATGTGGAATCCTTCATCAACGCCTTAAAAAAAATGATGCTAATCTAAAGTTTACCTATAAATTGAAGTGACAAATGTATAGAATATCTTGATATTCAACTAACTGGAGGTAACACCTTAAAAACTGAATTGTATAGGAAGAGTATAACAGGGAACACAATATTGAGGGCAGATTCCTGACATCCAAAACATGTTACCAAAGCAATTCCTAAAGGTCAATTAATAATAATTAGGAGACTATGCACTGCAATATCAAAATATGATGAACATTCCCTTGACCTAGTCAATCGTTTAGAATGTAGAGGTTACAATAAATAATTAATAAAATCTTATGATGCTAAGAGCACAGGTGAGGGATTTGGATAGGACTAAACTTCTAAAAGGCAGCAGGAATAAGGTCAGCAAAAGAAAAAAACAGGGAAAGAATTTCCAAAAAGTATTCTTTGTCACTCCTTTCAGTAATCTATTCCATCGAATTGTCCACATAGTCAAATCAAACTTAGATATTCTAAGGCTGAACCCAAAAATACATTCTATCTTGGAAAAGGGATGCAAATTTTTATCTCCAACCATAGGATCTCAGGTTGTTAACTAAGTATTCAAACATCAACAAATAGGCAGAAAATTATGGCTCTCTAAAAAAGGCTTTTTGTTGTGGTAGACATCCATCTATGATGTGTGAATATGCAATTGTCGGCAAATAATTAACTCTACAATAGAAGGTATTAGGTTTAATATGAATTTCAGATTAGATTGTTGCTCAAAATATGTTGTGTACCTAATTACATGTGCAAAATGTAATAAACAATATACAGGTTGCACTAGTCGCAACCTCAAAGATCGAACAAGGGAACACCTATCCTCTAGTGAGAAAGATCAACCAATAGCAAAACATTTCTGCAAACATCCAGAAGGGAAAAAAGCACTCAGGTTTCAGGCAATAGATTTTGTCCCTTTTCAGCTGAGAGGAGGAGATAGGTTCAAATGACTACTGCATAGAGAGGTCCAGTGGATGTGGATCCTTAAACTAAATACAAGGGAACCATTTGGTATAAATCTAAGATGGAACATAGACTTATATCAGAGCCCATAACGTAATAGTCTATTCCTTTATCCAATTGTTTTTTTATATATATATATATGTACAGCCTGGGGTAATAGAATGTTATAATATTGCCTTTTTTCCCTATTGCAAATATACTTTTGTATATATATGACTTTCAATGTATGGGTATGTAGGTGCACTCTTTGATTGGCATCATAAATATACATCACTAATTGCGTCTAGATCCTTATAATGGTATATGCAGTCTTGCTTCATAATGTATGAATATCTGTATTCCAGTTATCCTTCGATGACGATCTGGGTCAATTTACATTCACTATTTGGATAATTTTTCGATGTAACATTTTTTGAAGTAATATATTTCTATTTTATGTTTGTGTGTTTAAAAAGTAATATTTGTTCATTGTTTAATGTATTGAGTGTTTATCTATGCAATACAGTGTAGTGGAGGCTGGTCCCCGATTTGCATTATGATTGGTCAGCGTTTCCAGTGGGGAGTTCCTGCTGGGTTTAAAAAGTAGCGCTCGACCCGCATCCACTACACTGTCTTTGAGAAAGCGCCATCAAGGTGTGAAAGGTGTCAGATGATGTAGGTTGTGTCCTCATTACCTACACTCCTCTGTGTCCTCTGAAGACTGTAAGTTTTAAAGTTTGCCAATAAATGTTTGAGTTTTTTAAACTTTATGCTAGTGCAATGGGGGTATTGTTGTCTTGACACTTTGGCTACTCAAACGCTTGGAAGATTCCTCCTTTTTATATATGTATTTACAGACATATATACACATATAAACACATAAATACATATGAACACATATATATAAGTGCATTGGAGCCCTTTGCAGTCAAGTAGATTAAAACAGTATATAGCATATTTATACAATTTTCATATTTAATAACGTTTATCTATGTATTTACTATAAATATTTCACCTTCCAATGTTCTTCACACATGGGAAGAATGTTTAAATAGATACTCCTATATATATATATATATATATATATATATATATATATATATATATATATATATATATATATCTGTAGTTATCCATACCTATATATAATTTTATATAGATATAAATATATATATATATATATATATATATATATATATATATATATATATATATATATATATATATATATATATGTTGTTTAGAGTAAAGGAGGGGCACCAGCGCTAAAAACTCTGACACATTCTGTTATTCTTGGCGGTGTTGTGTAAATAATAGTCACAGTGGTGTGTATGCGTGCTGCCAATGATACAGTGTACCCGTGTCACTGTTGTGAATGTAGAAAAATAAGAGGAAATCAAAAGGGCGCACAGCTGGACACTAGAATTGATAGTGACAATTCATAAAGTGAGTGTTATACTTCATAAAATAAATGTTATTGTTATTAAATGCAGGGAAAAAAGATATTGTCCATAAATTCTTATTATATTCAGAAGATGTCTTTTGCTTTAGATATTTCAACACTTCTTTGTCTAGGGTAAGTTGAATGTGCTTACCAGAGGTGACCTCAATCCTATGAGGTAAGATGTCAGCTTGTTTGATTTTAAAGATGTTTCTTAGGCTCTTGTCAAGTTGGTTTCCTATGTTCTTTACTGAAGGAATCCTTGTTCCAATGGAAAACTTGAGCTCTTTGTTTCCAGGAATCTTCCTGACAGAAGTACGTTGCTTTGAATGGAAATCCTGGACTCTTTTGAGTGGGTTGTATGTGCCTGATGTCGTTTGTTGAAAGACAATGGAATTTCTTGGACTCTCTCTTCTCTCTTGGTGGTGAGAATCTTACTGGTCTCAGGTGCTCACACCGGTTGTAAAGGAAAGAGAGAAAGAAAAAACAAGAACATAGCGTAATAACGTTTGGATAAAAAAGCCGTATTTATTTAACAAGGTTAAATATATATATATATATATATATATATATATATATATATATATATATATATATATATATATATATATATATATATATAAAACAAAACCATAGATTAAAGTGGCTGAAGATACCTTTTAGTAGCAGAGGGAACATTCTGATGTCTCTTCCGGAGCCGTTGTACTGACCAGCATGGTGTAAGTAAATGTGTCAGAAAGTGTTCTCCTACAAAAGAGTATCAGAAAAGTGAAGGCACTGAGCTACTAGGAAGATGATAAATAAAACATACCTTTATTTTGATTCATATTAAAAGAATGTAACAGTATTACAGGAAACACAGTGACCTGGGGCGTAGGTACAAGCGGAGTGTGACATCAACTGACGCATTTCACGCCGTTCTGGGGCTTTCTCAAAGATTGGTGTGAGGGATTATTCTGCCTTCTTATACGATGTTATTCAGAGCTAAGGCATCACCTCTAAGTGCTGACGTACCAATCACAATTAACCATAAAAATATCCTAACAATGTAACTATCTAACTTCATAAAACCATGTAGTAGTAACTTATAAGTTATATTTATTGTTGCAAACATACATAATATCCTTAATGATTCACAGCTGAACATAATAGGCATAATGCTCTAGTTATCTTGTTTTTATACCTCCGTTAACCAGATGCATATTATTACTTACACAGTATAGATAGATAGATGATAGATATTTTTAACGAAAATGTCATCCTATATAGAGAGAAATATGTATTTATGAATAAATAGAACATGTTCTATGTGTAGAACATTGGAATGTGAAATATACATTTTTTTATGTCAGGTTAGGGCACTTAAATAAATACGATTGGGTTTGCGTGTGAGAAAGGGTGTTTTTTGCACTTTTCGCACTCCAATGAAGTATATGCGGTAACACGATATCGCATTTGCAATATTTAAAGATTGTCTTTTTGCGCACATCAGGTTAGCATGGAAGCAAACACTTTTTACTTTCAATTTGATGCAAAAAGCCAAAGTCTATCGGGGTTAAGAAGCGAGCTGCAGCGCAAACTTCTGCTTCACTTTTAGTTCTCTACGTTTACTCTCTGTCTCCTGATTGTACAGTTGCTCTCTGGAAGTGTACCAGCCTCTGCTAGCTGGTCTGTTAGCTGAGCCCAAGTACCATGTTGTTTTCCTTGACTCTACTTCATACAAGTAGTCAAGTCCTGGGCCATACCCAGTGTGTTGTGGCAATGTGTACAGCATTTTCACTACTCTGGGTCCTAACCAGTACAGACGTTGACTCTATGATGAACATGTTAGTGGAATATTGAAATGCTCTAATTCATTGGAACATTCTATAATGACACTAATCTCCCTTAGCAACCATGTGATTAACCCCTGCAAAAAGGGTAAAACATATTATTAAAATCCTGCTCGGGAGCTACAAATGCCAGTGAGCCAATTCAGAGAAACATATTCTTGTACCTGCCAATCATCAGCCATCAGGCCTGTCCCAGCAGTGCTCCTGCTGCAGATGGGTTTAACCACTTTGCTGAAATATTAGTCTAATTACTTTAATGCAGTAACAAAAAAATACTCTAAAAAATAATAAAACTTTTATTGGACTACAATTTGTTCAAATGTTTCAGCTTACATGTTATTGTTAGGCTTTCCCAACATTTGTGAAATAATAAAATGTAATATTTGCTCAATAGATAGAAATATAATTTGGCTTACATGCTGCTAAAAGTCAGACAGATAGAAGATGATGATTCATACACAGACAGACAGATAGGGACCGAATTATCAAGCTTCTTCAGGCTCGCCAGAAACAGCAGATATGAAGCAGTAGTCTAATGACCGCTGCTCTGAGGCTGCGGACATCAATCCGCCCGATCCTATACGATCGGGCTGATTGACACCCCCTGCTAGCGGCCGATTGGCTGCGAATCTGCAGGGGGTGGCATTGCACCAGCAGTTCACAACAACTGCTTGTGCAATGATAAATGCTGAGAGCGTATGCTGTCGGCATTTATCAATGTGCGGCAGACTGACATGATGTGATACATCGTATGATGTCCACTCACACTTTCATAAATCGGCCCTTAGAGAGAGAGGGAGATAGATAAATGGATAGACAGATATGCACGTTTCATTTATTTGATCAAATTGTTATGATGTGCAGTGTCTTATGTTTTCACAAATAGCTATTAGAACTATAATACTGAGCTTGCTGCAAAAACTGTCATTTTTTTTTTAACTAGGCCGTATTGTATTGGGGAGCACTGTCAGGGTAATTCAGACTTTGGCAGCAGTCACATAGCTGAAGATGTGGAGAGAGTTTAAGAATGTAATACTTGTACAGGACAAGAGGTTTTTTTATCACTGAATTCTATTTTATTTTGGAATAACATAAAAGCTCTACATAGATGTTTTTGTTCACAAGCTTCCAGTGTCCTAAGAATGTCTAGATCTAGCCAAAATCTCATGCGTAACAGCTATAAATAAATTTCATACTGTTCCTGTAAAAGGTCTGAAAATCTTCAGACTGTCTTGTGTTTGCCTGTATAAATACAAGCTAAAAAAAAGTGTTTCAGTAAATAATGATCTATGCTTCTCTGTGCAAGCCTTATTGGGTTAGCTGCAGATTGAAGAACTGCATGATTTAGTTATGCTGAGTCCTCTAAATTGTAAAGATTACCCAGCCCTTTCTTTTCTCGAAAGTTCATTAGCAGCTGCTCACCTCTACCACAATACACACGGCCACTCCCTGGTTGTTAGAGCAACAGATATACTGTATGATCTATAAACATCACACAAAGCGGACTTACTGATGTTTGAGCGGGAATGTTACGCTCACCTTGCAAGTGTTAGATGGGATATTAAGTCATGACTAATCAGAGGTGAAACCACAAACTGGATTATGAAATGTGATTAAGTTTAAGTATTTATGTGTGTGGTATTTGCTACGGATCAGCGCAAACAAAAGTTTATGAATGGATGTGAACAGTATTTAAGATGACAGAATATGTGATGCTTTAGGAATTAAATCAGATTGTGTAGTGGTTTGATAATATATTGTTCTCATGCTCCAGGTAAAACACTGGATTATCAACTCTTTCACTTTTTCACATTGTTGCAAACAATTAAAGAGACAGTCTACTTCATTTTTTTTCTTGTTTACTACCCATTCCCCAGCTTTCCACAACCAGCATTATTATATTAATATATTTATAACCTTTAAACCTCTACATTTCTGACTGCTTGTAAGCCCCTGCTGGCCGCTTCTTATTTTATTGCATATTATCAGCTTTTTACAACAAGACAGTGCTAGTTAATTTATGTCATATAAATATTATTGTGCTCACTCCTGTGGAGTTATTTATGAAGCAGCACTAATTGGCTAAAATGCAAGTTTGAAAATAGCACTGCGATAACGGGGCAGTGTACAGATGCTTAGATACAAGGTAATCACAGAGGTAAAAAGTATATTAATATAACCATGTTCGTTATGCAAAACTGGGGAATGTATAATAAAGATACAAAGTGCATTAGTAGGAGCGCCGTCTTCATAAGAAGAGTTGCTTAAGTGCGGCGTAGAAATGTATTATATATGTCAAAACATTAAAGCTACTAGTTTTTAAAAAAAATAACATATATTAAAAGGAAAGAGAAAGAGTGTAACATATATAAAAAGGAAAGAGAAAGGGTGAACATATATAAAAAGAAAAGAGAAAGACTGAACATATATAAAAAGGAAAGAGAAAGACTGAACATATATAAAAAGGAAAGAGAAAGAGTGTAACATATATAAAAAGGAAAGAGAAAGACTGAACATATATAAAAAGGAAAGAGATAGAGTGTAACATATATAAAAAGGAAAGAGAAAGAGTGTAACATATATAAAAAGGAAAGCGAAAGAGTGAACATATATAAAACGGAAAGAGAAAGAGTGAACATATATAAAAAGGAAAGAGAAAGACTGAACATATATAAAAAGGAAAGAGAAAGAGTGTTACATATATAAAAAGGAAAGAGAAAGACTGAAGTGAACATATATACAAAGGAAAGAGAAAGAGTGTAACATATATAAAACGGAAAGAGAAATAGTGAACATATATAAAACGGAAAGAGAAAGAGTGAATGTATAATAAAGGATCTTTCTTTTTAAACAATAAAAGTGTTTGGGTAGACTGTCCGTTTAACTGGAAAACAATTCCAAGGACATTTATGCTGCAGAGCAATCAAAAGCAGTATATTTGGTTCCACCCACTTTGTCCAGCCCTAAAACACCCAGTGTAATTTTTACACAATATGCACCACCTTTTAAATCTTGTATTATTTGTTTTTTGTACACTACTAGACATTTACAGATGCAGGAATTAATACATTGTTTTATAATTCTCAATTCTAATTCCTATAATTACAGAAATCCATTTTCACACCACCTTTTAAATCTTGTATTATTTGTTTTTTGTACACTACTAGACATTTACAGATGCAGGAATTAATACATTGTTTTATAATTCTCAATTCTAATTCCTATAATTACAGAAATCCATTTCATACCCACTAACCTGTAAACACAAATTTAAGGAGCTGTTCCTCTAAGGTGGATGAGATATATCACCCCAAACTCTTGCATGATTGGAAGACCGAAAGCAGAATGGATTGCACAAGATAGCTCTTGAGCAATCTTAAATTTCAACAAGCAATGTTGCATTGCCAGTGGTGGACAGCTTGTTCACCTGCAACTTGATACATTTTCCTGCTTGCAAGTGGGGGGAAAAATAGATTTTCAAGTAACAGTTTTCATGCTGTGAGTAGCATCCCTACTGTACAGTCTGTTTTATTTGACAGATTAAAGGGACAGTACACTGTAAAATTGTTTTTCCATAAATGTATTTTAAATGACTTGTTATACCAACTGCAGAGTATAAAATATTTGAGAAATTGCATTTTCGGGTTTATTTGTGTATCTGAAGTAGCTGGTTTTGTGCTTTGAAACCACAGCCTATTACAATGGGTTGAGCTTCAGGTAATATCAGATCTCATTATGTTATCACTTTTATGTACACAGGCTTGCTTCCTTATCTTATATTTGTCTGGAACACCAAAGCTCAATACATAGAGAGAACAATGGAAAATTATCATTTTATTAGTTAACTATCCTGCATCCCACTGGGAGAGTAATCTCTTCTGCTGGCTGTGTTTACTTAGGCTTGTCAATAGCGTATACGCCAGTATCAAAACTTTCAGTATAGTATTGCAACCAATTTAATACACTCTAGCAGGTAAAAATGATCATTGGGAATAATTTAAAGGGGAGACAGTTTTTGGGTGAACTGTCCCTTTAAAATGGCAAACTTTCAACAAGTTGTCACCAGTGTTCCCTCTAAGGCCAGTTTTGTGTGCGGCCCAGTAGTGAAACAGTTAATAAAAGAACCATACCTTACAGTCTGCATTGTGCATTGTTTGGTAATTGCAGGGTGTGGTTACCTAATTAACTTTTTCACTGCTGGGCCGCACACAAAACTGGCCTTAGAGGGAACACTGGTTGTCACCACTTGTTACCTGTTCTTACTGATGGTCCATTTTTAGAACTGGAAGCTCTAACCTCTTACTTCTTTGCAAATACATCCTCATGTTCTTGTAAAAGGGACAGTATACAGTAAAATTATTTTTTCCCTCAATGTATTTTCAGTTACTTGTTATACTAGCTGCAGAGTATAACTTGTATGAGAAATACATTTTGCAGGTGTATTGGTGGATATTAATTTGCTGGTTTTGTGCTTTGAAACCACAGCCTATTGAAATAAGTTGGCCTTGCAGGTGAAATGAGATCTCATTATGTTATCACTTTGTGTACACACGCTTCCTTATTTTGTGTCTGTTTGTAAACCAAATCCCAACAATGGAAAATTATCATTTTATTAGTTATCTCTTCTACACCCCAACGGGAGTGTAATTTCTTCTGCTGTCTGTGTTTACATTGCCTGTCAATAACTCAGTATATGTAGGGATACCACAGGCTAATTTCAAATGCAGAACTAAGTGTAAATTAGCTACTTGTAAACAATTCAATACACTCCAGCAGGTAAAATTTGGAACAAATTAAAGGGGGGAAGTTTCTTGGGTAAACTGTCCCTTTAAGGCTGCAAAAGTCTTAATAAAGAAAATCATTTTTAGAATAAACAATATAACTGTATGGAAAGGGAACTTTATGTAAATATTAGTAATTTACTCACTCAAATGTTGCAACTTTCACTATTATTGATATTTTTAGCGTGAAGTGCTTTTCTCTACATTTAATAAATTCAAATTTCAACATAATCTACATTTTGTTATACAATATGAAAACAGTTAAAGGGACACTGAATCCAAATTTTTCTTTCGTGATTCAGATAGAGCATGCAATTTTAAGCAACTTTCTAATCTACTCCTATTATCAATTTTTCTTCGTTCTCTTGCTATCTTTATTTGAAAAAGAAGGCATCTAAGCTTTTTTTTGTTGTTGTTCAGCACTCTGGACAGCACTTTTTTATTGGTTGATGAATTTATCCACCAATCAGCAAAGACAACCCAGGTTGTTCACCAAAAATGGGCCAGCATCTAAACTTACATTCTTGCATTTCAAATAAAGATACCAAGAGAATAAAGACAATTTGATAATAGGAGTAAATTAGAAAGTTGCTTAAAATTTAATGCTCTATCTGAATCAGTGTCCCTTTAATAAAGCTATCCCTAATCCAAGGTTTTGTTTGCATTTGTGAGTGCCACTTTGCTTGTCATTATGTCAAGTTGTACTTCAACAATCTTCTATATAATGTAATCTCAATAAATGTGTCATATAAATTCATTTACCAAGAACCTTTGCCAAAAAATTCCCCCCCCCCACCTCCACCCCCATGGGAGGCTCTGCTATTGGGAAGATATAGCCAGCTGCATTTGCAGCTTTTGAGAACTGCTTGTTTAGCCTTTTCACCAACTCAGAAGTGGCAAAATAAATCACCCGACACCCGCTTGTTTTGTGGCTTTATTACCATTCCCTGCTCTCTCGGAATTGGTTGCACGAAAGCAAGGGGTCTCATTGCACAAGAGAGCTCTTATGCTGTGTTACATTTTGACACCTGATGCTGTATCTCAAGTGGTGATTGCAGGCAGAAAGGTTCTCTACTTGAGTACTTGTCTGCCTGCAATCTTAATACATTTTCCTTTATGTGTCTACCATGTTCTGTAGGGTTATCTGTTTGCAATTTATGTTGTAGTCTATAAGTTTGTATATAGGAATAGATTTAACAAACAGTGGATGCTGCTTTCTACGCCCCTCGTTTCAGGTCCGCCAGAAACTGAAGTTAAGAAGCAGCGGACGTAAGAACGCTGCTCCTTAACTTCTCCGCCACCTTTTAGGTGGCGGACTGCAATCATCCTGATCCAATATGATCAGAATGATTGACACCCCTTGCTAGAGGCCGATTGACCACGAATGTGCAGGGGGCGGCATTGCACCAGAAGTTCACAAGAAAATTTTTTTTTTTTTGCAATGTTTAATGCCGACAGTGTATGCTGTTGGCATTTAGCAATGCCGGGCGGACATGATTCGCTACAGCTAACCATTTCCGCACAACATATAATAAATTGGCCCCAGAGTATCTAAAAGTAGCAATATTTCATTATAACAACTGTGTCAAACTTGATGTTGAAAAATAAACTGCAAACTTGTGTGATTCATGACTTTAAAATTGTAGTTTTCAGAATGTTGCACAGTAGGAAATGTATGGAATCAATGTGACATGGAAAAGAAAGGAATAAGTCAGACATAAGCAGCTATATCATTGCAGGGTTATGCGAGAAGCTGTATATTACTGGTTGTAGTTTAATCAGATGAGTGGATTTTACAATGCAAAATAAATTTGTTAAATGTAACACACCCAGTAACACTACTGAGGCTAGCGAGGTGACAAAGTGTAAGAGATAAGAACAGAATTATCAATGTGTGTTAGGGGTGGGGAAGAAATGCAGAACTAAATGAGATAAGAAATTGTACAAGGGAAGGAGGGAAATTTTATATGACTTATGTTTGTGACAGAAAACATTCAAAGGTGCGGTTTATAATAAATTTAACCATTTATACTGTTACCCCTATGTTTTCATGCTATTGTTTTTTGGTTGTTGTTTTTTTTGGGGGAGGGGGGGGTTGGGTGTTGAGAAATGTTATTGTGTGTTCATGTCAAATAAAGGGACATGGAATTTAAAATGTAACTTTTATGACTGAGATAGAATAAGCAATTGTAAAAAAATAAAGCATTTCATTGCTCTTTTATTATCAGAATTTCTTCTTTCTCTTGATATATTTTGTTGAACTCTCTTTACATGACAAAATACCTAGGTAGGAGCATGCACGTTTGTTTGTAACAATGTTGTGAACAACTTTTTAGAGCACGATTAGGATTGACCTCTTTATGTATAACATTACTGCTGATAAGACACATGCATGCTCCTAAACCTACCTCAGTGTTTCATGGAAAGAGCTAAGTTTCAACACAGAATATAAAGAGGGGAAAAAAAAGTAAATTTGACAATAATTGGAGAGTTTTTAAATAAAATTAAAAAATTAATATTATTTTACATAATGCTATATCTGAATAGCTAATGTGGGTGTTTAAAACTTTTTTTTTTTAAGTTGGAAATTGAGATTTATAAAATCCCTCTGAACACAACAGGAAGGAAGCCAATCTCTGTATGTAGTACCTCTCACCCAACAGAGAACAAGAGCAGTTAACAAATAAGAAGGGGTGGGTCCCTATGAATTATTACTGTAATAGACTTATATGGAATTGAGACAGAACTATTTGGCTCAAAGCAATGCCAAATAATTATACAGTTAAAGTAGCAATGTATGTACGTTCCTGCTTGCAGTGCAGTGTGACACGCCTCTGCCTTTTATACAGTATCATTACATTAAAGGGACAGAAAACCCCAAATATTTCATATATGATTCGGATAGAACATACAAGTTTAAACAACTTTTAAATTTACTTTTAATGTCAAACATGTTCCATTCTCTTGTATTCCTTTGCTGAAGGAACATAATTTCACTACTTGCAGCTAGATGAATACATCTAGTTAGCCAATCACAAAAGACAAATGTGTGCAGGCACCAATAAACAGCTAGCTCCCACTAGTCTAGGATACTTGCATATTCATTTCCAACAATGAATACCAAGAGAACAAAGCACATTTGAAAATAGAAGTGATTTTAAAATTGGGTCTTAAAATGACGTGCTCTCTCTCATTCTTGCAAGTTTAATTTTGACTTTCCTATCCCTTTAATGTATGTTACAAAATGTAATGATCTGTGTATCATAGAATAAATACAATTTGTAAATATTGTGTTTAATGTGCTTGCATCTCACAGTTTAAAGGGACACTCAAGTCAACTTCCATGATTCAGATAGAGCAGCAATTTTAAACAACTTTCCAATTTACATTCATAAACAAAATGTACACAGTCTTTTTATATTTATACTTTACTACTGAGCATGTGCAAGAATTCACAGAATATATACGTGTATGCATTTATGATTGGCTGATAGCTGTCACATGATACAGGAGGAGTGGAAATAGAGATAACTTTGAAATTTGTTAGAAAAAATCTACTCCTTGCGAGTAGGGGCTGTCAATCATCCCAGGTGAACATGTTCGGGTGATTTTTTTTTTTTTTTTTAATAATTTATTTATAACATAAGAAAGATACAAAAATTCATAGAGACCATTTAAAATCTTATAAAGCACATCGTAATATAGAGTGTATATAAGTACAGCAGGATAACAAGACAGAATCCAGGACAAAAATATTTTTACATCAATTCCATTAATACATGCAATTCAAACAGATACAATCCAGTGTCATATAAGTGTAGCTTTTTGCTTTCCCATTTTTATTTAAAAATTTCTTCATTCTATAGCACATAAGAGCTTAAAGCCAGTGGACAAACAGACACATAAACAAACACAAGGGGGGGGGGGGGGGAAAGCGATCACGGTCCGCCCTGCCCGCCCGCCCATGTCCCTGTCATCCCCCCATCGCTCAACCGATGTCCTCGACCCAACTTCCAGGGAAGCGGCCTGCGTATATGTTTGTCAGAATAAACTCAGACAAAGTGATTTTAATCCACCAGCTAAGATCTGGTGTAAAGGTTCGGAAGCGAACCTGCAGCAAAGGGTCTCCGAAGCTGCATACACAGCTTGATAAATATTGTTCTTGCATTGTCTTTTTAGCATGCATTTGTTGATTATGCAAATCAACTGTATTTACTGGTCCTTAAAATATTAGAAAAGCAAATGGCAACTACCAGCCTAGGGCGGGTGTTCCATGTAGCCACCATAAACTAATCTAGGGCAGGACCATAAAAGGGATTCCACCACAAAGCACCAGTAATCAATCTCGACTTCCCTTCTATCTTACTCCCATTCACCCTTCTTCAAACTCATTTTTTATTTTTGAGGGTCTAATTTAAGGGTTGGAAATAAAATACAATACATCCCATTGAGGATTCAGGAGCTCAATATGTGGCTTTTTGAATAATTCTAGTTGCCTATCAGTGGTCTAAAGGGTCCAAAATTAAACGCAAAAAAGTTTACATGCAAATATTGTTCCAGTAAAAAATATATTGGATTTAGGAAGAAATTAATCATTTATACTTTGCAAAGATTAAAGTTACAAAAAAATGGCAGTTTTTTAGCATAAGCTTAGCAAAAGTGCAATACACAAATCTATCACCTAGATTACGAGTTTTGCGCTATACAGGGTGCAAAACGAACGCAAAAAAAGTTGCATTATTTCACCCTCCATAGCACTGCCATTACGAGTTAATGAATAGCCTGCTTGTGCGTGCGATATGGTGGCGATAATCTCCATACCGCACAAAAGCCAAGGGCTGCTTTGACGTGCTTGTGCACGCTTTCCCCCATAGACATCAATGGAGAGAGATTGTTAGAAAAACATGAAGTGCGGAATGAAAAAGCTCTGTAACGCAACCCCATTGATGTCTATGGGGAAAAAAGTTACGTTTAAACCTAACACCGTAACATAAACCCCAAGTCTAAACACCCGTAATCTGACCCCCTGACATTGCTGACACCTAAATAAAGTTATTAACCCCTAATCAGACGCTTCCGACATCGCCGCCACTATAATAAAGTTATTAACCCCTATTCCGCCGCTCCCGGACATCGCCGCCAGTATAATAAAGTTATTAACCCCTAATCTGCCGCTCCCGACATCGCCACCACTAATAAAAACTATTAACCTCTATTCCGCCGCTCTCTGACATCGCCGCCACTAAATAAAGTTATTGACCCCTGAACCTCCGGCCTCCCACATCTCTGCCACTAAATAAACCAATTAACCCTTAAACCGCCAGCCCCCCTCATCGCAAAGAAACACTAAATTAAACTATTAACCCCTAAACCTAACACCCCATAACTTTAAACTAAAATTACAATATAACTCTATTTAAATAAATAAAAACTTAACTGTGAAATAAAAATAAACCTAACAAACTATAAATTAACCTAGCCTTACTATTCTAATAAAATAAAAATAAATACCAATTAAAATATCTAAATTACAAATTTAAAAAAACCTAACACTACGAAAAAAATTAAAACATCTAAATAAAAAAACGAATCCTACGAAAAAATTACAAAAAAAAATAAACACTCAAATTACGATAAATAAAAAAACACGTGTGCAATAAATATGTAACATTATTGTATAATGCATGCTCTCCCCCCTGTATAACACTGTTAGAATGTATTGATGTTGTAAATTAAAGAGATAATAATAACAACAGTTATGTTATAAAGAAGATATCTGTCACATGGGTAATCTCTGGGAGCTGCAGGCAATTTACACTTCCTAGTCACCACTTGCATTATTTACAAAAGGTGCTGTATACACTAGGGGAGCTGTGTGCACGTGAGAAACGTTAGCATAGAATATGGGATACATTTTCTCTGATATTTTTTCAAGCAAAACTGTATAGCAGATTAGCAGAAGTGCTTCTAGTAAAATTAAAATTAACTATTGTGTTTTTCAAATTTCATGTCCCTTTAAAGAGACAGGTAAGAAAAAAGAAGGTTTGAGGAGCACTTCAAATTTAAAACTTTGCTTTTATTTCATCAAATAAAAAAGATACTACAAAAATCGGACAAGAGCTAAAAGAACAGGTGTTACCCTGAAGATGTCAGCTACCCAGCTGACGCGTTTCGGCTGTTACGCCGTAATCAAAGCTGTGTATAGCCAGATACACCTTATTTTAATTTAAAGGACACTCTTCATTCTAATAGGCTAAAACATAATGACATCACACACCCTACACCTGAAGTAACTATACAAACTTTTAGCTTCTAATCAATGTTTAGTTTATGCACTTTATACAATTTACACATTCTAGAGTCCTGCTATATGTTCAGTCTCTGCAGTTCAAAGTTAATAACAATTTAAATTTAAACACAATAATCTATGATAATCATTTTAAATTGCGTGTATATTTCTATGAAAGCACAAGCCAAAAACTTTTTTATTTTATCTACGTAAGAATGGCTTATACAATCAATTGTGTTTGCTCCCAAAGAAATACACATGCAATTTCATATCTTTATGGCAAAATCTCATACTTTATTACAACCACAACATCAGACAGTGTCAGTTCTTGATTTCATGTGCACAATTCATATAAAATACTGAGATTATTAAAAATGAATGAAAACTTCAATAAATAAATGAATTAATAGATTTGGTAATTCATATAGAGACAGTTATCTCAAGATAG
This sequence comes from Bombina bombina, assembly GCF_027579735.1. Lineage (NCBI taxonomy): Eukaryota > Metazoa > Chordata > Amphibia > Anura > Bombinatoridae > Bombina > Bombina bombina. Next base: position 1,064,042,323 of record NC_069501.1, on the reverse strand, counting down.
AGGGTAAAATGTAAAGGGTAAAAGGGACGCGGTTTGTGGGGGGGGGGAGAGGGAGTAAAGAAAAGGAAGGGGTTACAAAAAAGGTAAGGTAAGTGAAAAGGTAAGGGGAGGGGTGAATTTAGGGGATAATTCTGTTTATAGTTCAGGAAAGAGATTAATCAATACCAAAAATTAATTAAATCAAACTCAGAGTTTAAACCATTTGGTACTCGGGTCTGGAGCTTGCGAATCCATAATACTTCACTTTTGGCAAGCAATCTTTCCTTGTCTCCTCCCCTCTGTCTACTATCTATTCTTTCTATTATGGTCGATTTTATACTGTCTGTGCTTTCTGTCATGAAAATCTTTAAAGTGATTCACAAGAAGGGTTGTTAGCACACCATTAATGATGTTGAGTAAGTGTTCCCTTATGCGGGTTCTCACGTCCCTGGTAGTGAGTCCTATATTTGTCAGGGTGCAAGGAATCAGACTGAAACGATAAGTGCAAAAATAATCACACCTTTATTTATAAATGTGCAGTGCGAGTCAGCAGGGTTTGCAGGGCTAGTGCAAATTGATCCAAGCGGTGATCCTGTTCATCCATCCTGGAAATGATGGTAGGTAAAGGTGGATTATTAGCACCATCAGGATTCATGGCCCTTGCGTAATGTCAGGGTGCCAGGAATCAGACTGAGACAAGAAGTGCAAAAATAATCACACCTTTATTAATAACAAAAAAATTATAAAAAGTCCACAAGTCAAGCAACAAGCCAGGAGCTGGTAGTCAGACGAGCCGAGTCAGGAGCCAAAGCGAATAGTCAGATGAGCCAAGTCAGGAGCCAAAGCGAGTAGTCAGACAAGCCGGAATCAGGAAAAGGAGAACAGCAGAGTCAGGAACAAGCCAAAGATCAGGATCCAGGAGGGACATCAGACAGCCAGGTAATATACTGGAACACAGGAACTCACAAACAGGTCTGAGACAATGCAAGGGCACAGCATACTGAACAGAGGCCCTTTAAATAATAAGTGATGACATCACAATTCTGAGACTGCAACCTGTCTCACACGGATGATGTACACCAGTCTGGCCATAAGAGGGCGTGCAAAAATGAGCAGCATCACACACTCTGCACCAGATTCAGCAAGACAGGTGAGTAAAATGGCTGCCAGCAGCACATGGCAAATAAAGCAGGGAGAAAACCCTGACAATATTGTAACTCATAGAGGTTACAGGTCAACAGATACACTGCAAAGGTTGTCCTACAATTAAGACACATATGCTTAAATTGTTTCTTGGTTACCATACTTTGGAAACCATTGCTAGTTGCCACATTTAGATTAACCACATTTAAATGTGCCCTTATGGACAAGCCAGGAACTACCACCGCTTTTTATTTCTCTGGTTTTCTTAAGCTCTGTAGGAGCCACCAGATTTGATATAGTGACCCCCTTTCTATACGAGTATCTGCAAGCTCTTTGTACAGTATCAACTAAACCATCATCAGCTGAGAGGAGGGGAAAATGCTGTCTCAAAATGTTACACACATCCTGATACTGATTGCTGAACTGTGTGACAAAAGTCACTCCTTGGAAAGCCTGTTCTAACTTACGGGGTTGTTTGCCTAGTAAAGTTTGTCTATCTCTCTCTCCTCTATTTCCTTCCTAGCTCTTGAAACTATTCTTGGTTTAAAACCTCTTTCTCTTAATCTTTTAGTTAGCTGATTTGCCTGCTCCACAAAGTTTTCTTCTTTGGTGCAATTTCTTTTAAGGCAGGTGAATTGGCCCTTCGCTATTGCAGAAAAAAAACTTTGGGGTGATTACTCCTCGCATGTAGAAGGCTATTGCCAGTGATAGGTTTCCTGTACACATCTGTAGTGATGGTACCATCATGATTCCCTTTCAGAGTAATGTCAAGATAATCTATAGTTATCTTTCCAAATACATGTGTAAACTCCAAACCAACCTCATTAGTATTAAGGAGCTCTAGAAAGTCATTGGCTTCCTTATGTCCTCCATCCCAAATGAGTAGCAAATCATCAATAAAGAGACAGTCTACTCCAGAATTTGTATTGTTTACAAAGATAGATAATCCCTTTATGACATATTCCCCAGTTTTTCATAACCTGCACTGTTATATTAATAAACGTTTTACCGCTATGATTAACTTGTTTGTAAGCCTCTGCAGACTGCCCCCTTATCTCAGTTCTTTTGACAGACATGCAGGTTATTCAATCAGTGCTGACTCTTAAATAACTCCACGGAAGTCAGCACAATGTTATCTATATGACACACATGAACTAGCAGTGTTTAACTGTGAAAAACTGTCAAAATGCACTGAGATAAGAGGCAGTTCAACCGCTTAGAAATTAGAATATTAGCCTACCTAGGTTTAGCTTTCTACAAAGAATACCAAGAGAGCAAAGCAAATTTGATGATAAAAGTAAAGTTGTTTAAAATTGCATGCCCTTTTGGAATCATAAAAGTTTAAATCTGACTTGACTGTCCCTTTAAGAGACATTAAAGTTTATATATATAAATATATATATAAATATGTATATAAATGCATAATATATAACAACATTACAACACTGCAGTGCAAAATGTTTCCTTACAAAATAAATGCACTGAAACATTTGAGCTAAATTGTCATTGTTCTGCATTCTCTTTAGTTATTGCCAGTTAGCAACAGATAAAAAAAATAGATTCTACACTCAACAATCAACCACTGTATAGAATGTTGGAGGTTCCACATTTTTGAGAGTTAAAGGGATGTTAAAATCCAACAAGAAAATGCTTTAATGAGTTAGAGCATTTGATAATTAAACTGTTGCATGATTATTACTGTGTCTAAGCCCTGCAAAGTCAGCCGCAGAGTAACAATGTACTACTGGGGCTACATGAACATATCTGGTGAGACCAAAAAAAAAGCATTTGTGAGTAGCCACCAATTAGCAATAGCTCCTTGTAGTGTGTTGCTGCTCATAAGCCTATCTAGGTATTCTTTTTAAACAAAGGATACCAAGAGAACAAAGTATAGGCTTTATTACAATCTTGAACTTGTTTTCGGCAGATAATTTCTAAATGTCGGGCTGATATTGTCAGTATGTATATTAATGGCAAAATGCCTCTGCGGTTAAAGGGACAGGAAACCAAAAACATTTAATTTATGATTCAGAAAGAACATACCATTTTAAACAACTTTCAAATTTACTTTTATTATCAAATATGCTTTATTCTCTTGTTATCCTTTGTTGAAGGAACAGCTTTGCACTACTGGCAGTTAGCTGAATACATCTAATTTGCCAATGACAAGAGCCAAATGTGTGCAGGCACCAGTCAACAGAAAGCTCCCACTAGTGTAGGATATGTACATATTCTTTTTCAACAATGGACACCAAGGGGCCGATTTATCAAGCTCCGTATGGAGCTTGATGCCCCTGTTTACGTGCGAACCTTCAGGCTCGCTGGAAACAGTAGTTATGAAGCAGCGGTCTAAAGACCGCTATGTCATAACTTGTCCGCCTGCTCTGAGGGTGCGGACAGAAATCAACCCGGTCGAATACGATAGGGTATAGTGGCACCCTCTGCTAGCGGCCAATTGGCCGCAAATCTGCAGGGGGCGGCATTGCACCAGCAGTTCACATGAACTGCTAGTGCAATGATAAATGCCGACAGCGTATGCTGTCCGCATTTATCGTTGTGCAGCGGACATGGTATGCTACATCGTATCATGTCCGCTCGTACTATGATAAATCTACCCCCAAGAATACAAAGCACATTTGAAAATAGAAGTGATTTTAATTAAAAGTGTCTTAAAATAACATGTTCTATTTGAATCATGCAAGTTGAATTTTGACCTTCCTATCCTTTTAATACCCCTCAAGCAATACATCTTTACTACCTGAGTACAACACCAAACTATTATTTACCTGGTTAATCTTTAGGTTTCGACCATAAAAAACTAAATGGCCAGGATTAACAACAAACAAAACAGTGGTTTCATGGTTTTAGTGATTTTATCACAGGTTGAAGGGCCCGCCCACCGTCTTCACGCCACGCCGCACACACCAGCTGTATGGGAGCCGGCTTTTTACCTTAAAAGTCTGGTGTAGTATTGGCTTTTGGCGTGAACTTTTTAGAGACCTTTATTTATTTGTGACTTTCTGCACAAACTTTGCTATTTTCCTGTGGCTTTCTGTATATGCAGATCGTTCTGGGGAGGAAGCAAGTTGCTGATTGTCACTTGAAGCATCTGTTTGCTTTTTTGCTGTGTTTTGAACATACCTCATATGTTTGAGGGTTTGGAGTGTGAGTGTGTTATCGTCATTTTAATAAATATTTTACCAGTACATAAGTCTGCACTTAGAGGGGTTTGCTCCTCCCTGTTCCCTTTTGTCTTTATTAGTTATTATCCAGCCTCCAGTGCTGTGTTATGGGGGAAGCTGCAACCTCGATCTGATATACTGAATCCCTAGGATCTCTGATGCAATATATCCTTTATTTCATCATATTTCATTCTAATTTATTACAAGTGCTAATGAATTATTGAATTGTATTCTCTGTATAGAGGTCCAACCAATATATTACATTTACACACACAGGGTGCTCTCATATATAAACACCTTTTTAGGTGGGTTATTTGACTGTATATTCATTGGTCTCTTTTAATAATATATAGCAAAGCTATCAGATGACTGTTGTGCTCTAAAACCAGGCATAGAGATATGTGCATAGGTGTATATTTTGGCATGTTTGTTGCGTTATAGATTTTGGCTAATAATGCTTATTATTGCTTTAACATTTTGAATTGATTGAGCAGGTATAGTTTGTATCTGTTTTGGTGTTAGAATCCATCATATATTTCGCCATCAAACCAATCCTGGCCAGTAGTCTTGTTATCCCAGCATCAAGTGGAGCGATAACGAAAAATCTTTGTGATAAAAGCGGAAGGACCCAGGAGAAGGATGCCAGTATCAGAAGAATAGAAAGGAGCTAAATACCAGGAAGTGACCAGGGAGGTCAAAGCAGAGTCGACAAGCCAGGGATTGAACCAAACAGACACATGAAACAGAATCTGAATCCAAAAGCTTAGACAGGGAAATCCAAGGTCAGAACCAATCAGGCAACAAACAGAATGGAATCAGCAGGCAGAAGAATGGTCAAAAGGAGGTCCAGGTTACAAGCCAGAATTTGATATCCAAAAATATAGTTTAATGCACACCCACAAGATACACTCAATACTATGGCAATGAGACAGAGAAACTAAATGGCATTTAAAGGAAAAACGGTGCCAAAGATGACACAATGCATTGGAAATGAAGTGATGCGGGAAAACCAACGTGAGGTGTCACAGATGACGCGAGACGGAGCAACCTGGCATCAAAACAGTGTCATGGCAACCTGGAGTCATAACATTTGGTGACATTGCTTCATAATATCAGTGTGTTTTGTAGATGCACATAACCAATGTTCAATTTGAAAATGTTTTGGGGTACCCAGTAATAAGTGGAGATGTGCTGTCTGAGGTTTTCTGGAATTTGATACTTGAAAATTGGCCTTGAAATGTGTTGTTAAATATCATGAATTTGGATTGTGGTCTGGAAAAATTGAATAACGCATGTTAAAGGACCACTATATCCTCTAATCTCCAACATTTCATCCTTATCTTGCCCAGACCTTGTGGCCTCACAGTATAATTTGGCGCTAAAATCAACACTTGACAAAGCTGCACCCTGTACTGTTCAAAGTACATAATTTACTCGACCACAACCGTGGCTCGCCAAACTGACTCGATATCTTGTTCACAGACTGCTGAATGGCAGTGATGGAAATCAAGCACCCATGCTTATTTCCTGTATTATAAATTCATTCTTAAGTCATACAACTCTGCCAAACAAGTCTATTTCTCATCCCTTGTCTTAACTCACACATATAACTCCAGAAAGCTGTTCTCAACCTTTAATTCCCTTCTATGTCTGCCTGCACCCCCACCCACTACCAAACTCACTGCTCAGAATATTGCTAATCATTTAAAAAACAAAATTGACACAATTAGAAAAGACATCTACCCCTCACACCCCTCAAACCTGGCCCTTCTACCAACTCCTTCTATTAACAAAATTTTGTTACTTTAAACCTGTAACAGAGAAAGAAGTCTCTGTACTCCCATCTTCAACTCATATCACAACCCGTACACTTGATCCTATTCCTTCACAACGTCATCCCCCTCTCTCTGCTTCATTTATCCCTAACTAATCTCTTTAACCAGTCTCTCACCACTGGCACATTTCCTGACACATTCAAGTTTGCGTCAATAACACTAATTCTAAAAAGACCTTACTTTAACCTTCCACCCTTCTAACTACAGGCCGGCCTCCTTACTTCCCTTTGCTTCCTAATTATTGGGACAACTGGTCTATTATTGCCTAACTCAATTTCTTTTAACTAACTCCTTACTTGATCCACTACAATCTAGTTTCTGCTCTAAACACTCAGCAGAAACCACTCTCACTAAAGTAACAAATGATCTGTTATCAGAAAAAGCAAAGAGACACTACTCCGTACTAATTCTTCTGGACCTATAAGCTGCATTCGACAGAGTTGGAATACTGCAAGGCTCTGTCTTAGGTCCCTCACATTCTTTCTCTATACAACTTGCCTTGGAAAGCTTATATCCTCTTTTGGGTTCCAGTACCACTTATATGCTGATGATACCCAGATCTATCTTTCTTCACCTGAGATCTACCCCTCTTTATTCAACCAGATTACCAAATATCTCTCTGCAATTTCCTCTTGGAGGTCTGCTCATTACCTGCAGCTCAATCTGTCCAAAACTGAACTGCTTCTTATTCTCCCCTCTTCGAAACATCCAACACCGGACATTTCTCTGACAGTCAGAGACTCTATTCTCAACATCTCACCCCAGGTCCGTTGTCTTGACTCAGAACTCACATTCACTCCACATACACAAGCATTTACCAAATCCTGCCATGCACAAACTACAAACATACTAATTCATTCCCTCCATTTGGTTACGGATTGACTATTGCAGTCTACTTCTTCCCAAACACTGCCTCTATTCCCTCCAATCTATTATGAATGCTTCAACTAGACTCATCCACCTAAGTCACTGATCTACATCATTTGCTCTTCTCTGCCAGTCTCTACACTGACTCCCCATACATTCCAAAATACAATTGAAAGTATTTACCCAAACTTACAAAGCACTCATCAGTCTTACTCCCAACTATATTTCCTCTCTCATCTCCAAATATTCCCTGACCTGTCCTCTCCGATCAATCTCTGACCTATGTCTCTCCACTCCTATTATATCTATGTCCCACTCCCGCCTCCAAGACTTCTCACGTGCTGCTCCTGTCCTCTGGAACCCTCTATCCCGCTCCAACTGTCTCCAACCTTGTATAGCTTTACACGCTCCTTGAAAAACACACATATTCAGAGGTGCTTACCATCACTCTCCTCTGTTTTTAATCCTAAACAAAATTATTAATGAACTCCATTGACTAACTGCTGCAAATACAATCTATGTGACAAGCTACCCCAAATCTTATGTCTCTGTACCTTCAACCTGTAGACTGTAAGCTCTCAGGAACAGGGCCCTCATCCTCTTGTACTAGATTTTTTAGTCTGTTATGTTTTTGAATCTTATCACAAATCCTTGTCATTGTATACCCCTATCTCTGTAATTTGCGGCACTATACAAATAAATAATAATAATAATACAGTAGAATTGAATAATACTAATTCTAAATAATAATAGTAAACAATTCACTAATGAAAATGTTCCTAAATTAATAATTTACTGTTGAAAATATTTCATTGATAAAGTATCATAAGATGTATTACAAAATGTAATCAATATATAAAAACATCAAATTCTTTTGTAAATAATGAAGATCTTCTAATCTTAAAAATAATCCAAATAGTTCATGTAACATAAAAATCTAATTCTTAAAATTTTAGTTTAAATGTTTATACTAATTCAATTTGCAATACCTTATCAAATGTTATACTGTCATGAACCGCTACATTTTTATAAAATAAGTTGCAAAGTCTCTTAAAACATGCTTTAGAAAAACTCTTAAAAGTTTTCACATTTATCCCACTTTAATAAATACTTTATTACTTTTAGTATTGGCGTATTCACAAGCAGATATCAAACAACAAGGATTATATTTACTTAAATTATAAATTCTCTGCCTGCTTTCCCTGTCTCATCTGTATAACACTATGGAATCTGTTGGCACCTTACAAATAAAGATAAAAAAAAATAATATATTTATAAAACAATGTTCAGAAAGCATCTGAAACAATACCATGGACCTTTTTTTTTAATATAAGACATAGGATGCCATGTCAGTTAATTTAAAGGGACAGTCTACACCAGAATTATTATTGTTTTAAAAGATAAATAATTCCTTTATTACCCATTTCCCAGTTTTGCATAACTAACACAGTTATATTAATACACTTTTAACCTCTGTGATTATCTTGTATCTAAGCCTCTGCAAACTGCCCCTTTTTTCAGTTCTTTTGACAGACTTGCAGTCTAGCCAATCAGTGCCTGCTCCCAGATAACTTCTCGTGCACGAGCACAGTGTTATCTATATGAAATACGTGAACTAACACCCTCTAGTGGTGAAAAACTGTTAAAATGCAATCTGAAAGAGGTGGGCTTCAAGGTCTAAGAAATTAGCATATGAACCTCCTAGGTTAAGCTTTCAACTAAGAATACCAAGAGAACAAAGCAAAATTGGTGATAAAAGTAAATTGGAAAATTGTTTAAAATTACATGCTCTATCTGAATCATGAAAGTTTATTTTGGCCTAGACTGTCCCTTTAATAAAAGGCATGCCACATGAATCTGCTTCTGTTCATAAAACTCAAACATTTTCTTTTATGATTCAGAGAGAGAAAACAATTTTAAATTACTTTACTTCTGTTATCAAATTTGTTTCATTCTATTGGCATCTTTTGTTGAAGAAGCAGCAATTTAATTCTCTTGGCATCTGTTGTTGAAGAAGCAGCAAAGCGCTACAGGAAACTTGCTGAATTCATTGAGTGAGCCAATAACATGAGGCATATATGTGCAGCCAGTGCCACTAATTGGAACGTTGTTTAAATTCACATGCTCTGTCATGAAAGAAAAAATGTAGGTTTCATACCCCTTTAATTCTGATGGAAAAATAAATTGTGTGCCATAATTCATAAGAGCATCCTAGCTAACTAAACAGCAAAAGTGTTAAGCACACAGATAAGGTACTATAGCATTGCTGTTCCCGTTGAGTTCACAGCTGGGGAGGCAACTAGACATATCAGTCACAAGAAGCCACCAATCACTGGTAATTTTCTGCTTAGGAGCTGCAATGTTTTAGGCTCAAGAACATGAATTTACCTATGTGTTTAACCCATTTGCTTTGGCTAAACGCATAGGGACAGATTATGAGTGTAGCGATTTTACTTGCGTGCTAACTGTGCTAGAAGTCAACTTTTTGTGTGCGTCAGGTTTTGCTTGTATTACAAGTTGAAAGTAAAAAGTTATTGATAGCGCTCTAACCTAATGCGCACAAAAAGCTGAACTTGATAACCTATTCCCCCATAGAAGTCAACGGAGAAGAAAAGTGGAAATAAAACCCTACTCTTGAGCTAACCCAAACGTATATTCTCAAGGTCGCTAACCCAACATAAAAATATGAATATTTTGCATTCCAGTGTTCTTCCCATAGCACAATATGTTCTATTTATCCTTAAAGGGATATGAAAACCAAATGTGTTCTTTTATGATTCAGACAGAGCATGCAATTTTAAGCAACTTTCTAATTTACTCATATTAAAAAAAAAAATCTTCGTATCTTGGTGTATTTATTTGAAAAAGCAGTAATGTAACCTTAGGAGCCGGACCATTTTTTGTTCAGTGCCTGGGTAGTGTTTGTTGATTGGTGGCTACATTTAGCCACCAATCAGCAAGTGCTACCCAGGAGCTGAACTGAAAATGGGCCTGCTCCTAAGCTTAAATTCCTGCTTTTCAAATAAAGATACCAAGGGGTCAATTAATTATTGGTGAATTGGGCCAATTCACCCTGTTTCCAGGGGCTGATTGACACCCCCTGCTAGCGGCCGACTGACCGCAAATCTGCAGGAGACGGTATTGCACAAGCAATTCACTGCTTGTGCAATGCTAAATACTGACAGTGTATGCTGTTTGCATTCAGCGATGTGTATCATGTCCACCAGACTTTAATAAATTGACCCCCAAGAGAACGAAGAAAAATTGATAACAAAAAATTGTGCTCTATGGGGCCTATTTATGAAGCCGTCAACAGCAAATACTGGAATTCCGCAGCGTAATTGTGGACAGCTTGATTTGCCTTATTTATCAAATGCTACAGACCGGCAAAAGTAGAATTTTGTGATGTAACATACGATCTACCGGTCTCAGTCCGACACAGATCGATGCTTACGCCACTACAGATGTTCCGAATGCAAATTCAGCACTATCTGACTACTTTTGTTAGTTATCAAAAATCTACCAGATACGCTCTCCAATAATCCGGCCCAGCGTACCTGGTTTTCAATGCCATAGGAATCAATGGGAGTCTGAAAGCAGCAAAAGATTATGTTTGCTGCTGCCCGATATCCCATTGATTCCTATGGTATAATAAAAGTAATGTTTACACCTAACCCCCTAACATAAGCCCCGAGTCTAAAAACCCCTAATCTGCCGCCCCTACACTGCCGCCACCCACTTTATACTTATTAACCCCTAATCTGCCACCCCAACACCACCACCACCTAAATAAAAGTTATTAACCCCTAATCTGCTGCCCGACACCGCCGCTGCCTAAATAAAAGTTATTAACCCCTAATCTGCTGCTCCCAACACCGCCACCACCTACATAAAGTTATTAACCCCTATCCCACCGCACCCGGAGCCCACCGCAACTAAATAAAGTTATTAACCCCTAAAACCCTGGCCTCCCACATCACTACCACTTACTAAACCTATTAACCCTTAAACCGCCAGCCCCCCACATCGCCATAAACTAAATTAAACTATTAACCCCTAAACCTAACAACCTGCTAACCTTACATTAAATATTAACTCATACCTATCTTATAATAAATGTAAACTTAACTTTAGATTTAAATTAAACTATATTAAACTAATAATTAATCTACCCTGTTATACTAAAATTATATTAAACTATATTAAACTAATAATTAATCTACCCTAACTGTTATACTAAAATTATATTAAACTATATTAAACTAATTAATTTAATCTACCCTGTTACATTAAAATTACAATAAACTACAAGTTAAATTAAATATATTATATATTTAAACACCTAACCCTACTCAAATAATTTAAATCTACATTAAAAAATTACAAAGTTACAAAAAGCTAACAGCTAGATTACGAGTTTTGCGTTAGAGGCTATGCGGTGCTAACAAGCAGTTTTCTCTCACTTACCTGCTGCGCTGGTATTACGGGTTTTTACAAACCCGTCGTTTAAAGACAAGAAGTGAGCGTTGAGAAAAATTTTGCTCATTACCGCACTCCAATACCAGCGCTGCTTAAGTCAGCAGTGAGCTGGTCGTACGTGCTCGTGCACGATTTCCCCATAGGAATCAACGGGGAGAGCCAGCTGAGAAAAAGTCTAACACCTGCAAAAAAGCAGCGTAAAACTCACTAACGCAGCCCCATTGATGGGGAAATAAAATGTATGTCTACACCTAACACCCTAACATGAACCCTGAGTCTAAACACCCCTAATCTTACACTTATTAACCCTAATCTGCTGCCCCCGACATCGTCGACACCTGCATTATATTTATTAACCCCTAATCTGCCGCTCCGGACACCACCGCCACCTACATTATACTTATGAACCCCTAATCTGCTGCCCCCAACATTGCCACCACCTACATTATATTTATTAACCCCTAATCTGCCACCCCCAATGTTGCCGCCACCTACCTACACTTATTAACCCCTAATCTGCCACCCCCAACGTCGCCGCCACTATACTAAATGTATTAACCCCTAAACCTAAGTCTAACCCTAACACCCCCTAACTTAAATATAATTTAAATAAATCTAAATAAAATTACTATAAATAACTACATTATTCCTATTTAAAACTAAATACTTACCTATAAAATAAACCCTAAGATAGCTACAATATAACTAATAGTTACATTGTAGCTAGCTTAGGGTTTATTTGTATTTTACAGGCAAATTTTTATTTATTTTAACTAGGTAGAATAGTTATTAAATAATTAGTAACTATTTAATAACTACCTAGCTAAAATAAATACAAAACTACCTGTAAAATAAAACCTAACCTAAATTACAATAACACCTAACACTACACTGTAATTAAATAAATTAAATAAATTAAATACAATTACCTAAATTAAATTAAATTAGCTAAAGTACAAAAAAAACCCCACTAAATTACAGAAAATAATAAACAAATTACAGATATTTAAACTAATTACATCTCATCTAATAGCCCTATCAAAACAAAAAAAGCCTACCCAAAATAAAAAAAAAACGTAGTCTAAACTAAACAACTAATAGCCCTTAAAAGGGCCTTTTGCGGGGCATTGCCCCAAAGTAATCAGCTCTTTTACCTGTAAAAAAAAAATACGAACAACCCCCAACAGTAAAACCCACCACCCACACAAACAACCCCCCAAATAAAATACTATCTAAAAAAATCTAAGCTCCCCATTTCCCTGAAAAAGGCATTTGGATGGGCATTGCCCTTAAAAGGTTAGTTAGCTCTTTTGCAGGCCCAAACCCTAACCTAAAAATAAAACCCACCCAATACACCCTTAAAAAACCTAACACTAACCCCCTGAAGATCGACTTACAGTTCTGAAGACCGGACATCCATCCTCAAGGAAGCGGCAGAAGTCTTCATCCAACCGGGCCGAAGTCCTCAACGAAGCCGGGAGAAGTCTTCATCCAAGCCGGGCGAAGGGGTCCTCCAGACGGGCAGAAGTCTTCATCCAGACGGCATCTTCTATCTTCATCCATCCGACGCGGAGCGGGTCCATCTTCAAGGAGCATCCTCTTCATCCGACGACTACCCGACGAATGAAGGTTCCTTTAAGTGACGTCATCCAAGATGGCGTCCCTTAGATTCAGATTGGCTAATAGAATTCTGTCAGCCAATCGGAATTAAGGTAGAAAAATCCTATTGGCTGATGCAATCAGCCAATAGAATTGAAGTTCAATACTATTGGCTGATCCAATCAGCCAATAGGATTGAGTTTGCATTCTATTGGCTGATTGGATCAGCCAATAGGATGAAAGCTCAATTCTATTGGCTGATTTCAACAGCCAATAGGATTTTTTCAACCTTAATTCCGATATATCTGTATATATCTATACCTATATATAAGAGCTAGGAAAGGGAGGGCACTCTCAGGATTTATATACATCAAAGTTAGTTTATTGTTTATAACCACAACGTTAGAAAGTCATAAGGATAGGTCGATGTTTCGGCTTACATAGAAGCCTTCATCAAGACAGATGAACAACTCACAACGGCGACTAGCAGCCGCACACAACACCACCGGTATAGATATATATATATAGTACCAAAATACTATTAGATATATTTACAACTATGTATTTAAAGAGATATAGGGGCCTTCTTATCAAGCTGTCAACTGTGCTGCATTCGCCGGCACCAATATGCTCGCCTGACATTGCCTAACTTTGCTGCCGCGGACCTGAATACGTTCTCCATATTTAACAAAAAAGCTGACAAAAAGCCACGCACCAAGTACGGGGCGATGAGCAGCTGACTGTTGTTAACTAACAGTCATCGATCTCGCTGCTCTTCGGCTTTTTCACAGCTTTATTTGTATACTGTTACTAAACACCCACACTATACTAAACTGTTTAACCCCTATTCCTCCGCTCCCGGAGCCCACCGCCACCTACATTATACTTATTAACCCCTAATCTGCCGCCACCTACACCGCCGCCACCTACATAAAGTTATTAACCCCTATCCTGCCGCTATACTGTATATATATATATATATATATATATATATATATATATATATATATATATATATATATATACAAAAAATCTTTAGACATGTATATGTATTTCAATTTTCAAGCCTTTTCCCTGCCTTTTTTCCCAACACCTGAGACCTCCTATCTTTGAGCCTTTATAACTTGTGTTTGCAATATTTTTAATATTTTTTATTATTATAAGATGGTGTTATTATTATTATAATTTATTTGTATAGCACCACCAAATTCCGTAGCGCTGGGTACAATGTTAGGGGTATACAATGACAAGGATTTGTGATAAAATAAAACACATAACAAAACTAAACAAATCTAGTACAGGAGGAAGAGGGCCCTGCTCCGGTGAGCTCACAGTCTACAGGTTTAGGGTGCAGAGACATAAGGTAGGGGTAGCTTGTTACATCAGTTGTAGTTGCAGTAGTGAGTCAGGCAGTTCATGTATTAGTTTGGTTCAGATGAGGGATAGAGGAGAGATGGTAAGCCTCTCTGAATAGGTGGATTTTCAAGGAGCGTCTGAAGCTATACAAGGTTGGAGGCAGTCTTATGGAGTGGGGTAGACAGTTCCAGAGGACAGGAGCAGCATGTGTGAAGTCTTGGAGGCGTGAGTGGAACGTAGAGATAACAGGAGTGGAGAGACGTAGGTCAGAGGTTGATTGAAGAAGACAGGATGGGGAATATTTCACAATGAGAGAGGAAATATAGTTGGGAGTTAGACTGTTGAGTGCTTTGTAAGTTAGGGTTAATACTTTAAATTGTATTCTGGGGTGTATGGGGAGCTAGTGTAGAGACTGGCAGAGTGGAGCAGCTGATGTAGATCAGCGACTTAGGTGAATGAGTCTAGCAGAAGCATTCATAATAGATTGGAGGGCAGAGAGGCGGTGTTTGGAAGGCCATTTAGGAGTAGATTGCAATAATCAATGCGTGACAAAATAAGGGAATGAATAAATAATTTTGTCATTTTTGGAGTAAGGAAGGGACGAATTCTGGAAATGTTGCGTAGGTGTGAATGGCAGGATTTGGTAAGTGCTTGTATATGTGGGTTGAATGTGAGTTTAGTGTGACCCCAAGACAGTGGACCTGGGGTGAGGTGTTGAGAATAAAGTCTACAACCATTAGAGAAATGTCAGGTGTTGGATGTCTCGAAGAGGGGGGAATAAGAAGCAGCTCAGTATTGGACAGATTGAGTTGGAGGTAGTGTGAAGACATCCAAGAGTAAATTGCAGAGAGGCAGTTGGAAATCTGGTTGAGTAAAGAGAGAGAGAAATATCAGGAGAGGAAATATAGATTTTGATATCATCAGCATATAAGTGGTACTGGAATCCAAAGGAGGCTATAAGTTTTCTAAGGAAGGATGTATAGAGAGAGAAAAGCAAGGGGCCCAAGACAGAGCCTTGCGGTACTCCAACTGAGAGAGGCATAGGATCACAAGATATGTTGTTAAAGGAAACTGAAAATAAGCGGTTTGAGAGATATGAGGCAAACCAGGAGAGGGCTATGTCTCGGATGACAAATAAATGCAGAATTTTTAGGAGGAGAGGATGGTCAACTGTGTCAAAAGCAGCGGATAGGTCAAGAAGAATTAGTAAGGAGTTGTGGCCTTTTGCTTTTGCTGATAACAGGTAATTTGTTACTTTAGCAAGAGCGGTTTCTGTTGAGTGTTTAGGGTGGAAACCAGATTGTAGTGGATCAAGAATGGAGTTAGTTGTGAGAAATTGAGTTAGCAGATTATAGACCAGTCATTTCAATAATTTTGAAGCAAAGGGAAGTAAGGAGACCGGTCGATAGTTAGAAGGCATGGAGGGGTCAAGCGAGGGCTTTTGTAGGATTGGTATGATTGATACATGCTTGAATGTATCTGGAAATGTGCCAGCGGTGAAAGATTGGTTAAAGAGATGAGTTAGGGTAGGGGTTAGTAGAGAGAGAGGGAAGAAGTTGTGAAGGAATAGGGTCAAGTGAGCAGGTTGTGAGATGAGCCAAGGATAGGAGTACAGAGACTTCTTCCTCTGTTACAGGAGGGAAGTAGCATAGAGTTTTTTTAATAGAAGGTGTGGGTAGGATTGCTGGGTTTGAGGGGTGTGAGGTGCAGATGTCTTTTATAATGGTGTCAATTTTATTTTTTAAGTGATCAGCAATAATCTGAGCAGTGAGGTTGGTAGTGGGTGAGGGTGCAGGCGGATGTAGAAGGGAGTTAAAGGTTGAGAACAGCTTTCTGGGGTTGGAATGGTGAGATGACACAAGGGAGGAGAAATAGACTTGTTTGGCCAGGCTGAACGCAGAGTTGCAGGACTTAAAGATAAATTTATAATGCCGGAAATCAGCACAGATGCATGATTTCCTCCACGGCCATTCAGCAGCCCGTGAACATCGCTGAAGATATCTGGTCTGTTTGGTGTGCCACGGTTGCCGTAGAGTAATTGATGTACAGCGAACAGTGGAGGGAGCAGCTTTGTCAAGTGTTGATTTTAGTGCCGAATTATACTGTAAAGCCACAGGTTTGGGCAAGAGAGGGATGATATGTCGGAGAGCAGAGGATTCAGTTGAGTGGAAAAGTCTGTGAGATCCAAGTCATTTAAATTCATGTAAGGCAGCAGTTTCTTGGGGCTTGCAAAGATGTTGCAGGTAGAGTAAGAGAGAAAGTTAGTAGATGGTGGTCAGAGAGAGGAAAGGGGAAGTTAAGGAAGATGGAAACGGCACAGAGATTAGTGAAGACCAGGTCTATGGAGTTGCCTTTACAGTGGGTTGGAGATGTTGTCTACTGGGACAGGCCAAAAGAGGTGGTAAGGATAGAAGTTTAAAGGCAGCAGGCATGTTAGGATTATCAACTGGTATGTTGTCCAGAAATTGTGATGCTGGGCCAGGGGACCGATAGATAACTGCAACACAAAGAGCTAGAGGGGAGAAGAGGCGAATAGCATGAACTTCAAAAGATGAGAAGGAAAAAGAGGGGTGAAGGAATGCAGTGAAAGGTACTGTGTGAATTCCGAATCCCCCTTCTTGTTTGTCTTCTGGCCTGGGAGTGTGACTGAAATGCAGGCCACCATAGGACAGAGAGGCTACAGCAGTTGTGTTAGAGGAGGAAAGTCAAGTTTCAGTGAGGGCTAACAGGTTAAGTGAACGTGAAATAAATAGGTTGTGAATAGATATAAGCTTATTGCATACAGAGCATGCATTCCAAAGGGCACAGGAGAATTGGGGTGTACTAATAGAGGTGAAGTTAATGAGGTTTAGAGGGTTACGTGGGCAAGGTTATGAGGTGTCATTTGGGGTAGTGAGCTGACTATATTTTATAATGTATTTTTGATGTGTTTTGTCACACATTTTAGTTTTGTGAAACAGTTAACCAGAGCTCTGAGGTTGCCGAAATTATTCTACGGCAAATCGTGATTGCTCTCATGTGTTCACATTTACTTTCAACTTGTAAGACGAGCACAATTTAACTTGCACACAAACGGATGTGAAAACCCAATATTGCTTACACATGCCCAATACTTTTAATTGATTGATTGTGCATGTAGCACTTTTATTGTGTTCACTAAGTTAATATTAAGTGGTGAGTAAAGTGCAATACTCAAGCAATCCAAACTTTCACTGTAAAATTTAGCTTTTTTTAACACCTGAAGTAAACCATTATTATTATTATTATTATTATTAATAGTATATCACAGAACTCCATAGTGCTCCAGTAACATTAGTTTAGTGCTCGAGTGATATCCAACATGAATTTTACTCCGCACCCCCAAGTCTAATGTGAGAGAAATTAAGCGCACACCCGCGCCATCTGACATGATTGCTCTTGACTGATGTTAAAGCTCAATAGCACTAATGTTTTTGTGCTCCACTTGTAAACTACATGATAGATTAATAGGATCAGTAAAGCAAAACTGACCAGCTTTAACAAATTGGACCATGTGTGTCTGTGTATAGATGTTGTGACGGACACCGGCTACCCCGACTGGGTAGCTTCGCCAAGAGGGTCCTTCCTGTCCCTGGAACTTGTAGCTATAGAGTGGAGAAAAGTGATTAAAGCCGGAAACCCACCCAAATATCCAGACAGAACCAGTATTCAGGTGGAACATGAACATATTTTATTGTGAAAACACACACACTTATATACACCCAGCTCATCTTGATAAGGGTCTTATCTAACTCCCAGATCTCCTGCCATTCCCGCCCCTAAATACAGGCTGATGCCCCCCATAGTGTCCATAGTCTCATAGAGTCCCAGTGATATAGAGGTGGTGGTTTTGGGGTGATCCCGGGGGGAGTCGTTGGAAAGCCCTCGGTCCCCAGATGCCACAGTCTAAAAAGGCTCTTCCGTGAGGAGGTACAAACAGTAAAACAAGAAACAGGAAATGTTTGAGAGATCCCGTAAGCCCTGAAAAGGCCAAAACTGGTGTAAAAAGGAGTGAGCAAGGTAGTAGGGGGGTGGGGGTAGCCTTGGCAGCCTGGTATCCGTGACAGATATGTAAAAATTTAACTATTTGTACAATATGTAATGTACAGTATTGCTGGTATATCCCAGGACATACTTGAAAACAAGAGAAATCTCAATGTATTTTTTCCTGAAAAAAAACATTTTATAAATAAATACATATTTAGCATCACAATGTTCCTTTAAAATCTAAACCACATAGTTACTTATACAACATGGATTAGTCTGCAGCATTGTTAATGGTTAATAATAAGATTGTACCTCACAACAGCCTGTCTTCACTCCATTTACTGTTCCATACCTGGGGGGAATGAGAGTGTGGGTGAAGAGGGCTCAAGGCATTGTGCTGCCTGGGGTCAAGAATAATATGACAACCCCCAACTCTCTACACACTACAGTCTAAACCAAATCAGAGTCAGGTCTCCGAGATTAAAGATGAGCAGAATACAAATTCACATAAAAACATGCAAAAGAAAGCATTTAATCTTTCTTCTTTAAAATACTCCCTAAAGACTTTTTTGTTCAGAGAAGCCTACTACCCAACTCAGTAATAAAACTTCCACTTACCTAATATTTCCCTCATCTAACTTTGTATTAAAGTGCCATAAAACATGTTGAGATCTGAGCATATCCTAAAAGGGCTAATTAAGTAAAAATATTCTGCATAAAAAAATGTTTAAAAATTGCTAGCAAGTATTTTAAAATAATTTTCAAAAATAAGGAAAATTAGTTACATAGCTATGCAGTCTTGTGTATTCTGATCCACCCCCCTTATCAGTGTTTAGCATCAGACACACAGGCATTGTATTTCAACTGAGTTCACAGCAGCGTATTTGCTTCTAGACATGCTCCAGTAGATAAGGAGTGTTAAAGTCTTGTAGTCTACCAAACAAAGGTGGAGATAGATGCAGCCATAAAAGGAATTGTGTGTCGGGAGTTCTAGTTGTACAATTCAGAAACTTAAAAGAAAGGGTTAAAGGGACAGTATACTGTAAAATTGTTTTTACCTTACTGTGTTGCCAATTACTTATTTTACCAGTTGCAGAGTATAAAATGTATGAGAATTTACTTTTAAGGTTTATATGTGTATTTAAATTAGCTGGTTTTGTGTTTTGAAGCCACAACCTAATAAAATGAGTTGAGCTTGTAGGTATAATCAGATCTCATTACTTTATCACATTGTGTAGATATACATGCTTCTTTATCTTATATCTGTCCATAAACCAATCACCAATACTTGGAGAGAACAATAGAAAATTAACATTTTATTACCTTATCTCTTCTATAACCCACTGGGCGTGTAACTTATTCTGTTGGCTGCGTTTACACAGCTTATTTATAGCTTGGCCATAAGGCCAAAAAGTTTCAGAATAGGTGGGGATACCACAGGCTACTTCAACTATTTCAAATGCCAATAAAAGGGTAAAGGAAATACTTATAAACAATTTAATACACCCCAGCAGGTAAAGTGGATCATTGGGAACAAATTTAAGGGGAGAATTTTTTTGAGTAAACTGTCCCTTTAATGGCAAGGCACTTCACTATAAATTTGCAGGTATAGTAATTTAAGCATGTTGTCTCTATCCCAACGTGTTTCATGTCCCTTTAACATCTTTCTTACTCTTGCAGTCCTCAGTCACCTCCTGTTTCTCAACCTCCTACCCTTCTAGATTGTAAATTCCCACGGGAATAGGGCCCCTTAATTCCTTCTGTATGTGTTCATCAAATTTTGTCCTGTCTCTTACAAGTTTTATATCATTGTTTTATTTAAATTAATTGTACCCACGGACAGCGCTGCAGAATATGTTGGCACTTCATAAATATAATAAAGTATAATAATAATAATTATTATATACAATTCATTTCCATAATGTGCTACCCTTGTCAAGTGTTGCCTGAGACCTATGGTCCCACCAGGTCTTAATATAGAGCCATCCCTGGGAGAGGGTTCTCTTGGTAGTTCAACACTATTGGAGTTTAGTGTTTAATACCATGGTACTCTTATCCTCCCACAATAGCCTGTAAATATAAACTAGAGCCCCTAGATAATATATATAAATTGTGATTAATCTGAATATGCATTATCTATTCATTTGTAATTCACATTATTGTTGTATTGTTATTATATGTATCCATCACACATTATCATGTTGCTGTTTATATTTTGATGTATGTTATAGAATCAATAAAAAATATATTACACTTAAAAAAGGAGTATTAATTGGATTGTTATCCTTTCAAAAGTATAGATTCAGTTGGTTCACAGGATAGCCTTTTTCATGTAACTCACTAAAAGTGACAACAAACTATATATTGTAACACTGCATATCTATCTATGCAATGCAAAGATACTTAATAATTTAAATCCTTTATCATTTTACTCACAGCTGACTGCCCCTTTAAAAAACATATTTTTCTTGTGACAAAGTGGGTGGCGTAGCAAAAAAAATATTGTATTCTGTTGCGTACAATGTGAGCACACTACCGTGTGTCGAAGAGGAGTGGTTACACTTAATAGTGAATATCATTCAGCTTCTCATTGGATGTACCATGTGCTTCACCACTAAAATAATTTGCTATATAAGATAAAATAAAGAGGAAGCACTTTATATAGTGTTTCTTTTACTTGTTTATTTTTAATCATTAAAGGAACATTGTACACTAGATTTTTCGTTGCATAAATGTTTTGTACATGATCCATTTATATAGCCCATCTGGAAATAATTTTGTAAAAAGGTTTAGTTTTGCTTATTTTTAAATAAAATTGTGCTGATTTTCAGACTCCTAACCAAGCCCCAAAGTTTTAGATGCATACTGATGTCTACAGACACTTGTCTGTGTAATGGGTTTTTTCATATGCAGGGGAGGGGGAAGGTGGCATGTCTGCCTTTCCTGCTTTTTCAGCCCCTTTAAGCGGGTGTCCCAGCTTAACCTCATCAACAGTGCTAAACTGGAAGCTTCTAAGTATGTTTTTAAAGGGTTTTATACAGGATGTTAACAACAGTATCTGTGCGTATTGTTCTTTATAGTAGTGTCTATTACATGCAGTTATATGAAATTCGGTGTATACTGTCCCTTTAACATGCTGTATGCAGTGCATCAGAAACCTATTATTTACTATCATTTTCATTTATTGAAGCATAGATTTTGATGGCAGATATGAACCATAGGTCCAAAAACTTTAGTTAATAAGATAGTCTTATGTATAGCCCAGGCGTTCTTGAAGTTCCCCACAAAGTTTGTCATTACCAATTCTAATGGAAGTTTACTCACTGAATCAACTACCTTTTCTATGAAGATGTGCTTGTGCAAATTACTCCTGAACCTATACTGTATTTTCCATACAGCATTTCACATGCCACCTACTCCTTCACTAAAGTAGTACATTAATTTATTACCTCTAATTCTATTACCTTCTAACTTCAAATCTATAATTGCTCAGCAGCGTCCAAAAAAGATGTCGGTACCTCCTATTTCTGATATTATTATTACTGTAGTATCTGTAATCTTGATTCATTTTTCCTCTACCGCCTGGACAGAAATGCTTCAAGTTAATTATTACTTAGATTAGAAATCAGCAACGGCTCTTAACTTGGCTGAGTTCAATTTGCAAGAGACAATTTACCTGTCTTGTAAAAATAGAGAAGTTGCTAATGAATTGATGTTCTGTGCTTTGTATCTTCAGGGGAAACACTGTGCACCTGACCTACAAAGATGGTTGCTTCTATAAAATAGCTAGAAGTGAAACGTTTAACTGTAGGGTGAGTGAATGTTTACAAAGATATCATAAAGCAGAAAGGGGTTAATTATTCCCCAAGCGATAAAGATGCCTCAGCGCTAAGGAATGTGCCCTGAGGTTACTGTGGTTACTGTTAATGTTTTGTAATATCCAGAACTTTTATTGTAAAAAAGGGAGTTTGCTATTTAACCTGTAAATATCCCTAAAGTGCCAGGGTAGGTGGGAATTGTGAAGAATCAATCAGGTATGTACTGGTCAGTCTTAGCCAGCCAGACAAAGTGGGGGGGAGATGGAAGCTCAGTGACTAATTACTGCTCTCAGTTATTCCCCCCCTTAGGAATGTGAAGGGGAGGGGACCGTTAACTCTAGACAGGGGATATCTCAATATGATAGAAATGCTCCTAGGGCAGAGATCTTCTCCCATTCTCATCAAAACAAGCTTAACAATAACACACAAAGTTCTGTGACTTAATGGTGTCATGAATCAGTTTGAAAGTGCAGTGAAAGATTGTGGAGCTGTTTGTCAAGCTGGTGACTGGACAAATGGTGTAATGAAGAAAAGGAAATAAATTAACCTTCTTTAACAATGAGAAGAAGAGTAGAATGGAATTCCTGAAAGGTTCAAGCAATGTTTTACTAAAGGAGCAGAGGCCAATACCAAATTATTGTCCATCGGCCTTCACCCATACATATTTTTATTTTTTGTTACTTCGGTATTCAACCCAAATGTGTAGAAGCTCTTGAATAGGATGCTAACAAATGTGGTGATAAAGTTTAAGGGACATAAAACACACTTTTTTGTTTTTTGATTCAAATAGAGCATTCAGTTTTAAACAACTTTCCAATTGACTTCTATTATCTAATTAAAGGGACAGTCTACTTCAGAATTTGTATTGTTTAAAAAGATAGATAATCCTTTTAATACCCATTTCCCAGTTTTGCATAACCAACATGGTTATATTAATGTACGTTTTACCTCTGCGATTACCTGGTTTTTAAGCCTCTGCAGACTGCCCCCTTTTTTAACAGACTTGTATTGACTACACTGTCCCTTTAACTTCATTCTCTTGGCATCCTTTGTTGAAGAAACTGCAATGCACTTGAATGAGCCAATAACATGAGGCATATATTTGCAGCCACCAATCAGCAGCTCCCAAACTAAACTAGGTTTGCTTTTCAATAAAGGATATCACAAGAACAAAACAAATTAGATAATAGTAGTTAATTGGATTTTTTTTTTTTACAATTACATGCTCTCTTTAAATCATGAAAGAAAAAAAATGGGTTTCATATCCCTTTAACCCCTTAATGACCACAGCACTTTTCCATTTTCTGACCGTTTGGGACCAAGGCTATTTTTACATTTTTGCTGTGTTTGTGTTTAGCTGTAATTTTCCTCTTACTCATTTTCTGTTCCCACACATATTATATACCGTTTTTCTCGCCATTAAATAGACTTTCTAAAGATACCATTATTTTCATCATATCTTATAATTTACTATAAAAAATTTATAAAATATGAGGAAAAAATGGAAAAAAACACACCTTTTCTAACTTTGACCCCCAAAATCTGTTACACATCTACAACCACCAAAAAACACCCATGCTAAATAGTTTCTAAATTTTGTCCTGAGTTTAGAAATACCCAATTTTAACATGTTCTTTGCTTTTTTTTGCAAGTTATAGGGCCATAAATACAAGTAGCACTTTGCTATTTCCAAACCACTTTTTTTTTCAAAATTAGCGCTAGTTACGTTGGGACACTGATATCTTTCAGGAATCCCTGAATATCCATTGACATGTATATATTTTTTTTTAGAAGACATCCCAAAGTACTGATCTAGGCCCATTTTAGTATATTTCATGCCACCATTTCACCGCCAAATACGATCAAATAAAAAAAAATTGTTCACTTTCTCACAAATTTTTTCACAAACTTTAGGTTTCTCACTGAAATTATTTACAAACAACTTATGCAATTATGAAATAAATGGTTGTAAATGCTTCTCTTGGATCCCCTTTGTTCATAAATAGCAGAGATATATGGCTTTGGCTTTGCTTTTTGGTAATTAGAAGACTGCTAAATGCCACTGCGCACCACACATGTATTATGCCCAGCAGTGAAGGGGTTAATTAGGGAGCATGTAGGGAGCTTTTAGGGTTAATTTTAGCTTTAGTGTAGTGTAGTAGAGAACCCCAAGTATTGATCTAGGCCCATTTTGGTATATTTCATGCCACCATTTCACCGGCAAATGCGATCAAATAAAAAAAAACTTTAATTTTTTCACAATTTTAGGTTTCTCACTGAAATTATTTACAAACAGCTTGTGCAATTATGGCACAAATGGTTGTAAATGCTTCTCTGGGATCCCCTTTGTTCAGAAATAGCAGACATATATGACTTTGGCGTTGCTTTTTGGTAATTAGAAGGCCGCTAAATGCTGCTGCGCATCACACATGTATTATGGCTAGCAGTGAAGGGGTTAATTAGGTAGTTTGTAGGGAGCTTGCAGGGTTAATTTTAGATTTAGAGTAGAGATCAGCCTCCCACCTGACACATCACCCCCCCTGATCCCTCCCAAACAGCTTCCTTCCCTCCCCCACCCCACAATAGTCCCCGCCATCTTAAGTACTGGCAGAAAGTCTGCCAGTACTAAAATAAAAGGTTTTTTTTTTTTTCTTTTCTATTTTTTTGGGGCATATTTACATATGCTGCTTTGTAGAATCTCCCCATAGCCCCCAACCTCCCTGATCCCCCCCCCCAAACAGCTCTCTAACCCTCCCCCTCTGCCTTACTGGGGGCCATCTTGGGTACTGGCAGCTGTCTGCCAGTACCCAGTTTGCAGAAAAAAAATGGTTTTATTTTGTTTTTTCACCCGTTTTTTTTCTGTAGTGTAGCTTCCCTCCCTCCACAGAGCACCCAACATTCGCTGATGACCTTTTTTTTCCCTTTTTTTTCCCTTTTTACTTATATTATTTTCTGCAGTGTAGCGGTTCCCTCCCGCTCCCTCCCCGTGCACGCGCCCGCCCCCGCCTCCCCGTGCACGTGCGCGCGTCCGTGCGCGTGTCCGGGCATCCCCGCCCACGATCCCGTCCCCCACCACATCATCTGGGCCATCGATGGCCGCCACCCGCCTCCCACACACGCTCCCACCCACCAACGATGGAAGCCATAGATATCCGGTGCAGAGAGGGCCACAGAGTATCGAGGCATCACTGCAATAACCGGAAAGCAGCTGGAAGCGAGCAGGATCGCTTCCAGCTGCTTTCCACACCGAGGACGTGCAGGGTACGTCCTTGGTCGTTAAGGGTATTTTTTAAGAGGACGTACCCTGCACGTCCTCGGTCGTTAAGGGGTTAAAGGACCAGTACATACAGTAGATTTGCATAATCAACAAATGCATGAAAAAAAGACAATGCAATAGCATTTCGGGGCTGATTTACCATTATGCATGTCCGCCACACATTGATAAATGCTGATAGCATATGCTGTCGGCATTTATCATTGCAAAAGCATTCCTTGTGAAATGCTTGTGCAATGCCGCCCCCTGTAGATTTGCGGCCAAATGGCCGCTAGCAGGGGGTGTCAATCAACCCAATCGTATCCGATCAGGCTGATTGCTGTCCGCCGTGTCATAGGTGGTGGACAAGTTAAGGAGCAGCAGTCTTACGACCGCTGCTTCTTAACTTCCGCTTCAGGTGGACCTGAAGCGGAGTGGGTCGGAAGCAGCACCCGCTGCTTCATAAATCGACCTTTTACTAGTCTAAATAGTAGATTTTGATTTTTGTTATGTATAGTTCCACTCCTCCTGATGTGGCCATCAGCCAATCACAAATGCATATACGTATATTCTGTCAACACATTTTGTTAATGGAAGTAAATTGGAAAGTTGTTCAAAATTGCATTTTCTATCTGAATCATGAAAGCTTAATTATGACTTGAGTGTCCCTTTAAATAGAACTATAATGACACAAGTTGGGAGGTCTTAACCCCCTTACATATTTCACCATTTAGCTCTAAATCAACCTTGGACCCTTTTTAACATACTTGATCTTTGCTTTCCAATTCTCTGATTTTATGACCCTTCCTTTTTATTTATTTTTTTTCACTTTACTTTAACCACATTCTCATTAAATTCTACATTAACTTCCACACAGCTGCTAAAATTTTGGAAAAAAATTCCAGGGGGCACCTTTCACAAGAGTAATCGAGTAAGCAGGTGACGGGAATAGACAACGCTCACTGATAGTTCCTGTAGCCCCGCCCACTCTGCTTAATCCAAAAACACCCATGTAATTTGTACACAATATGCATAAAATGTTATTTTAGTATTAGATCTAATCTATGAACAGGATATTCACAGATGTGGGTGCAGCAAATTTGAATATTATTTTTTTTTTTTTAATTGCTTCTAATGTAAAGTGCAGGAGACTCAGAAACTACAATGTGTAAACAAATATGCACATAAAACCAAATTCTGATTCCCAAACAAACATCTATCCCAAGCTCATAAAGGTTTTTACAATATGGTTAAGACTCCTGGGACAATTATACCTTGGGAAAGGAGCACAAAAACCTGGACTGTCCTAGGTAAATCAGGACAGTTAGCAAGTACATAAACTATGGCCGTAGGGGTAAATTGTAATACATTAATGTTTGTGCACTTTCTCTGTAGTTGCTTCAAAAATGTTATTTGTGCACTGCAATCAATGCAATATTACCTGAAACAGAAAAATATACTTGTCTCCATAGAATAATATTTCATCATACCATAGCCACATGAACAACCAAGTGTCTTTATAGACACAAGCATGAATAATCAAGGTTGGGAGGTGATACTGCTGGGGTAGTCATTATTTATTATTACCTTTTTTTACTGTACTGCTTGTTTATATGGGTTTTTTTAATCCACCCTTTTCTCTGTTTACCTTTCCCCTTGCCCTGGGAGAGAACAAACAAAAAATACAAAAAGGAATGTCTTGCACTTTGATGGCTGCTGATAACTTTGAGAACTAGGGGTGCTACATAAACAAGGGGTTACATAGCATCCCCAGTGCACACTAGGACCACCACCAGGCTCAACCATTGCAAAAGGGTACTTTTTTCATTTTTTTAAAATGTAAGAGATCACAGTGGCCACGTAAGGATTTTAGGAAATACAGAGTGATGTCTTTCATTAGTAGAGCAGAAGAGAGCACTTGTAAATTACATTTCAGATTGATTTCTTGTCCTGAGCTCAAGAAAAATCTATTAAAACGTTTTAAAAATATGGTTTTATTTTTGAAGCGGTTTAAATTTATTTTTACTGTAACAGGAAATGCACAACTTTTTGCTAGGAGCTCACTGGCCAATAAAGTGCTAGATTACAAGTGACATGCTATTGCGAGTGTGTAGGGGGCGGCATTGCACAAACATTTCACAAGAAATGCTTGTGCAATGTTAAATGCCAACAGTGTATGCTGTCGGCATTTAGCGAGGTTGAGTGGACCAAATTCGCTACAGCTAATCATGTCAGCCCGACCTTACATAAATTTACCCCCTAGTGTAAAATGTAAGGATTAAAAAAAAAGTTGGACCAAACACAACATAAATACATTAAAATAAACTATTACACTCAGATATACACTTTCTGATGAAAAAAAACATTACTTATAAATATTAATAAAACATTTTTATAATGATTAAACGGTATATGGTATATTTGAGTGGAAAGGGTTAAAGAAAAGTAATGGCTGAATAAACCTACTTTTTGTTTTCATACCTAAAAGGTTGTCACTAATCAATGATCATCAATACAGCTGTGAGCATTTTCCCTATAAGCCAGTGAGCAGTCCATATGGCATTTCCTACTATAATCTATATACATTTCAACAGATTTTAATTTTTTCCTTACAAAACAATATTTAGCATATTTATTTGTTGATATTTCATATACACCATACAAAACGACTGGTGATGTTTCTTTTTATTTAATCTATTATGTGTTGCAGATGAGCATCATGTGGATTTGCAATTTTAATAGTATAAGGTGAGGAAACGGTGCAAATGTGGTTTATAGGAACATTCTAATGTAATGATAAAAGACTGTAATTTGTTATAAAGATTTATTATTACACAAATGCTTGTCAAACATGTGCTTAATCCCCACAAAGGGTTAAACTTGTAGTTAAACTTGTACTAAAGAACCATAATGCATTTCCATTTCCAGGCAGGGCACAGATGATGGTCCAATCAGGAGTGGCATATGCACATAGTCACCAATCACCACCATTTCCTTTTTTATGACTGGCACATTTGCATACCTGCTGTGTGAGTAGAACTGTGTGTTTAACCTCATAGTTACCAGCATGCATTGGTATAACAATAAAATGCCCTAACAAATGAGCCTTGTATTATTACATTAGAATGTCTCTTTAATATAAAGTCAGTCTAGACCAGGAAGAGAAAGAGCGTGACCGCAGACATACATTTACCATGCTTTAATGTTTTTTATAAAGGGTTAGCAAGCTTGAACTCGTGCGACTTCAGACCATTAAAATCATTATTGCTAACAGGAAAAACCAGTTTCAGATAAACCGTTAAAGTAACTGTGCAAATAGGCAAAGCAGACTCAGGGGTAGTTTTAACAAAGCGTCAACTGATAATGTGCTCAAATTCTGCCTCATATTCGATGAAATCGAATCCGCCGTAGTTAACAAAGTGTCAACATCTTGAAATGTTGCAATGTTCGACAAAAAATGCCCCCGCAAGATCAATCCGACGCAGAACAATGCTTGTGTCATTACAGATGTTTTGAATTCACATTCAACTCTATTTGACCCTCTTCCCAATTTATAAAAAATTCAACAGGTACGCTTGCGTCTATTCTGCCGCAGCGAACCTATCGTTCAAACCGCCACCCTTGAGGCCGCGAATGCCATAGAAATCAATGGGAGTCTGAAAACACAGGAAGGTTATGTTCGATGCTACAAGAGAATAAAGCAAATTAGATAATAAAAGCACTTATGGATTATGTTACATTTTTGTCTCTCATTACAAAGCAAGGGGGCAATAGTATTGCTTCAAATTTGGTGCACTAGTAGATATAGGGATAAAGATGAAATAAATACAATATATAATATAGCTAACTTCCTTTTTTGGATAAATCTATTTGCATTATGTTTAACGCATGTAATACAAATTTGACGCAACACTTTTCGCACCAAATTTGACGCAAACTCATAAACAACCCACAAACTAGTGAAGTTTTCCACCACTTTTGATTGGGATATGCATAATCACATGATTTATGACATCAGCCAATCTGATAGAAATATACATTTTATACTATCACTAACAAATCCAATTGCTCGATACTTGTGTCATTGATCACTCATCAGAACTTGTAAGTGCCATTTGTTACTTTGTGCTTTATACTTGGAAAGTATGTATATGTGAAATTAGTATTAAAGTTAAACATTAATGATGACATTAGGACACAGAGTGTAATATTTTAGACAATGATTTTAAAAATTGAATGATGGTTCTGAATGGAGCTTGATGCCCCGTGTTTCTGGCGAGCCTGCAGGCTCTCCAGAAACAGCAGTTATGAAGCAGCGGTCATAAAGACCGCTGCTCCATAACCCTGTCTGCCTGCTCTGAGCAGGAGGACAGACATCGCCGGAATTCAACCCGATTGAGTACGATCGGGTTGATTGTCACCTCCCTGCTGGAGGCCTATTGGACGCGAGTCTGCAGGGGGCGGCGTTGCACCAGCAGCTCTTGTGAGCTGCTGGTGCAATGCTGAATACGGAAAGCGTATTGCTCTCCGCATTTAGCGAGGTCTTGCGGACCTGATCCACACTGTCGGATCAGGTCCGCAAGACCTTTGTTAAATAGAGGCCTAAAAATTGAATGATGTTTGGTTCAATATAATCTTAAACTGATAGCTCAAAGTGATAGTCTACCTAACATTAAACTGTCATGAATCTGATACAGCAGAAATTAAAATTACCTCTTTACTGTCATGCAATTTTCAGTGGTTTTCTTCCTTTTATTGAATTTAATTTTCATTAAGAAATGTCATGTAATATGCCAGCCCATTTTATAACACCTGTGTAGGGGTGGTGCTTAAAACTAGACTGCAATCAGGAGGGGTTACACAGGTGCAGAGAGAAAACTGTCCCAGCTCTTAAAATATACATTGATTGCAAATAGATACATATGATACCCTGATTACATGTTATATTTGCAATTATTCTTGCTCAGAATAATAATATGTTTACACTATATACATATAGTGGTATAAATAAACACAGAGATATGAAAGACAACAATATTTAAAACAAAAAAAGGAATTTAGGGACATGTAAATATATTTGCAAAATATTTCTCACATAACACATATATAAATATATATATATATATGCTGTCGGCATTTAGTGAGGTCGAGTGGACCAAATTAGCTACAGCTAATCATGTCAGCCCGACCTTTCATAAATTTACCCCTAGTGTAAAGTGTAAGGTTTAAAAAAAAAAGTTGGACCAAACACAACATAAATACAATAAAATAAACTATTACACTCAGATATACACTTTCTGATGAAAAAAAAACATTACTTATAAATATTAATAAAACATTTTTATACCGATTAAACAGTATATGGTATATTTGAGTGGAAAGGGTTAAAGAAAAGTAATGGTTTTAATGGTACATTAAATAATATTTTAATTGTATTTATTTTCTTTTGAATAATAGGTGTTCCCATGCTGAATAAACCTACTTTTTGTTTTCATACCTGAAAGGTTGTCACTAATCAATGATCATCAATACAGCTGTGAGCATTTTCCCTATAAGCCAGTGAGCAGTCCATATGGCATTTCCTACTATAATCTATATACATTTCAACAGATTTTAATTATTTTTTCCTTACAAAACAATATTTAGCATATTTATTTGTTGATATTTCATATACACCATACAAAACGACTGGTGATGTTTCTTTTTATTTAATCTATTATGTGTTGCAGATGAGCATCATGTGGATTTGCAATTTTAATAGTATAAGGTGAGGAAACGGTGCAAATGTGGTTTATAGGAACATTCTAATGTAATGATAAAAGACTGTAATTTGTTATAAAGATTTATTATTACACAAATGCTTGTCAAACATGTGCTTAATCCCCACAAAGGGTTAAACTTGTAGTTAAACTTGTACTAAAGAACCATAATGCATTTCCATTTCCAGGCAGGGCACAGATGATGGTCCAATCAGGAGTGGCATATGCACATAGTCACCAATCACCACCATTTCCTTTTTTATGACTGGCACATTTGCATACCTGCTGTGTGAGTAGAACTGTGTGTTTAACCTCATAGTTACCAGCATGCATTGGTATAACAATAAAATGCCCTAACAAATGAGCCTTGTATTATTACATTAGAATGTCTCTTTAATATAAAGTAAATCTAGACCAGGAAGAGAAAGAGCGTGACCGCAGA
Organism: Bombina bombina; assembly: GCF_027579735.1. NCBI lineage: Eukaryota > Metazoa > Chordata > Amphibia > Anura > Bombinatoridae > Bombina > Bombina bombina. The sequence goes on along the minus strand of NC_069501.1, from coordinate 1,064,010,606 downwards.
CATACATTTACCATGCTTTAATGTTTTTTATAAAGGGTTAGCAAGCTTGAACTCGTGCGACTTCAGACCATTAAAATCATTATTGCTAACAGGAAAAACCAGTTTCAGATAAACCGTTAAAGTAACTGTGCAAATAGGCAAAGCAGACTCAGGGGTAGTTTTAACAAAGCGTCAACTAATAATGTGCTCAAATTCTACCTCATATTCGATGGAATCTAATCCGCCGTAGTTAACAAAGTGTCAACATCTTCAAATGTTGCAATGTTCGACAAAAAAAACGCTCCCGCAAGATCAATCCGACGCAGAACAATGCTTGTGTCATTACAGATGTTTCGAATTCACATTCAACTCTATTTGACCCTCTTCCCAATTTATTAAAAATTCAACAGGTACGCTTGCGTCTATTCTGCCGCAGTGAACCTATCGTTCAAACCGCCACCCTTGAGGCCGCGAATGCCATAGAAATCAATGGGAATCTGAAAGCACAGGACGGTTATGTTCGATGCTACAAGAGAATAAAGCATATTAGATAATAAAAGTACTTATGGAATATGGATTATGCTACATCTTTGTCTCTCATTACAAAGCAAGGGGGCAATAGTATTGCTTTAAATTTGGTGCACTAGTAGATATAGGGATAAAAATGAAATAAATACAGTACATAATATAGCTAACTTCCTTTTTTTTTTTATAAATCTATTTGCACTATGTTTAACGCATGTAATACAAGTCCCACTCTCCACTTCACACCAAATTTGACGCAAACTTATAAACAACCCACAAACTAGTGAAGTTTTCCACCACTTTTGATTGGGATATGCATAATCAAATGATTTATGACATCAGCCAACCTGATTGAAATATACATTTTATACTATCACTAATGAATCAAATTGCTCGATACTTGTGTCATTGATCACTCATCAGAACTTGTAAGTGCCATTTGTTACATTGTGCATTATACTTTGAAAGTATGTATATGTGAAATTAGTATTAAAGTTAAACATTAATGATGACATTAGGACACAGAGTGTAATATTTTAGACAATGATTTTAAAAATTGAACAATGTTTGGTTCAATATAATCTTAAACTGATAGCTCAAAGGGATAGTCTACCTAACATTAAACTGTCATGAATCTGATACAGCAGAGATTAAAATTACCTCTTTACTGTCATGCTATTTTCAGTGGTTTTCTTCCTTTTATTGAATTTAATTTTCATTAAGAAAGTCGTGTAATATACCAGCCCATTTTATAACACCTGTGTAGGGGTGGTGTTTAAAACTAGACTGCAATCAGGAGGGGTTACACAGGTGCAGAGAGAAAACTGTCCCAGCTCTTAAAATATACATTGATTGCAAATAGATACATATGATACCCTGATTACATGTTATATTCACAATTATTCTTGCTCAGAATAATAATATGTTTACACTATATACATATAGTGGTATAAATAAACACAGAGATATGAAAGACAACAATGTTTAGAACAAAAAAAAGGAATTTAGGGACATGTAAATATTTTTGCAAAATATTTCTTACATAACACATAAATATATATATATATATATATATATATATATATATATATATATATATATATATATATATATATATATATATATATATATATATATACATATACAAGTATTTGCAAAGATATATGTACAAATTCTAGCATTAATAATCATTTTAAAAAAAAGAAAGAAAAAAACATGTGTTGATTTATGTGAAAATATCATATATCAGTTTTTGAGATATTATTCTTTGTTCAGGTATAAATGTAGCTATTTCTTGGACACTAACAGATGAAAAATAAAAGATTACCTTTAGAGAATTGTGCTTGTTCATGGACAGTAATGAAATGGTATAAAGTTGCAAAAAAAAGAGTATCCGCAACATCGATGACCCTTTTTTATCAACAGCCCGATGTTCATCGCTCCGTATTTGAAGCACATGTTTTTGACAGAGTTTTTAACCCCTTAATGACCACATCACTTTTCCATTTTCTGTCCGTTTGGGACCAAGGCTATTTTTACATTTTTGCGGTGTTTGTGTTTAGCTGTAATTTTCATCTTACTCATTTACTGTACCCACACATATTATATACCGTTTTTCTCGCCATTAAATGGACTTTCTAAAGATACCATTATTTTCATCATATCTTATAATTTACTATAAAAAAAATTATAAAATATGAGGAAAAAATTGAAAAAAACACACTTTTTCTAACTTTGACCCCCAAAATCTGTTACACATCTACAACCACCAAAAAACACCCGTGCTAAATAGTTTCTAAATTTTGTCCTGAGTTTAGAAATACCCAATGTTTACATCTTCTTTGCTTTTTTTGTAAGTTATAGGGCCATAAATACAAGTTGCACTTTGCTATTTCCAAACCATTATTTTTCAAAATTAGCGCTAGTTACATTAGAACACTAATATCTTTCAGGAATCTCTGAATATCCATTGACATGTATATAATTTTTTTTAGTAGACATCCCAAAGTATTGATCTAGGCCCATTTTGGTATATTTCATGCCACCATTTCACCGCCAAATGCGATTAAATACAAAAAATCGTTCACTTTTTTACAAATTTTTTCACAAACTTTTGGTTTCTCACTGAAATTATTTACAAACAGCTTGTGCAATTATGGCTTAAATGGTTGTAAATTCTTCTCTGGGATCCCCTTTGTTCAGAAATAGCAGACATATATGGCTTTGGCGTTGCTTTTTAGTAATTAGAAGGCTGCTAAATGCCACTGCGCACTACACGTATATTATGCCCAGCAGTGAAGGGGTTAATTATGGAGCATGTAGGGAGCTTCTAGGGTTAATTTTAGATTTAGTGTAGTGTAGTAGACAACCCCAAGTATTGATCTAGGCCCATTTTGGTATATTTCATGCCACCATTTCACCGCCAAATGCGATCAAATTAAAAAAAACATTAAATTTTTCACAATTTTAGGTTTCTCACTGAAATCATTTACAAACAGCTTGTGCAATTATGGCACAAATGGTTGTAAATGCTTCTCTGGGATCCCCTTTGTTCAGAAATAGCAGACATATATGGCTTTGGCGTTGCTTTTTGGTAATTAGAAGGCCGCCAAATGCCGCTGCATTTCACACGTGTATTATGGCTAGCAGTGAAGGGGTTAATTATGTAGCTTGTAGGGAGCTTGCAGGGTTAATTTTAGCTTTAGTGTAGAGCTCAGCCTCCCACCTGAAACATGAGACCCCCTGATCTCTCCCAAACAGCTCTCTTCCCTCCCCCACCCCCCAATTGTCCCCGCCATCTTAAGTACTGGCAGAAACTCTGCCAGTACTAAAATAAAAGCTATATTTGGTTTTTTTTTTTTTTTTTTTAGCATATTTACATATGCTGCTGTGTAGGATCCCCCCTTAGCCCCCAGCCTTACTGATCCCCCACCAAAGAGCTCTCTAACCCTCCCCCTCTGCCTTAATGGGCGCCATCTTGGGTACTGGCAGCTGTCTGCCAGTACCCAGTTTAGTGAATAATGTGCCTTTTTTAAAAAATAAAAACCCTTTTCTGCAGTGTAGCTTCCCCCCCCCCCCCAAGATCAACCCCCCACCCCTTCCACATCTTTTAGCTGTTATTTACAGCTTTCAAAAAGATAATTCAAGTACTTGATTTTTCTGTAGTGTAGCGGTTCCCTCCCGCTCCCGCCCCGTGCACGCGCCCGCCCGCCGCCCCCCGTGCACGCGCGCGCTCCCGTGCGCGCTCCCACCCCTCCCGCCCCCGATCCCGCCCCCCTCCACTCCACTGGGCACATCGATGGCCGCCCACCCGCCTCCCAGACTTGCTCCCACCCACCAACGATACCGGCCACCGATGTCCGGTGCAGAGAGGGCCACAGAGTGGCTCTCTCTGCATCGGATGGCCAAGGGGGGTTATTGCAGGATGCCTCCATATCGAGGCATCACTGCAATAACCGGAAAGCAGCTGGAAGCGAGCAGGATCGCTTCCAGCTGCTTTCCACACCGAGGACGTGCAGGGTACGTTCTCAGGCATTAACTGCCTTTTTTTTGAGGACGTACCCTGCACGTCCTCGGTCGTTAAGGGGTTAATAAAAAATGGTGTCATATGTAGATTAGCGCCAGCGATGTCTGGTGAGCGTATTGACGCCAGCAAATGCACAGAGATTGACGCTTTGATAAATCGGCCCCTTTGTCTTTATTATTTGAAGTCTCCACTTTACAATGAAGAGCCACGATAAGAGATTTTTTTGTTTGTTTGTTTTTGCTTAATCTTAGTGATACTGGAATCGAGTTGTAATTGCCCCACCATCCAATTATATAATATAGGACCTAGTTTCACAATTTGGGGTGTTGCAGCCTTGGGGATACTCAGTTTGTAGCAATGGTTCTTCCAGGGATTACCTTTTAAAACAAGGACGGCCGTGTAGTTAAACTTGTACATGTGTCCCTCTGCACTAGTTTTTGTGACCCCTGGAAAAATCAGAACTAAAAATGTGTGCTTTAGGGTAGTCCTCTGAATAGGAGAACAGATGGTAGGTGTACCCTACACTGCAACCTTATCTAAATCTCACCCAGTGCCACTGGACATATTTAAGAATATATTTATTGTTTCTTAAATAGTAATACATGTATATACAGTCTCAAGGATTGTAAAATATTGATCTATGGTCCCCCATGTGTGAGAAAATTGGTCATCACTGTTTAAGCATTGCTCTGGTATAGATTTAGCAAAGTTAAAGGGACAGAAAACCCTAAAATTTTCTTTCATAATTTTGATAGAACATACAATTTTAAACAACTTTCCAATTGACGTCTATTATAAAATTTGCTTCATTCTCATGTTATCCTTTGCTGAAGAAACATCATTGCACTACTGGCTTCTAGCTGAACACATCTAGTTAGCCAATCACAAGAGACAAATGTGTGCAGGCACCAATTAGCAGCTATCTCCCACTAGTGTAGGATATGTGGGTATTCTTTTTCAACAAGGGATACCAAGAGAATGAAGCACATTTGAAACTAGAAGTGAATTTTAAAGTGTTTTAAAATTTCATGCTCTTTCTGAATCATGCTAATTTAATTCTGACTTTCCTATCCCTGCATTGCCGTTACTCTTTCCCGGACGATACTTAATTGTAAGGTTAAAGGGCTGCAAGGCCAAGCTCCCCCGCAACAGGCGTCCATTGTCCCCAGAAACCTGGTTAAGCCAGACCAGGGGGTTGTGGTCTGTGAGCACCGTAAAAGCTCCCCCGTACAGGTAGGGCTGCAATTTCTTGAGTGCCCACACTAGGGTCAAGCATTCCTTCTCCACTGCCGCGTAGCATACTTCTCGAGGTAGTGGTTTTCTGCTAATGTAGGCTACGGGGTGATCACGGCCCTCCTCATCCACCCAGCTTAGCACTGCTCCGATCATGGAGGCATCTGTATGAACACAAAAATGTTTGGATGAGTTAGGAGCGGCCAGGATAGAACAGAAACTAGTGCTGTCTTCAGTTGCTGGAAGGCAGCCTCACACTCGAGGGACCACAGGACTTGCCGGGGTAAGTGCTTTCTGGTCAGGTCGGTCAGGGGTTTGACCAGGGTGCAATAGTTGGGGACAAACTTGCGGTAGTACCCCACAGTACCAAGAAAGGCTAGGACTTTGGTTTTGGTTTTGAGGGTTGGCCAGTTAGCAACTGCCTCAATCTTGGCTGGCTCTGGCCTTTGCTTCCCGCAGCCCACTCAGTGTCCAAGGTACTGGACCTCTGAACGCCCTACTGTTCACTTGTCTGGTTTCCGTGTCAGACCCACAGCCCTGATGCGGTCCAAAACGGTGCCTAGGTGGACTAATCCTCCCAGGTGTCACTGTATATCGCAATGTCATCCAGGTATGCACAGGCATAATCCTGGAGGCCATCGAGGAGGCGATCTACCATTCTCTAGAAAGTCGCCAGAGCATTCTTCATACCAAACAGCATGACCTTAAACTGGTACAGGCCGAATGGGGTGATGAATGCCGGCTTCAGAATAGATTCCAGGTCCAGAGGAATAGCCAGTAAATTAGATATAAATAAAATGTCATACCTGCCACGTGAAGTACCAGATTATTGCCACAGTGAAATGTAGCAAGCGGCTTTCATTACTTGGAACTTTCCATGACATAATTAAACAGAAAAACAAAAGTGTACCATATGGAAATTTTAATGGTAAAGTACAACAAAGAAATCGGCCAAATTAAAGGAACATGAAACTCAAATGTATCCAATCTATTATCAGATTTGTTTAATTCTCTTGGTATCATTTGTTGAAGGAGCAGCAATGCACTACTGATTTCTAACTGAACACATGGGTAAACCAATGACATTTGTTATATATATGCAGCCACCAATTAGCAGCTAGAACCTAGGTTCTTTGCTGCTTCTGAGCTTACCTAGATAAAACTTTCAGCAAAGGATAACAAGGAAATGAAGCAAATTAAATAATAGAAGTAAATTGGAAAGTTGTTTAAAATTGTATGTTCTATCTAAATCATGAATTTCTAGTTGTGACTTTACTGTCCTTTTAACTGAAGCAAACTGAAGTGTACCATAGTGAAATAGTTAAACCGTATACTGAAGAGACAGAGTGAGGTGGCACCTCATTACGGGCTAGATTACAAGTGCGCTTAATTTTAAAAGGGATATTAAAAAAAAAATGTTATTGTGTCACTGTTCCTACGAAAATAGGTTTTATTTAAAATATATATATATATATTCATTTAAGTAATAGTGGACGTAAAACTGTGAGATTAGAAATCCTCCATTTCATAAAAGTAAGAACCAAAAAGATTATTACATAGCCAATTTGCATACCTTACCCAGAGTTCTCTGGTGCACTGGTAAAATGTATAAACACCACTTCTGTGAGAAGGCAAGTGAGGATACTTGTATAGATATGCTAATTAGCTGGGATGAGGGTATGTTATAGGCGAGGCAGATAGGGTCATGGTTATGGTTAGGCATGTTTTGGACTAAATCGGGCAATCCCTGAAAAATCTTCAGTTTCCATAAATATATCTGAGAACAACCATGAAACATTAGTGAAACATCTGGTTTTTCTATGTGTTTAACAAGATTTTCTATAATCTGTAAGTAATAAAAAGGGGGCTATTGAAATGTAATGGAATATCTTAGAAAATTAAGCCAAACATCATCCAAGTTTCATACAAGGCTTTTGTAGAGCAAACTGTTATGGATGAAAATTGGGAGAACATTATATTCATTTTTATTTTATTCTATTAAAAAATGGATTACAATTAATTGATGTATATGTTGTAATTATTATATTGTGCTAAATTAATCTGTTTCTTTTTCTTGACAGGCCTATGGAAGCTTGCATCCCAAAATTTCATATAGATGTGGAAGTTGTTCTCTCCTGGCAGTGAGAAATGGACTGGATAAGATGTAGGCATCATCTGTGCAAAATCAGCACGCATTTCCTGCAAATTTAAATTATATGTAAACAGATTTTACTTATAGGGACAATAAATAGACACTAAAATTGTAATGTAAAATGCATTATGCACAGTAAAACAACTTTGCAATGTACTTTCATTATTTATTTTACCCCCTTTTTCCTGTAATTTATATCTGAAAATTTCCTCTCCTGAAATCTGAAAGAGCACATGGTAGGCCTCACAAGCCTAGCATTGGCACATATAACATTGGCAAACCCTCTCATCTTCACACACAAGTCCACATTGGCTCCTCCAAATAAGGAAAGTGGTGGGTGAAGTTTGACCATTGAAAAACAATTGCAGCTAATAAGGTGTTAATCCGTTCTAATATAGCCCAGACTTGGCTGATATGTTAATCTTTTGGAAAACTACAGAAGCGTTATATTTACAAGGAGCTTACTATCCCTTTAACCTTTTCATGCAAAAATATTTTAAAAACATATATAATTGCTGTTCTTATACATAATAGAAAATGTTGCCCCCAAAAGGCCTTTCAAACAAGGAGCAATGAATGTTGTGGAGTATGTGCGTGCCATTTTCTAAACCACATTTCCTCTAGTAGGACTAGAGCACACTTAAGGGTTAACCAGCCAGAGGAAGTACTAGTACGTCTGATAGATGCAGTAAATCATAATAGGGTACCATTTAAGGGAAGGGTTTCCTGTTTGGTTTTATGAGCCACTTCTGGAAGGGTTGGCCTCTGTCCGGTTCTGTTGTTTCTTTAGCCAAGTTCTAGGAGGACTACATTGCTTTCCAAGAGGTACATATATGATTCACTAACCTATCTGCAGAGATGTGATCCTGTGAAGAAAATGATATGCCCTGGGAAGTCCAAGTAGCCTGTTCATACTAGTCCTGTCTCTTTCTCTACTGTCCTTTTCCTGATTTGACTGTCTCTTCTGGCCATTTTTTGTCTCTGTACCATCATCTCTTTCTGACCATATACCTGCCAACTCTTTTTCATCTTTCATTTCTTCTTGGCTGTTCATGTATAGCTGAATTGTCCTTTAGCATTTGTCTTTAACACCTCTAATGGAAGTTTAAGCAATGAAACAACCACCCTTTTCCTTCTCCAATATGTTTGTTGTATTAGTGAGGCATTTTCACTTTGGCTGTGTATGCTTTGGCCTGTTTGGATTGCTTGGTCTAATATGGCATCCTAGTTTAGTATGTATACATCAGTTGTTTTTTCCTCCGGCACGCCAGAACTTTAGGAAAAAGATCAAGATTAATCAAAGAGCATGGAGGAGGTTTTGTGATTTATGACAGTAACATCTTAAAGGGAAAACTTGGATCTGTATCTCCTGGTGTTCGTTTGTTATATGGTTCCTACTGTATGTAATATCCAGCAAGTCTTGCTAGTTTATTGGTTGAGAATGATTTTAAGAGGTGACAAGAATGTTTTTGCTTTCAGAGTAAAGCATTTCCTCTTTGTGGTGGTCATTTGCAGGCCTATTTAGAGCTAGATGTTTAAGACCCTAACAGACTAGCTGATGGGTGGGGCTTGTAAAATTGTGGTTCTTGAATTATTGCTTGAGGTGTCCTTTCCCTAAAGTAGTTGACCTAAAATCTTCTAAGGGTGTGTAACAAAGCAGGGGGGGTCTCCTTTTCTCCCTTTCTATGTTTGAGTCAGGTGACATACCTGTTAGTGATAATGGATTTGGATTAGGTAGGAAATTAATTTGCTGCAAATTTGTTCTAGTCTAGTGATAATTATTAATAATTATTTTAACTGTCAGGTTAAAGTTTTCAGTAAATGTTACCATATTGGTCCTTTGCCAGTTCCCTGTATCATTGTTTTTTTATTCTGATGGTAAAGAGTTTTGTGAGTTCGGGAAAGTCTTGGTTTTAAGGGCAGTTTCTTATAATTGTGACATATGGAATGTTTAACCTTTGTATACATTTAATACACACAATGTTATTAATATCTGCAATAAGAAGTCAGCAGAGGGCAGTCTCCACTGACTTTAGTTAATCAGTTTACATCATTTTTTTCATTTAAGCATAATAATTATGACTCCTATTTAATGTATACACGCATTATAGAAGAAAAGGAAAAAGAAAAAGGCTGTGGAGTCCATTCCAATCAATCAGAATTCCCTTGTGAAATAAATCACATGTGTTTGTGAGGTCTTTGTATGAAGACCTATTTTTGGTTGTTTTGAGTGGCATTTCTTGGCAGTTTGCATGGCTTCTTTTAAATGTTAAAAAGTTCTTGTGCATGCTTAGTTCAGATTTTGTTTTGTTTAATAAAAAAATCATAATACATTTCATATTCAAGTTAAAACCACATTTTAAATATTTTAATTGTACTATTATTTAAATTGGTCTAAATAATAAAGGTTAGATTACGAGTGGAGCGCTAACAGTTACGCACAAGCAATAAGGGGTATATCGCTAGTGTTTTCCGACAAATTGAAAGTAAAAGCGATCGCTTAAGCACAATTGTGATTTACGCGAGAATGATTACTGCATCTCCACAGCACTGGTTAACTATTTCACGAAACAGAAAAGTGCAAAAATATATTGCATAAAAAAAGTTATGGGGACTCAAAGATATGAGGTCTCAAGTGTTAGAAAAAAAAGCAGGCAGAGGGCTTTAACATAGAGATACATACATATACATCTCTAAAGATATATACATCCCTATATATGTACACATACAGTATCTCACAAAAGTAAGTACACCCCTCACATTTTTGTAAATATTTTACTATATCTTTTCATGTGACAACACTGAAGAAATTACACTTTGCTACAATGTAAAGTAGTGAGTGTACAGCCTGTATAACAGTGTAAATTTGCTGTCCCCTCAAAATAACTCAATACACAGCCATTAATGTCTAAACCGTTGGCAACAAAAGTAAGTACACCCCTAAGTGGAAATGTTCAAATTGGGCCCAATTAGCCATTTTCCCTCCCCGGTGTCATGTGACCCGTTAGTGTTACAATGTCTCAGGTGTGAATGGGGAACAGGTGTGTTAAATTTGGTGTTATCGCTCTCACACTCTCTCATACTAATCACTGGAAGTTCAACATGGCACCTAATGTCAAAGAACTCTGAGGATCTGAAAAAAACAATTGTTGCTCTACTTACAAATGGCCTAGGCTATAAGAAGATTGACAAGATCCTGAAACTGAGGTGCAGCATGGTGGGCAAGACCATACAGCAGTTTCACAGGACAGGTTCCACTCAGAACAGGCCTCACCATGGTTGACCAAAGAAGTTGAGTGCACATGCTCAGTGTCATATCCAGAGGTTGTCTTTGGGAAATAGATGTATGAGTGCTGCCAGCATTGCTGCAGAGGTTGAAGGGGTGGGGGTCAGCCTGTCAGTGTTCAGACCATACGCTGCACACTTCTTTAAATTGATCTGCATGGCTGTCGTCACAGAAGGAAGCCTCTTCTAAAGATGATGCACAAGAAAGGCTGCAAACAGTTTGCTGAAGACAAGCATACTAGGGACATGGATTACTGGAACCATGTCCTGTGTTCCGATGAGACCAAGATAAACTTTTTTGGTGTCAAGCATGTGTGGTGGCAACCAGGTGAAGAGTACAAAGACAAGTGTGTCTTGCCTACAATCAAGCATGGTGGTGGGAGTGTCATGGTCTGAGCCTGCATAAGTGCTGCTGGCACTGAGGAGCTACAGTTCATTGAGGGAACCATGAATGCCAACATGTACTGTGACATACTGAAGCAGAGCATTATTCCCTCCCTTCAGAGACTGGGCTGCAGGGCAGTATTCCAACATGATAATGAACCCAAACACACCTCCAAGACGACCACTGCCTTGCTAAAGAAGCTGAGAGTAAAGGTGATGGACTGGCCAAACATGTCTCCAGACCTAAGCCCTATTGAGCATCTGTGGGGCATCTTTAAATGGAAGGTGGGGGAGCGCAAGGCCTCTAACATCCAGCAGCTCTGTGATGTCGTCATGGAGGAGTGGAATAGGACTCCAGTGGCAACCTGTGAAGCTCTGGTGAACTCCATACCCAAGAGGGTTAAGGCAGTGCTGGAAAATAATGGTGGCCAAATAAAATATTGACACTTTGGGCCCAATTTGGACATTTTCACTTAGGAGTGTACTCACTTTTGTTTCCAACGGTTTAGACATTAATGGCTGTGTATTGAGTTATTTTGAGGGGACAGCAAATTCACACTTTTATACAGGCTGTGCACTCACTACTTTACATTGTAGCAAAGTGTCATTTCTTCAGTGTTGTCACATGAAAAGATATAATAAAATAGTTACAAAAATGTGAGGGGTGTACTCACTTTTGTGAGATACTGTATATAGTCATATACAATATATATGTGCATTTGAGCCCTTAGCAGTTAAGTAGATGAAAACATGGAAAACATATTTATGCAATATTCATATTTACTAAAGTGTTTTACTGTGAATTTCCACATATTTATTTTAAATAGATATTCCTATATTTATCTGTATATATCTATACCTATATATAATCATGTATATATATATATATATATATATATATATATATATATATATATATATATATATAGATATATTGTACCAAAAAACATATATTTAACCCCTTAGTGACCGAGGACGTGCAGGGTACGTCTGAAAAAAAAAGGCAGTTAACGCCTGACGACGTACCCTGCACGTCCTCGGCTAAAGTGAGTGCTGGAAGCGATCAAGATCGCTTCCAGACACTATTACAGTACTGCAGAGATGCCTCGATGTCTAGGCATCCCTGCAGTGCTGTTCCGGAGTGCCGGGACCGGATTGATCACTCCCCCTTGAGTGATCACTTCCGGTTTTGCTCCACGTGGAGCCCGGCAGTGCAGCAGAGCATCGGAAGCGATCGGACAGGCTTCCGATGCTCTGCTAGTGTGCTAAGTGCCTCGGTGGGTCGAGGCACTTAGTTAGTATATAAATTAAATAAAAAATGGGGAAAAAAAAAAACGGGTAATAAAATAAAAAAGCCCCTATATAGCCCCCCCCCTCCCCCATGAGGCTTCCAAAATGGCGATGCCCAGTGCATCATGGGGCCTCTGGGGGTGTCCCTAGCCTGCCTCATCATAGGGGCAAGCTAGGGTCACCCAATCTGAGCCTTCCCACACAAAAAATAATAATAATAATAAAATCTCCCATTTGTCTGATCAGGTCAATATTTGTAAATATTGACTCTGATCAGTGTGGATCTCCCTCCCTCTCCTCACTTGCTATTTTGTTGGAGAGAGAGAGAGACCTGTATTTTAGCAGAGAGAGATTTATTTCTTTTATTTGTTAAAAAATTTAAAATCCAAAGGCTCTTTTCAGAGCCATTAACCCCTAGCTTGCCAGTGATCACTATAAATCACTGGCAGTAGCACAGCTGCACTTTTTTTTGCTGTCTGTGCATTGTTTTAGGGGTTAATTTTTGTTGTTGTATTTTTTTTTAAAAGCCCAAAGGCTCCTTTCAGAGCCATTTAGCTAATTTAATTTAAAGACTATTTAACCCCTAGCTTGCCAGTGATCGCAATACATCACTGGCATTAGCATAGCTGTACTTTTTTGCTGTCTGTGCATTTTTTAGGGGTTAATTTTTGTTGTTGTAATTTTTTAAAAACCCAAACGCTCCTTTCAGAGCCATTTAGCTAATTTAATTTAATTTAATTTAAATAGTATTTAACCCCTAGCTTGCCAGTGATCGCTATAAATCACTGGCATTAGCATAGCTGTACTTTTTTGCTGTCTGTGCATATTTTTGGGGGTTAATTTTTGTTGTTGTAATTTTTTAAAAACCCAAAGGCTCCTTTCAGAGCCATTTAGCTAATTTAATTTAATTTAAAGAGTATTTAACCCCTAGCTTACCAGTGATCGCTATAAATCACTGGCATTAGCATAGCTGTACTTTTTTGCTGTCTGTGCATTTTTTTAGGGGTTAATTTTTGTTGTTGTAATTTTTTAAAAACCCAAAGGCTCCTTTCAGAGCCATTTAGTTAATTTAATTTAATTTAAAGAGTATTTAACCCCTAGCTTGCCAGTGATCGCTATAAATCACTGGCATTAGCATAGCTGTACTTTTTTTTAAAAAAACCCAAAGGCCATTTAGTTAATTAATTAATTTTGGTTTTCTGTGACAGATACAATAATGTCAAAGAAAACATATAGTGCTGAGGAGGCATATGCCATCCTTGCGTCAGAGTCAGATGCCTCTATGACTCAGACCCCAATTTTGACCCTGCCATATGCTCAGATACATCATTAGATGCAGTCTCAACTGATAGTGATGTATCTGTGGCTGCTAGCCCCCCTGCCAGGCCCCCTGCTAGAAGGAGGCGTGTTGCTGCCATTGCCGCTGAAGAGTGGGTAACGCCTCATCTCCAGAGGCCAGATATCCCACCCTTCACAGCAAATGCTGGCATAAATATAGATGTGGCAGGTTTTAGCCCCCAACAGTTTCTGGAGGTGTTTCTGGGTGATGATGTATTGGGGAACATTGTCGCCCAAACTAATTTATATGCCCATCAGTACCGTGCTGCAAAGCCTGAAACATATTTGGCAAAGCAGCAATGGGCCCCCATCAATGTGCCAGAATTTAAAAAATTCTGGGCATTGACTATGCTGATGGGCATCATAAAGAAGCCCTCCGTTCGCTCCTACTGGAGCAGTAGCCCCATCTGCTCTACCCCCATTTTCTCCCAGAGTATGTCGAGGCAGAGGTATGAAATGATTCTTCATTTCATGCACTTCAGCGACAACAGCCTGTGCCCCCCTAGGGAGCATCCCCAATTTGACAGGCTGTATAAAATCCGCCCCCTGATTACCCACTTTTCTGCCAGGTTTGCAGAGGCTTATACACCTGGAAGGAATATATGCGTTGATGAATCCCTGATGAAGTATAAGGAAAGGCTGGGATTCAAGCAGTATATTCCTTCCAAGCGCTCCAGGTATGGGGTAAAGGTGTATAAGCTCTGTGAGAGCGAGACTGGGTATACTCAGGCCTTCCGGGTGTATGAGGGAAAGGAAAGCCACCTTGACCCTCCAGGTTCCCCAGAACATATGGGAACCACTGGCAAGATTGTCTGGGACCTGATATTACCCCTAATGAACAAAGGGTATCACTTGTACTTAGACAATTTTTATACAAGTGTCCTTTTGTTCAAGCTACTGTATTGCTTTGATACAGTATCTTGCGGTACTATTAAAAAGAACCGCACAGGTTTCCCAGGACAACTTGTACGCACCCGGCTACAAAGGGGGGAGACCTCAGCTCTGCGCCAAGAGGAGCTGTTGGCACTTAAGTACAGAGACAAGAAGGATGTATACCTTCTTACCACCATCCACACAGAGAGGACGGTGGCGGTCTCTGTACGTGGCAGAGCTGAGATCATAAGGAAGCCAGTGTGCATTAAGTCTTATAACCGGCATATGGGTGGGGTTGATCTGGCAGATCAGCTGCTGCAGCCCTACCTAATTATGCGGAAGACAAGGGCCTGGTACAAAAAGGTTGCAATTTACCTAATGCAGATTGCAACCCACAACGCTTTTTTGTTGTTCAAAAAAGCAAACCCCGGAATGAAACAAACTTTTTTTACAATTTCAGCTCCAGATCATTTCGGGGATTTTGTACCATGATGCACCTGCTCCCCGGGCGGTTATGGGAGAGAGCAGAGTTGGGGCTACTCATTTTATTTTTAAAATCCCCCCTACTGCCGCAAAGCAGAGACCACAAAAAAAATGCAGAGTCTATACCAAGAGGGGGCAGAGAAGGGACACTGTATATCACTGTCCTGATTGCCCTGGACAGCCTGGACTCTGCATTGGGGACTGCTTCAAGCGGTACCATACAATGGTCAATTTTTAAAAAATAAATACATTTGCTGTTATTTTTTTTTGTTATGTTTACTGTTAAATTTTTTGTTGTTATTTTTTTACTTTTAATGTGCCAGATTTTTACATTTAACTAATATATTTTTTTTTCTAAAATGGGGCTGTTCTTTTTTTTTTTTTTTTTTTACAAAAACCCCTGTCAAACCTATGCATGGGGGACATAGGTGTTCTCAAGGTGCCTTTCCAGAAAACAACCTGTAGTATTTTTTTTGCACTAACTTACAACAGTCTCTCCTAAATCATAGTCAAAAAGCAAGTAAAAATGAAAATTGAAAAATTGCCACCATACACTTTCTCCAATTTTTTTGGCTAAAACGGTTGCTTCAAAGGCATCAAAGCACACCATATACAATACCTTGGGTGTCAACATTTCAAAAATATGCACATTCATGGCAATAAATTAAAGTGGGGTTTACAATAGGCCCCAAACTAAAGATAGGCCTATCAGAAGAAATACTCTCACTTAATAACTAAAATCACAAGTCATAAAATTGTAACATAACCTTCCCAAAATCCTGGCAAACCTATGCATGGGGGGCATAGGTGTACTCAGGGCGCCTAGCAGAAAACAACCTGAAGTATTTTTTTGCACTAACTTACAACAGTCTCTCCTAAATCATAGTCAAAAAGCAATGTGTGTGTAAAAATGAAAATTGAAAAAATGCCACCATACACTTTCTCCAATTTTTTTGGCTAAAACAGTTACTTCAAATGCATCAAAGCACACCATATACAATACCTTGGGGTGTCAACATTTCAAAAATATGCACATTCATGGAAACAAATAAATTGGGGTATGTTAAAATACCCCCAAAAAGACAATAGGCAAAGAAAATATGTTAAATGTGAAAAAAAAATCACAAACGCATGTTGGACATTTGGCATTACACCCCCCGAACAAGCCAAGAAACTTATGCATAGGTGGTATCACTGTACTCAGGAGATGTTGGTGAACACATATTGGGGTCTTCTTTGGCAGTAACACATAACAGGAGCTGAGAATTCATGTCTAAAGTACAATGTGTGTGAAAAATAACACACAAAAAATGACTGCCCAATAGATGACAAAGACTGGTGGTTGAATTAGTGCATGGAAAGTGTTAAAATACCAGCATTTGAAATACCCTAGGGTGTCTACTTTTCAAAAATATATGGTTTGATGGGGGTAATTTACATTGCCCGGCTTCAGAAATGTCCCAAATAGGACATGGGTGCATGATGACAGATATGAAAATTCCAAGTTGAAAAACTGGAATGCGCCCCCTAAAAATAAGGCCTTTTAGCCCCAGAGAACCCAACACACCTATACATGGGTGGTATCACTGTACTCTGGAGATGTTGTTGAATACATATTGAGTTTTTTTTTGGCAGTAACACATAACAGGGACTGAAAATATATGCCTAAAGTACAATGTGTGTGAAAAATAACACAAAAAATTACTACCTAAAAGTTTGACAAAGACTGGTGGTTGAATTAGTGCATGGAAAGTGTTAAAATATCAGCATTTGAAATACCCTAGGGTGTCTATTTTTCAAAAATATATGGTTTGATGGGGGTAATTTACATTGGCCGGCTTCAGAAATGTCCCAAATAGGACATGGGTGCATGATGACAGATATGAAAATTCCAAGTTGAAAAACTGGAATGCGCCCCCTAAAAATAAGGCCTTTTAGCCCCCAGAGAACCCGACACACCTATACATGGGTGGTATCACTGTACTCAGGAGATGTTGTTGAATACATATTGAGTTTTTTTTTGGCAGTAACACATATTGAGGTGTTTTTGGTCAGTAACATATAACAGGAACTGAGAATCCATGCCTAAAGTACAATGCGTGTGAAAAATAACACAAAAAATGACTACCCAAAAGTTTGACAAAGACTGGTGGTTGAATTAGTGCATGCAAAGTGTTAAAATACCAGCATTTGATATACCCTAGGGTGTCTACTTTTTAAAAATATATGGTTTGATGGGGGTAATTTGCATTGTCCGGCTTCAGAAATGTCCCAAATAGGACATGGGTGCATGATGACAGATGTGAAAATTCCAAGTTAAAAAACTGGAATGCGCCCCCTAAAAATAAGGCCTTTTAGCCCCCAGAGAACCCGACACACCTATACATGGGTGGTATCACTGTACTCAGGAGATGCTGCTGAAGACATATTGGGGTGTTATTTGGCAGTAACCCTTAACGTTCTCAGTAAATGTATTCTTGAATTGCTATTTTGTCAAAAAATCACCACTTTTTTTTTTTTTCAAACTTTGGCATAGATTGGTGGTAAAATAGTTGCATGGAAAGAGTCAAAATACCCCATGTTTAATACCTTAGGTTGTGTTCTTTTAAAAAATATATATATGTGAAGGGTTAATCAGGGATTCCTGACAGATATCAGTGTTCCAATGTAACTATCGCTAATTTTTTTTTAAAAAATTTGGAAATAGCAAAGTGCTACTTTTACTTATTGCCCTATAACTTGCAAAAAAAGCAAAGAGATTTTGAGGGTCAAAGTTAGAAAAAGTGTGTTTTTTTTCAATTTTTTCCTCATATTTTATAAAAATTTTTATAGTAAATTATAAGATATGATGAAAATAATGGTATCTTTAGAAATTCCATTTAATGGCGAGAAAAACGGTATATAATATGTGTGGGTACAGTAAATGAATAAGAGGAAAATTACAGCTAAACACAAACACCGCAGAAATGTAAAAATAGCCCTGGTCCCAAACGGACAGAAAATGGAAAAGTGCTGCGGTCATTAAGGGGTTAAACATATATTTATAGAAATATGTATTTATGAATAAATCATTGGAATGAAGTATTCGTATTTCATGTCAGTTTAGCACACAAGAATATATGATCGGGTTTGCGTGTGAGTAGGGTGTTAGTTTTTTCCAACTTTTTTTGCTCCATTGACTTCTATGGGGGAATGGGTTTTCTAAGTTCGACTTTTTGCGCTTAACGTATTACTGTGCAAGCGAAAACAGTTTACTTTCACCTCATAATAATACGAGCACAACTTAATGCTCAAGAGGGAGTGTTAAATAACGCTCTACTCGTAATCTAGCCCTATATTAATTATCTGTCATGTTTTACTTTTGCATTGGTCCTGATTAATTTTCGTTGATGAAGGTCACTGAGAATACTTTTGAAAACCTACTTTTGTTTTGTTTTATTTCTCAGTGTTTTCTAATAGAAATGTTGTTT
This sequence comes from Bombina bombina, assembly GCF_027579735.1. Lineage (NCBI taxonomy): Eukaryota > Metazoa > Chordata > Amphibia > Anura > Bombinatoridae > Bombina > Bombina bombina. The sequence goes on along the minus strand of NC_069501.1, from coordinate 1,063,992,068 downwards.
TTCCAGCTCTTTTTAATGATTGGAATAGCCTTGAAGTCATTAAAACAAATCTAAGCTGATGTTTTCATGTCTGATTGCAAACATTTAGGAATGGGGTCTTTATTCAGTAGTTATAATCAAAAACATATGGAGCCGTGTAACTGTAGCAGGTGATGGTGTCCGGTATATCAAGAAGGGAGTTCCTTTAGGTTTGAATATGGGGGCAACGGTTAATAATGTTTAAGAGCCATGGTAAGGATAGTTATGTGGGCAGAAGGTGGGTGATATGGTAAGGACTATTAGTTAATAAACCCTAATCATCACTTCAACGAAAATAACTCTAACCGCTAAGAACTATCGGTTAATACTAACCAGAACCTTTATTTCCACAAATAACCCTAATGGCTGACCTCCTCTCTATTGCTACTATCCAAAACACAATCAGTGCCCTTCCCAAACCCCTTATAACTCTAAGCCCCCAAACATGATTCCCACCTTAGGAACATCCCAATAAATCTACATATCATGCCTTCTACTAACCCCCCCCCTCCCCCCCCCCACACACACACACACATAGTAATCTGTGATTTGCAGTTAATAAATACTGCCATTTGCCCACTACAAATGCCCATACATTGTATGAGCCTTTTACTAAGATACTGAGGTATGCTATGTGAGGTATTACAGGTACCATAACTAATTAAATCTACTAACAGTAACAATTTCAATGTAGTGATCTCTGCAGAGTCTGCTTTTAACTCCATCATTGATCCCATGGATCTATATTTCTGATGTTTGATAGAGGAACTGCAGAGCTGTTTTCAATATTTCCCTGCAACAGCTGAGGATGACTACTGCTTTACACCGACCCTTCTAGTTAGAATTGAGATAATAGTCTCAAAGAAAGTGAAGACTCATTCACCTTCCATCGCTGCTGGCAGACCATTAGGAGCCCCGGAGCAGGGAAACAAATCACTGTCTTGGCTACTAGCAAGTGTGCCTGAGAGTCAGGTGAACCACCTTGTTTGGTCAGTGTAGATGCCGCTGCTGGGAGAGTTAGACATGGAAGCTCTGTGGGCTTCTTGTCACATTGAGAGCATATATATATATGAGAGGCCATGCATAGTTCTGCTTCACTGCTTACTGGCACTCTTCTATATTAGTTATTCAGATGGGACATTTTTCTGTATGATACAATGTGCAGTTGTGATCTCCAAATTTCACTGATCACCTTAAAAGTGAGTTGGCAATGGGAGGACTGTTGGCATTCATGCTGTTTCTGTAGGATTGGTGTTATACAAAGCTGTTATAGTCATTGGAGAAGTAATGATATATGCAGCTGTCTGTGTTGATAGTTACTATCTCTCATCTCTATCCAGAGTCTATTCGGATTTGCTTTTTTGCCTCTGTACTATGACCCCTTCCAAAGACTTATGAGTTTGAGGTTTGGGGCACATGTGTTTATTTATATTTACTTGGATTCCAGCGCAATTAAATTTTACAGTGCTATACAGATAAATGGTAATAAAAGAAAGGAAGCTCAGGGATTCAATTGTCGACTCATCAATCAGCTCACTTGGAGTATGCCGTGATCTACCATTTTTTAAGGGACAGTTTATCCATATTTTTTCTGTCCTTTAATTTGTTCCAAATTGTCTATTTCACTTGCTGGAGTGTATTGAATTGTTTACAAGTAGCTTGTTTACCCTTATTTCAGCATTTCAAATAGCTTAATTAGCCTGTAGTATCCCCACATATACTGAAAGCTTTTTAAGTCCAAGATATTGACAGGCAATGTAAACACAGCCAGCAGAAGAAAATACACTCCCAGTGTTTGTATGGGGGGTAGAAGAGATAACTAATAAAATGATAATTTTCCATTGTTCTCTCTAAGTATTGGGGTTTGGTTTACAAACAGACACAAGATAAGGAAGCAAGTGTATGTACACAAAGTGATAGCATAATGAGATCTCATTTTACCTGCAAAGTCAACCCATTTCAATAGGCTATGGTTTCAAAGCACAAAACCAGCAATTTAATATCAACAAATAAACCTGAAAATGCAAATTCTCATACATTTATACTCTGCAGCTGCTGGTATAACAATTCATTGGAAATACGTTAAGGGAAAAACTATTTTACTGTATACTGTCCCTTTAATGAAACACAATAAAAGTATATTTTAATAGAATGTAGCTCACAAGTGTGACTACTTTTATTTTGTTTTCAGTATAAATGAAAGCTAAATAAATAACTCTAATTACAATTATTCATACGACTTAAGGGGTTAATGTATCAATTGGCAGGCGGACATTATTCACTGTAGCGAATCATGTCCGCCTGACATTGCTAAATGCCTACGCCTTCCGAAAAGGACCACTGCTTCTTAACTTACATTTCTGGCAAGCCAGAAACTTCGGTGTAGAAAGCAGCATCTGCAGTTTATTAAATCTATGCCTTAATCTTATCAGTATTGTGAACATACGGCTAGATTTAGAGTTCTGCGGCCAAAGGGGTGCGTTAGCTACGCATGCTTTTTTTCTCCCGCACCTTTTAAATATCGCTGGTATTTAGAGTTCACAGAAGGGCTGCTTTAGGCTCCAAAAAGGGAGCGTATAGCATATTTACCGCCACTGCAACTCTCAATACCAGCGGTGCTTACGGACGCGGCCAGCTTCAAAAACGTGTTCATGCACAATATCCCCATAGGAAACAATGGGGCAGTTTGAGCTGAAAAAAAAGTAACACCTGCAAAAAAGCAGCGTTCAGCTCCTAACGCAGCCCCATTGTTTCCTATGGGGAAACTCTTCCTAAGTCTGCACCTAACACCCTAACATGTACCCCGAGTCTAAACACCCCTAACCTTACACTTATTAACCCCTAATCTGCCGCCCCCGCTATCGCTGACCCCTGCATATTTTTTTTAACCCCTAATCTGCCGCTCCGTATACCGCCGCCACCTACGTTATCCCTATGTACCCCTAATCTGCTGCCCCTAACACAGCCGACCCCTATATTATATTTATTAACCCCTAATCTGCCGCCCCCAATGTCGCCGCCACCTACCTACACTTATTAACCCCTAATCTGCCGACCGGACCTCACCAATACTATAATAAAGTTATTAACCCCTAATCCGCCTCACTCCCGCCTCAATAACCCTATAAGAAATAGTATTAACCCCTAATCTGCCCTCCCTAACATCACCGACACCTAACTTCAAGTATTAACCCCTAATCTGCCGACCGGACCTCACCGCTACTCTATTAAAGTTATTAACCCCTAAAGCTAAGTCTAACCCTAACACTTACACCCCCCTAAGTTAAATATAATTTTTATCTAACAAAATAAATTAACTCTTATTAAATAAATTATTCCTATTTAAAGCTAAATACTTACCTGTAAAATAAATCCTAATATAGCTACAATATAAATAATAAATATATTGTAGCTATTTTAGGATTAATATTTATTTTACAGGTAACTTTGTATTTATTTTAACCAGGTACAATAGCTATTAAATAGTTAATAACTATTTAATAGCTACCTAGTTAAAATAATTACAAAATTACCTGTAAAATAAATCCTAACCTAAGTTACAATTAAACCTAACACTACACTATCAATAAATTAATTAAATAAAATACCTACAATTATCTACAATTAAACCTAACACTACACTATCAATAAATTAATTACATAAAATACCTACAAATAAATACAATTAAATAAACTAACTAAAGTACAAAAAATAAAAAAAGAACTAAGTTACAAAAAATAAAAAAATTATTTACAAACATTAGAAAAAGATTACAACAATTTTAAGCTAATTACACCTACTCTAAGCCCCCTAATAAAATAACAAAGCCCCCCAAAATAAAAAAATGCCCTACCCTATTCTAAAATAAAAATAGAAAAGCTCTTTTACCTTACCAGCCCTTAAAAGGGCCTTTTGCGGGGCATGCCCCAAAGAATTCTGCTCTTTTGCCTGTAAAAAAAAAACATACAATACCCCCCCCCAACATTACAACCCACCACCCACATACTCCTAATCTAACCCAAACCCCCCTTAAATATCTTCACCACGCCGGGTATCACTGATCGGTCCAGAAGAGGCTCCGAAGTCTTCATCCAAGCCCAAGCGGGGGCTGAAAAGATCCATCATCGGGCTGAAGAGGTCCATCATCAGGCTGAAGAGGTCCATCATCGTGCTGAAGTCTTGATCCAAGCGGCGGCTGAAGAGGTCCGTCATTGGGCAGAAATCTTCATCCTATCCGGGCAGAAGAGGACATCTTCATCCAAGCGGCATCTTCTATCTTCATCCATCTGGAGCGGAGCAGGGACATCTTCTTCCAGCCGACGCAGATCCATCCTCTTCAACCGACGCCTACTTGCCGAATGACGGTTCCTTTAAATGACGTCATCCAAGATGGCGTCCCTCGAATTCCGATTGGCTTATAGGATTCTATCAGCCAATCGGAATTAAGGTAGGAAAATTCTGATTGGCTGATGGAATCAGCCAATCAGATTGAGCTCGCATTCTATTGGCTGTTCCGATCAGCCAATAGAATTTGAGCTCAATCTGATTGGCTGATTGGATCAGCCAATCGGATTGAACTTGAATCTGATTGGCTGATTCCATCAGCCAATCAGAATTTTCCTACCTTAATTCTGATTGGCTGATAGAATCCTATCAGCCAATCAGAATTTGAGGGACGCCATCTTGGATGACGTCATTTAAAGGAACCGTCATTCGACAAGCAGGCATTGGTAGAAGAGGATGGATCTGCGTCGGCTGGAAGAAGATGTCCCCGCTCCGCTCCGGATGGATGAAGATAGAAGATGCCGCTTGGATGAAGATGTCTACCGGTCCGGATGTCCTCTTCTGCCCGGATAGGATGAAGACTTCTGCCGCTCCGGATGTCTTCTTTTGGTCCATAGGTGCCCGGCTGGGTGAACACGACTCAAGGTAGGGAGATCTTCAGGGGCTTAGTGTTAGGTTTATTTAAGGGGGGTTTGGGTTAGCTTAAAATTGTTGTAATATTTTCCTAATGTTTGTAAATTATTTTTTTATTTTTTGTAACTTAGTTCTTTTTTATTTTTTGTACTTTAGTTAGTTTATTTAATTGTATTTATTTGTAGGTATTTTATGTAATTAATTTATTGAAAGTGTAGTGTTAGGTTTAATTGTAACTTAGGTTAGGATTTATTTTACAGGTAATTTTGTAATTATTTTAACTAGGTAGCTATTAAATAGTTATTAACTATTTAATAGCTATTGTACCTAGTTAAAATAAATACAAAGTTGCCTGTAAAATAAATATTAATCCTAAAATAGCTACAATATAATTATAATTTATATTGTAGCCATATTAGGGTTTATTTTACAGGTAAATATTTAGCTTTAAATAGGAATAATTTATTTCATAAGAGTTCATTTATTTTGTTAGATAAAAATTATATTTAATTTAGGGGGGTGTTAGTATTAGGGTTAGACTTAGCTTTAGGGGTTAATACATTTATTATAGTAGCGGTGAGGTCCGGTCGGCAGATTAGGGGTTAATACTTGAAGTTAGGTGTCGGTGATGTTAGGGAGGGCAGATTAGGGGTTAATACTATTTATTATAGGGTTATTAAGGTGGGAGTGAGGCGGATTAGGGGTTAATAACTTTATTATAGTGGCGGTGAGGTCCGGTCGGCAGATTAGGGGTTAATAAGTGTAGTTAGGTGGCGGCGACATTGGGGGCGGCAGATTAGGGGTTAATAAATATAATATAGGGGTCGGCAGTGTTAGGGGCAGCAGATTAGGGGTACATAGGGATAAAGTAGGTTGCGGCGGTGTGCGGTCGGCAGATTAGGGGTTAAAAAATTTAATAGAGTGGCGGCGATGTGGGGGGGCTCAGTTTAGGGGTACATAGGTAGTTTATGGGTGTTAGTGTACTTTAGAGCACAGTAGTTAAGAGCTTTATGAACCGGCGTTAGCCCGTAAAGCTCTTAACTCCTGGCTTTTTGCTGCGGCTGGAGTCTTGTCGTTAGATTTCTAACGCTCACTTCAGCCACGACTCTAAATACCAGCGTTAGAAAGATCCCATTGAAAAGATAGGATACGCAAATGGCGTAGGGGGATCTGCGGTATGGAAAAGTCGCGGCTGCAAAGTGAGCGTTAGACCCTTTCCTGACTGACTCTAAATACCAGCGGTAGCCCAAAACCAGCGTTAGGAACCCCTAACGCTGATTTTGACGGCTAACGCCAAACTCTAAATCTAGGCGTTAGTTTGTTGACTTTCTGGGAAACAATCTTGTAATATTATTTATTTATTTTAATCTCCATTAAAATATATTTTTTGTAAAATAATATATTCAAATTATTTAATGACTTGGGGGAAAAAAGAATTTTTGTTTTTTCATGTGTGTGTGGAAAAGATATTTTTCTGAATGATGTTTGTTTATAATAACATGAGCCAGACATTAACATTACAAATAGCAAGTAAAGAATTCCCCATTTGTCTAACCAGAGCACAGGCTTTGTGAGGCTAAGTGAGCCATGGGAGGGTGGAAGATTAATCTTAGGGGGGAGTATCCCTAGTAATGGGAATGTTTGTAGATCATAACATTTGAAGATACAAAGAAAGGTGACCACAAAGCTGAGGTGCTCAGTGGTATAAGTTGTGGATCTCTTCTTCTAGTACTTACTTATTCCTTTATTTGTTAGAAACTGTTCATGCTCTTTTACCTATCTCCTTATCTTGAGTAGAGCATTGGTCATGTAAAATGGGCACTACCTTGCAAATACAAAACAATGGGGTTTCGATCACACAGGAAATGCAATTGATAGTGATAGGCACCTTTGAAGTTTAGAGGTGTTACAATAATGAATGGGATCTCTAGCATCTGACATTCCATGGCAGCCATCCTCAGATAATGGCTAATTTCCTGTTCCCTCTAACATGAAGCTTCAATCTCCTTAGGTGCCGGTCTCCCCTAGCAGCCTATGCCTCACTCATCCCTCAACTACATTACAGAACAAAAAAGAAGAAGGTGCTCTAATGGCGTATTATCTCCGGAGTAAGAACCCCCACATAATAGTGAATCACCCATTAGGAAACGTAGTCACAAATTCCAAGCACTTATCTGAAAGTGCAATATTAGACAGTCTGGATAATTAGGAGCTCACACTCGGTATAAGCGGTTATCCTGATCTCCCACAGTGTTCATCAAGCACCATACAGGATAGCAGGAACATAAGAACAAAACACTTAAAAATGTATCATTAAGAAGTGATTTCTTTAAAAAGTGACAAAACACTCAAATACAGTGAAACACGTCCAGCTGTCTTTTAATGTTTTATCACTTTTTTAACAAATCACTTCTTACTGATACGTTTTGAAGTGTTTTGTTCTTATGTTCCTGCTATCCTGTATGGTGCTTGATGAACACTGTGAGCTATCTGGGGAGTTCCTAATTACCCAGACCGTCTAATATTGCACTTTCAGATAAGTGCTTGGATTTTGTGAGTACCTTTCCTAAGGGGTGATTCCGTATTGTGTTGGGGATCTTACCCCGGAGATAATACGCCATTAGAGCACCTTCTACTTTTTTGTTCTTTTTACTATACAGATACAAATCGTCTATCTTTTTGAAGAGCTGCCATTTGGTGTGTGTTTGTCTATTGGAATTATCATCTGCCTGCTGTGTGGCGCCTCTGTGATTCTCACTATCAAGTCAAGTCAAGAATACTTTATTAGCATGACATTATTACATGTGTTGCCAAAGTAATATGTTACAATAAATCAGATCAATAACAATTTATAAAGTAGGAGTATAGTGGGTAAATATGATAGTTCATATAGTCTGAGTGGGGGTTCTGGTCATGTGACAGTCTGCTACATATCTTGCTACTATCCTTGTAGCTTTGTTGTTTTCTCCTAAGAGTACACATAGCCTTTCTTGTTCCGACATCTGTGGAAAGTCTGTTATTTCTTTCATTATTTTTGGGAAGTATTTATCCCTTAAGAGTTTGTATCTTGTACAGTATACAAGAGGAAGTGCGCTTCAGTCTCTATGTCCCCACTGTCACACTGTGCACATTGTCTGGCTGCCCTGGGTCTCCATTTTGTCTGATATCTGCCAGTCTCTATTTCCAGCTGGTGGTCAGAGATTCTGTGTTTAGTCAGTATCTGTCTGGCTACAGTGTGAACTGAGTATCTTTAATCATTACATTACAAACTGAAATATCTCATGTCAACATTTGTCACCTACATTATGACAAAAGATCCTGCAGCATGAGATACAATTTGGCTAATCACAAATCTGCCATAAGGTTTGTTACTCAAAAAATGTATGAACTGAGCCATACTTGATGAAGTTAGACACACTCAAACATACACTTTAAATTTAGACTACCAATCTCTACCTGTAAACAGGGGTTGTAATAAAATATTTTTGCAAATTTGGAATGATGGTTTCATATGGAAGAGGTTGAATATAGCATTTGAACTAAGCTGTACACTTTTATATACAAAGGAATAACCATTGTCCCTTTAACTCTTTTCCTTGTAGGCATATTGGTCTTGGCAATGCAACCGTGAGTCCACCTGATCACCTGTTTTATTTCTTGAGAGTTAATATTAAACCAGAATAGTTCTTTGCTGACGCCATACTAACTTCCTGTCACTGTGTTAGATGTAGTGGCTTACTAACAAATGACTGGCTAAGATTTCTAAGATTCATTATTTTCTTTCATGTTTGCTGATACAGAGGGCCCATTAACCATTGTTGAAAGCATAAGAATCTGCCCTTTAGGGCAACTTTTTATTAACTAGTAGTAACATAAATGCTACAGATGATGGACTTGAAATATATCAACATTTATAATATATAATGATTTTCCTCTGTCATAGAATCCTTAATGTAATATAATTAAGTAATTTTTCAATAGACAATATTTTATCTAATATTAATATTATTAGTATTGTCATTTATTTGTATAGCGCCGCAAATTTCTGTAGCAGTGCTAATATTTCAATGTTTAACCACTAATGTATTTAGATCTATTAAAGGGAGACTATGCACCTTGTAATTACTAGACATTTCTGCCATGTTACTATAGAATAACAAATCAGCCAAGTCTTAACATTTGTAAAACAAATTAACATACTTTTTACTGTAATTATCAATAGCCAAACTCCATACATCCTTTGCCTTATTTGGAGGAGCCAATCTGGGGTTTAGTTCACAAACATCAAGGTTAGCCTCTGTCATAAAGATTGGTACATTGTTTGTTATCTAATAAAGACAATTAGGGACAGATACATAGCAGTGTTAGCCTTGAGAATTCAGCAGCTGCATTTCAAGTTCTGAGAATAAATACTTGCTCAATATTCAGAGCTAAACTACTTGAAAGGGGAGCAAAATAAATAATGAAAATATACTGCAATGTTGTTTAGTTGTGCATAACTATACATTTTATATATAAATCTCAAGGTGTTTACTGTCCCTTTAAATGTGAAGCACATTTATTGTAAGCCACTTATCTGGCTGCAGAACATCACATGAAGACATTATTTGCTAAACCACCATAAAGCAGTGCACAAACAAAGGGAATTGTTATGATATAAACAGCCTAGGGGGCATATTTATCAAGCTCCGTATGGAGCTTGAACCCCCGTGTTTCTGGCGAGCATTCAGGCTCGCCGGTATTAGAAGTTATGATGCAGCGGTCTAAAGACCGCTGCTCCATAACCTGTCCGCCTGCTCTGAGGTGGCTGACAGAAATCGTCAGAAATCAACCTGATAGAATACGCCCCCTGCTAGCGGCCGCAAATCTGCAGTTCACAAGAACTGCTGGTGCAATGATAAATGCCGACAGCGTATGCTGTCGGCATTTATCGATGTGCAGCGGACAATATCTGCTATATCGGATCATGTCCACTCGCACCATAATAAATAGGCCCCTATATGTTTACTTGTGCAAACAATTTTCATATATGAACAGCGAAACTTTTAAAGAGACATGGAGGTCAAAATTAAAGGGACATGAAATTAAAAAATAAAATTTACGTCTTGGTTGCTATGAGAAAAGTGCAAGATTTTAATTGTGTCTCTGTGTAATAAATTTGCTTTAATAAAACATCAAATGATGCTGAATAAACCTGTGTTTTTTTTTACATTCAAGTTTATTGTGTCTATTGTCCAATGATCATTAATACTGCAGTATCAGATTGAAAACAAACCTTAAATAACACAGATTTCCTAAATGTTTTCTTATGCATTTTGTTTAATCTTAATCATTGTGCAATTCATTTTTAACAAAGCACAACACTACATGTTTTTCATTAAAAAATAATCTGCAAACAATTACTTAATTAATATTATTTGTAAATCAAGGTAGGGATTGGTGAATGATGGTGATTTTTGCAGATAAATCATTTGATAACATTTTTCTAAAGTATTATAATTAACCCCAATGTTAGCAAATGTTAATAAATATACAATTAGTTTAAATATTAAATGTAACAATTATATATTCAATATTCAAAAGATAGGTTCCAGAAGTAAAAACCATGAAACAGTGTTGCCCTGGCTCCTGGGAATCGTCAAACCCTTTTTGCATGTGATTTACCAAAACAAATGAGCAAAGTTGATACATTTAAGAAATTCCACTCATATGTGGTTAATCTTATCTAAAATGTAAGTTCTAAATAATACTAATGACCAGCGTCAAAATATGTTGTATTTTATTAACCATAGCAACCAAGGTAAAGTGGATTAAGGATCAGCAGATTCCAAAACTTCAATGGGTAAACTCCATTTCCTATGTTGTCCCTATGACAACCAAACAGGTTTACAATTAACTCCAGTGTCTCACATTCACAAACAAATTCAGTCATTCCATAACTCCTGTTTATAGAGGGTTACCCTGGGGATTTTATATGTTCATGAGGATTGTTGAGCCTATGTGTATGAGTTTCTCTGTTGAGCGTCACTATATGACAGTTTGTACTATGCCCCTGTAAGGTTTAGCACTGAACTGCAGACTGGGGGAAGCAAAGCTCAGCATTCCAGAAAGAGCAAACTGCTGGGAATCCTAGCTCAGCTTTATTGCCCAGCCATACTCCCCCAGATAATATAAATTATTGCAGAAGGGGTTAATAGGGTGCAGCTGAAGTCATGGAGAGCATGGGAAATCAGACCATCACATATTTAGTAGAACACACACAGATCACTGGTGCTCTCTTTCATGACCATTGAGTGTTATAGAGTGCAGGTTTGTCCATGCACTAAATTCATAGGAAGAAGTGAATGCATTTAAAGATTCTGTATCATCTGTAATGAAAGTTTGTAGAAGAGAGGTTGTAATATTTGTTTAATATTATGCACATTACAATAATGGAATGTGCAAACCAGGCTAAATTAATATGCAAATCCTAGCAATTGAGACATGTGGTAGAAGAAATCTGTGTACAAAGGTGACAGCAGTTCCTGTTTTTTGTGTGTTAAATATGTTGTACTAAGGAGAGTCCTCTAATGACAGTCAGAGGTGCGTAGTTTAGTGTTGTACTCGGCAAAACACACAGTTGTCCAAAAATAGTTCACTGTACTTCCATTAATTCCATTTAATTCCAACATCAGTTTTAAAGGGACATTCCAGCCAAAATTGGAAACCACATGGGTGCATTTCGGTATTGAACAGAAACAATTTTGTAATATACATGCATTAGCAAAAATGCTTCTAATAAAAGCTATAGCTGTTTCAAAAGTGTATTTAAGTATGCACCGTGCACCAGCATTTTAAACACAACACTTGTTCAGAGAGCCTAAGGTGCAGGTGCTTGTACGATCTGGTAAAGACTCAATGTGTTAATTGCTGACATGATGCAAGCCTTACTGATGATCTGATCAGCTGCATTTTTTTAAAATGTGGGTGCAGTGAAAATATCTAACTATGCTTCACATGCACATGCAGAGAAAAATGTTAATACTAAAACAGTGATATCTCTTAATAGAAGCATTTTTGCCAATACATTTATACTGCAAATATGTTTCTATTCAAAGATGCAATAATTCTATGTGCATTGTGCATTTATATTTTGACTGGAATGTCCCTTTAATGCTTCTTCTATCAGTGAAATACATGAAATATGAAACTCTTGAGAACTTGGGTGCCAAATATATCACCCTATAAGATAAATGAATAAGGTTGCCTATCCCAGGTGTAAGGAAGTGATTTTGCTGGTGCTGGCTCACTGAATGACAATTGGGAAGAATAGGTAGAAAATAAAGACTTTCAGGAGAGTTACTTCCCCTTTCAGATTATAGAACAGTGCAAACAACATAGACGGGGGAGGTTTATGAAAACAAGCAGAAATGTGAGAACCTGAAACAAAAACCGGCTGTGACCGGTATCTGCTTCTGTATCCTAATCCATTTCCAGTACACCTTTTCATTTATACAAAGATCATTTTCTACCCCTTCCTAGAGCCTCAGGATTTTCTCTAAGTACAAGTCACGCTATAGCTTGACACACTATTTTAGGGCTGTTCTCCAGTTCAAACTAAGGATCAGTAAATTCAAATTTAAAATGAAAAATCAGGCTATGCCTTTATTTTCCTGGGTGATCACACAGGTTTTGAAATCTGCAGTCAAATATTTTGTTTTCTAAAGTCAGATCATCTGAAAATGCAAAATTGGTTATATTTAATAATATCTATAAAGCAACATATGACGCCTTCGTTACAATATGTTAAATAAACTGAAACTTTTAATACACCTTTTAAACTGCCTATTGATTCCTATACTGTAGCGTATGTTCCTTTCTTTTGCATACGGAAATGAAGGGTACAGCTAGCCAGATAGATTTTGTGAAGATTCTTGAATCTCACAAGACCGGCGAGTTTTAGAGAATCGCGTGCACATACAGTTTGCTCAAATTTGTAAAACCTTTATTTTTATGAATATGTTGTCAGAACAAATTACAAAAAATAAATCATTGTAAAAAGTTTATATTGACACAACTTTCATTATATGTGGATTTAGTTTAATTGTTAATTTTTTTTTATTCAGTTAGATTAATTTAAACTCCCTTTGCACAGATACAAATACATACTTCAAAGTTATAGGGAATGCTGTATACCAATCATACAAAAAGTCCATCTAATTTTTCTTAAAAACCATGTCTCCTATTTTTCACCTCTCCATCAGCTCTAGTCAAATAAACTCTTAGGGGTCGATTTATGAAAGTGCGAGCGGACATGATATGATGTAGCGTATCATGTCCGCCGCACATCGATGAATGCCGACAGCATACTCTGTCGGCATTTATCATTGCACAAGCAGTTCTTGTGAACTGCTTGTGGAATGCCACCCCTGCAGAGGGGGTGTCAATCACCCCGATCGTATAGGATCGGGTGGATTGATGTCCACAGCCTCAGAGCAGGCGGACAAGTTATGGAGCAGCGGTCCTGAAGGCTCGCGCGGAAACAAGGGCATCAAGCTCCATTCGGAGCTTGATAATTCGGCCCTTTGGTGTCTGACGATCACACAACATCTTTGGGATTTTTTTAGACCTTGTGAAGGAGACTCTCCTTCACATACAGAACCCTTCATAGAGCTCAATTTATCAAGCTAGGGCAGACAGGGGCGTGCATATTCGCCCCTGTCCGCCCCAGCTTGCCTCGTTATTTTGTGCTCACATGCAACTCCGCCCCATGCCCACACGCAGCCAATCACGCGCGGGCAAGAGCTGTCAATCTCCCCAGTCAGACGAGCCCGGGGGATATTGAAATTCTCTACCTAAGAGGTGGAGAAGAGGGTAGGGAGAAGAGGGTAGGAAGAATCGGTCTGATGACCGCTGCTTGATAAATACTGACTGCAGGTTCTCACAAGTCATGGGGGGCATATATCTTGATAAATCAAGCCCATAGTAAGATAAACAGTTCTCAAGAATTCTTTAATGCACCTAAATGTATTGACAAGAAATCTTAGACCTTGGTCTTGCTCAGTCTCCTAAATAAAATGTATCCTGTATGTTTTATTATAGAAATATTAACAATGCCAAACCCCATGGGGCTGTCAGGTTGCATTCAAGCCCTGACAAATGCCATCTAAACTGACATAATTATTTAGTCCATCTATTTTTTTTATTCTGAGCATGTCAGAGGGAATTAAATGCCAACATAACCAGTACCACTTCACCAACTTTAATCATTCTCAAACATTCCAAAATGACTTTGTTCATTGTTTGTTATATATATTTATATACAAACATACACACACACACACAGTTTATGCAGTATATGGCTAAAAGTATGTGGACATCTGACTCTCCACCTATATAGGCTTTGAAATCCCATACCAAAACCATTGGACCCCTTTCTTTGGCTATAACAGCCGCAATTCTGAGTAAGATATACGAATGAGTGTAATACATGGAATACTGCTACCATACTGTCCCTGTGCAATTTATAGTGTTAACCTGCAGAGAAGATGCTTAAATACATAATGATGAGAAAAAATCTAAAGAATTTGGAATGACTCCTAGTTTGAAAACCCAGCTAAAAGTAACGTCTCACAGAGATTCTGAAGGACTGGGATCAGAGCTTACTTGTTTACCTTGTGATGCACATCTAGAGCATTCATATGTTGTTCATTGCTATAATACAGTTAGCTAGCTTAAAGGGACAGTCTCTTGAAAAGTTTTATTGTTTAAAAAGATAGATAATCCCTTTTATTACCCATTCCCCAGTTTTAGAGGATATGCAATTAATACAGCGCCTACACATAAAATCTCACAATCTCCCAAATAAGTTTCCTTAAAACACCTAAAATAAATAGAATTATCACAAATAGGGAGCGCTATTTTCCCAGTTTTGCATAACCAACACTGTTGTATTAGAGTGATGATAAATCCAAGCTTATAACAAATGCTAGGATTTACCATTGCTAAAAATAAACATTATTTTCTGTCATCAATTCCTAAAAAAAGGCTGCTTACCCTATCTGTGCAGCAAGTATATCACTAACTCAGCGCTTCTGGACGCCCACGGCACAGCGCTCTTCTTCAATGAGGTGATGTTTCCACCTCTAAACCAATAGTCTTGCGTGTCAGCTGACATCCTTGCACTTCTAGAGGTAGAAACGTCACCTCATTGGAGAAGAGCACTGTGCCGTGGGCGGCCGGAGGCACTGAGTTAGAGATATACTTGCCACACAGATAGGGTGAGTTTAGCACCTTTTTTTTTTATAGGAAATGATGACAGAAACTAATGTTTATTTTTAATGATGGTAAATCCTAGCGTTTGTTATAGGCTTGGATTTACCATCACTTTAATATACCTTTTAACCTCTATGATTACCTTGTATCGGAGCCCCTGCAGACTTCCCCTTTTCTCAGTGCTTTTTACAAACTTGTATTTTAGCCAATTAGTACTGGTTAATGCATAACTCCATGGGAGGGGGGAGCACAATGTTATCTAATATCTATATGGCACACATGAACTAGAAATGTCTGGCTTTGAAAAGCTAATAAAATGCACCAAGATGAGGCGGCCTGCATAGGGCTTAGACACAAGCAGAGATTTAGGTTGTTGGTTGTGTAAAGCTGGGTAATGGGTAGTAAAGGCGTTATCTTTCTTTTTAAACAATACAAAAAAAAAACAAGTAGACTTTGTTTAATTGATTAAAAAAGCTGCTATATCTGCTGTATTATGTTTTTGTTTACAAACTCAAATATCTTTAAATAGGGACCATTGTTTCTAAAAGAAAGGTCAGCAACAGTTTCAGTCAACAGTTGTAAATTCACAACAATACTAACTAGTTTTCACAAAATACAGAGAAGCATTTTCTGCCTAAATAAGGCAAACTAATTACAATAGTGATTTACTAAACAAATCGTAAAAGTTACAAAAAGAAAACACCCAAGTCCTCCAGCTGTACAAATAAAATATAGGACTTTCTGAGACATACTGGATAATTCGGATCAACAAATACCCAGTCAAAACAAACTAAACAGGTATCAGAAGCATCAAGACACAGGAAGAAAAACAAAAACAAAGAATATAACAAAAAATCTTTATAAATGCAGCTAATTATGATAAAATAAATAAATTAAAAATGAACGGAGAGAGAGAGAATTTCTGTTTTTATTTGTTGATGATTCTGTCTATTGGTGTTTATGTTTTTCTAAGTATCAGCTTGTTTACATAGGGGGGAAAAGCAGAGAGAATTTGTGCTTTGAAGTGATGAACCCTACATGAATTACATAAATATGCCCTTTGACCCCAGGCAGTTTATTGGGCTAGATTCACAAACAGCCTCTCCAGTCTCACTATCCCCTGTAATATTTAATGGAGCACTTTCACTAAACAATATACTGTATATGTAATGTCTTTATTTATTGTAACCACTGTACAGAGCTTCAGATTCTCTATGCACATTCGAAAAAACGTAATTATAATACAATAAGACAGGAATTTCTTAGTGTCCCATAGTTCTCACTATGGGCTAGATTACAAATGGAGCGCTATTTATCACTCCCGCTTGTGCATTAACTCCGCTAGATGGAGGATTTTCATGTGCTTTGGTTAACATGTGTATTACAAGTTAAAAGTAAAAAAGTTTTTGCACAAGCGCTAACCCTGCTCAAGCAAAAAGCCAGTCAAATATTGAGACCGTATTCTGCCATGGAGCGTGAAAAGTAGAGCATAAACCCAATCATGTTTCCTCAAATGTGCTAACCCAACATGAAATATTGATATCTTCTATTTATTTAAATCAGATATATATATATATACGGCTCCGGTCCCTAACCCGCTGTATGAGCGGGGTATACCTGTATATATATATATATATATATATATATATATATATATATATATATATATATATATATATATATATATTAGCAAACAAAAGAAGTCATATAGAAATACCCTTATTCCAGCACAAACTCATATATATCAAGTTTCTATTTCCACAAGTGAGAGGCGCATAACAGAAATAAATGCAGACGAAACTGGTTTGCACAAAAAATCTAAATCAACTTTAATAAAGCTAATTTGTCAAGGTATAACACAAACAACTATAATATGGCTGATGTATCAATATTTGACACAGAGTAGATTCAAGAACTAATCTTAAATGGCAACTAGTTATCTGTTGTAGTCCATACAATATGAAGAAGCTGGTACATCTGTTGTTAAATAAATAAATATAAATATATATATAGAATATACTGTATATATATATATATATATATATATATATATATATATATATATGATGTTTTTGGTAAAATATATATTTATTCCTTATATATAGGTATAGATACTGTATATACAGATATATATGGGAATATCTATTTATAAATACTTAGAACATATTCCCCTATGTGAAGAACATTGGAATGTGAAATATTTACAGTAAATCCATAAATAAACACTTAATTAAATATAAATATTAGATAAATATAATTTTTCATGTTTTCAGCTACTTGACTGCAAAGAGCTCCAATGCACTTATTTATATGTCTTTATATGTATACAGTGAGGGGAAAAAATATTAGATCCCCTGCTGATTTTGTACGTTTGCCCACTGACAAAGAAATGATCAGTCTATAATTTTAATGGTAGGTTTATTTGAACAGTGAGAGACAGAATAACAACAACAAAAATCCAGAAAAACGCATTTTAAAAAAGTTATAAATTGATTTGCATTTTAATGAGTGAAATAAGTATTTGACCCCTTTGCAAAACATAACTTTGTACTTGGTGGCAAAACCCTTGTTGGCAATCACAGAGGTCAGACGTTTCTTGGGTTGGCCACCAGGTTTGCACACATCTCAGGAGGGATTTTGTCCCACTCTTCTTTGCGGATCCTCTCCAAGTCATTAAGGTTTCGAGGCTGATGTTTGCAACTCGAAACCTTCAGCTCCCTCCACAGATTTTCTATGGTATTAAGGTCTGCAGACTGGCTAGGACACTCCAGGACCTTAATGTGCTTCTTCTTGAGCCACTCCTTTGTTGCCTTGTCCATGTGTATTTGGTTATTGTCATGCTGGAATACCCATCCACGACCCATTTTCAATGCCCTGGCTGAGGGCAGGGGGTTCTCATTCAAGATTTGATGGTACATGGCCCCGTCCATCACCCCTTTGATATGGTGAAGTTGTCCTGTCCACCTCCAAAGCATAATGTTCCCACCTCCATGTTTGGCAATGGGGATGGTGTTCTTGGGGTCATAGGCAGCATTCATCCTCCTCCAAACATGGCGAGTTGAGTTGATGCCAAAGAGCTCCATTTTGGTCTCATCTGACCACAACACTTTCACCCAGTTCTCCTCTGAATCATTTAGATGTTCATTGGCAAACTTTAGACAGGCCTGTAAATGTGCTTTCTTAAGCAGGGGGACCTTGGGCGCTGCAGGATTTCAGTCCTTCCTTTCAGTGTGTTACCAATTGTTTTGCCAGCTGCCTTGAGATCATTGACAATATCCTCCTGTGTAGTTCTGGACTGATTCCTCACCGTTCTCATGATCTGTGAAACTCCAAGAGGGGACATCTTACATGGAGCCCCAGACCAAGGGAGATTGACATCTGATTGATTGCTTCTGTGGACAGGTGTCTTTTATACAGGTAACAAGTTGAGATTAGGAGCACTCACTTTAAGAGAATGCTCCTAATCTCAGCTCGTTACCTGTATAAAAGACACCTGGGAGCCAGAAATCTTGCTGATCGATAGGGGCTCAAATACTTATTTCACTCATTAAAATGCAAATCAATTTATAACTTTTTTGAAATGCGTTTTTCTGGATTTTTGTTGTTGTTATTCTGTCTCTCAATGTTCAAATAAACCTACCATTAAAATTATAGACTGATCATTTCTTTGTCAGTGGGCAAACGTACAAAAGCATGAAAAGTAGCGCATAAACCCAATCGTGTTTCCTCAAATGTGCTAACCCAACATCTATATGTTCTATTTATTTAAATTATATATATATATATATATATATATATATATATATATATATATATATATATATATATATATATATATATTGGTAAAATATATATTTATACCTTATATATAGGTATAGATACTGTATATACAGATATATATAGGAATATCTATTTATAAATACTTAGAACATATCCCCCTATGTGAAGAACATTGGAATGTGAACTATGTACAGTAAATGTACAGATAAACACTTTATTAAATATAAATATTGGATAAATATGTATTTCATGTTTTCAGCTACTTGACTGCAAAGAGCTCCAATGCACTTATTTATATATCTTTATATGTATACAGTGAGGAAAAAAAATATTTGATCCCCTGCTGTTTTTTTACGTTTGCCCACTGACAAAGAAATGATCAGTCTATAATTTTAATGGTAGGTTTATTTGAACATTGAGAGACAGAATAACAACAACAAATATCTAGAAAAACGCATTTCAAAAAAGTTATAAATTGGTTTGCATTTTAATTAGTGAAATAAGTATTTGACCCCTTTGCAAAACATGACTTTGTACTTGGTGGCAAAACCCTTGTTGGCAATCACAGAGGTCAGGCGTTTCTTGTAGTTGGCCACCAGGTTTGCACACATCTCAGGAGGGATTTTGTCCCACTCCTCTTTGCAGATCCTCTCCAAGTCATTAAGGTTTCGAGGCTGATGTTTGGCAACTCGAACCTTCAGCTCCCCCCACAGATTTTCTATGGTAACCTTAATGTGCTTCTTCTTGAGCCACTTCTTTGTTGCCTTGTCCGTTTGTATTTGGTTATTGTCATGCTGGAATACCCATCCAAGACCCATTTTCAAAGCCCTGGCTGAGGGCAGGAGGTTCTCCTTCAAGATTTGATGGTACATGGCCCCGTCCATCACCCATTTGATATGGTGAAGTTGTCCTGTCCCCTTAGCAGAAAAACACCCCCAAAGCATAATGTTTCCACCTCCATGTTTGGCAATGGGGATGGTGTTCTTGGGGTCATAGGCAGCATTCCTCCTCCTCCAAACACGGTGAGTTGAGTTGATGCCAAAGAGCTTTATTTTGGTCTAATCTGACCACAACACTTTCACCCAGTTCTCCTCTGAATCATTTAGATGTTCATTGGCAAACTTTAGACGGGCCTGTAAATGTGCTTTCTTAAGCAGGGGGACGTTGCGGGCGCTGCAGGATTTCAGTCCTACCTTTCAGTGTGTTGCCAATTGTTTTCCCAGCTGCCTTGAGATCATTGACAATATCCTCCCGTGTAGTTCTGGACTGATTCCTCACCATTCTCATGATCAGTGAAACTCCAAGAGGTGACATCTTACATGGAGCCCCAGACCGAGGGAGATTGACAGTTATTTTGAGTTTCTTCCATTTGCGAATAATCGCACAAACTGTTGTCACCTTCTCCCCAAGCTGCTTGGTGATGGTCTTGTAGCCCATCCCAGTCTTGTGTAGGTCTACAATCTTATCCCTGACATCCTTGGACAGCTCTTCAGTCTTGGCTATGGTAGAGAGTTTGGAATCTGATTGATTGCTTCTGTGGACAGGTGTCTTTTATACAGGTAACAAGTTGAGATTAGGAGCACTCCCTTTAAGAGAGTGCTCCTAATCTCAGCTCGTTACCTGTATAAAAGACACCTAAGAGCCAGAAATCTTGCTGATTGATAGGGGCACAAATACTTTTTTCACTCATTAAAATGCAAATCAATTTATAACTTTTTTGAAATGCGTTTTTCTAGATTTTTGTTGTTGTTATTCTGTCTCTCAATGTTCAAATAAACCTACCATTAAAATTATAGACTGATCATTTCTTTGTCAGTGGGTTAACGTACAAAATCAGCAGGGGATCAAATAATTTTTTCCTTCACTGTACATATCTGGATATATATATATATATATTTATATATATATATACACACATATATACATGTTTAGACAAGTGTATGTAAGAATAATTAAACTCATTATATTGCTTACATGTCCTTTTCGGTCATTTAAAAATATAGTAATAAGATTTAACAGTTCAGTAACTTGATTCTGGTACTAAAGTCAGCAGATGCAAAATATTCAAGTCTGCAATCATGGGTACCCACAGGATGGGGCAAGAGTAGGTCATAACTAGGCCTATATTTACATCCCTGGGCAAGAGGGATTTGGCATATGTCTAGGGTCTGATTCTGAGGTTTGGCAGTAAAATAAACTTTAACGTATCCCCTCTAGAATCTAAACGGATATGAGACTAATTATTTGAAAGAGGAGAAAATGTTTTGTTGAAGTGAAAATGTTAGACACCAGGTTTTGAATAGTAAATGTGACTGGTCGATTATGTCAGTCCAAAAGAAATCCCTGCTGCTAGCAGTTATTATATTTTGTGACAGAACCATCTCTCCAGTGAACCTTTAGTACTGTCCCTAATAATTTGTCCCTACAATTCTTGAAAGACCTAGCCGTCCCATCAAATAAGTAAGAGAATCTCACTCTCATTCCACACACCTCCTCCAACATCGGTCTGAGTTAGATAGTACCTCATAAGCAATTTATTTGAAGTGTTGTCAATGGTTTTTGCATCAATTGTAACTCAAAATCTTTTTTCACATAGGCTGGTTCACTTCAGAGTGCTAGAAACAGAATACCTTGGGAGATATTTGGTTTGCCACATATTTTTTATCTTAGCAAATTAATGGGCTGGAGGTGTGTTTGCATAGTTAAAGGGATAGGAAAGCCCCCCAAAAATGTTTAAATCGTTCAAAACTTCTACATATTATAAAGCTATTTGTAATTGGTACCGCTTTCCTTTGCTTGTGATTTTAATTGTAAAATTAATACTGTGCCAAACCCATTTTATTCTGGGCACTATTATGATCTTCTACCTAGGTAGAAACATCATAGTGGCCCGCATGTGCATTAAAGCTGTTTTATTGCCAGCGCATGTGTATAATCAGCTCACTCTCTACTTTCTCTATCATTGCGTCACAGTCCAAGTGCCGGATTCCGGGTGGACATGTGGATCGTGACTTCGACACAGGAGGGAGTGGCACACCAGAGCGTTGAAGTTCCGGATACAGTGGACTTTGCAGAGGAAGGAGCATCAATGGAAGAAATTTTAGAAGGAGCAGTGGAGGTAAGTATATAAACTACCACTAGACCAACAAAAAAAAGTCAAAAGTATTTGCACTTTAATGACTTATCAGCAGATGTGCGCAATGATTAAAGGGACATTAAACACCAAAAATGTTATTGTTTAGAAAGATAGATAATTCCTTTATTTATTATTGCTCAGTTTTGCATAACCAACACAGTTATATTAATATACTTTTTACCTCTGTGATTACTTTGTATCTAAGCTTATGCAGACTGCCTACTTAGCTCAGATCTTTTGACAGACTTGCATATCAGGCAAAGAGTGCTGACTCTTAAATAACTTCACGTGTATGAGCACATATGTTATCTATATAGCACACATAAACTAACTCCTTCTAGTTGGGAAAAACTGTCAAATGCATTCAGATAAGAGGAGGCCTTCAAGGGCTTAGAAATCAGCATATGAGCCTACCTAGGTTTAGCTTTCAACTAAGAATGTCAAGAGAACAAAGCAAATGTGATGATAAAAGTAAATTGGAAAGTTGTTTAAAATTACATGCCCTATTTGAATAATTGAAGTTGAAAGTGAATGTAAATTTGGATGCTAAAGTGCCCGGTTTTTAAAACTTTGATTAAAAACAGGGGCACTTTAATTCATCAAAATTTACATTTCACTCATCAAAAGGGACATTAAACACCAAAAATGTTATTGTTTAGAAAGATAGATAATTCCTTTATTTATTATTGCTCAGTTTTGCATAACCAACACAGTTATATTAATATACTTTTTACCTCTGTGATTACTTTGTATCTAAGCTTATGCAGACTGCCTACTTAGCTCAGATCTTTTGACAGACTTGCATATCAGGCAAAGAGTGCTGACTCTTAAATAACTTCACGTGTATGAGCACATATGTTATCTATATGGCACACATAAACTAACTCCTTCTAGTTGGGAAAAACTGTCAAATGCATTCAGATAAGAGGAGGCCTTCAAGGGCTTAGAAATCAGCATATGAGCCTACCTAGGTTTAGCTTTCAACTAAGAATGTCAAGAGAACAAAGCAAACGTGATGATAAAAGTAAATTGGAAAGTTGTTTAAAATTACATGCCCTATTTGAATAATTGAAGTTGAAAGTGAATGTAAATTTTGATGCTAAAGTGCCCGGTTTTTAAAACTTTAAAACTGTTCCGATCAGCCAATAGAATGCAAGCTCAATCTGATTGGCTGATTGGATCAGCCAATAGGATTGAACTTGATTCTTATTGGCTGATTCCATCAGCCAATCAGAATTTTCCTACCTTAATTCCGATTGGCTGATAGAATCCTATCAGCCAATCGGAATTCAAGGGACGCCATCTTGGATGACGTCCCTTAAAGGAACCGTCATTCGTCGGGAGACAACGGAAGAAGATGATGGATCCGCGTCGCCTGCTTCAAGATGGACCCGCTCCGCACCGGATGCAAGAAGATCGAAGATGCCGCTTGGAGAAGATGTTTGCCGGTCCGGATGTCCTCTTCTTGCCGGATAGGAGGAAGACTTTGGAGCCTCTTCTGGACCTCTTCAGCCACCGGATGATGGATCGCCAACCCCCGCTTGGGTTGGATGAAGATTTTGGAGCCAGGACGGATCGGTGATACCTGGATGGTGAAGACAAGGTAGGAAGATCTTCAGGGGCTTAGTGTTAGGTTTATTTAAGGGGGGTTTGGGTTAGATTAGGGGTATGTGGGTGGTGGGTTGTAATGTTGGGGGGGGGGTATTGTATGTTTTTTTTACAGGCAAAAGAGCTGAACTTCTTGGGGCATGCCCCGCAAAGGGCCCTGTTCAGGGCTGGTAAGGTAAAAGAGCTTTTAAATTTATTAATTTAGAATAGGGTAGGGCATTTTGTTATTTTGGGGGTCTTTGTTATTTTATTAGGGGGCTTAGAGTAGGTGTAATTAGTTTAAAATTTTTGTAATATTTTTCTTATGTTTGTAAATATTTTTTTATTTTTTGTAACTTAGTTCTTTTTTATTTTTTGTACTTTAGTTAGTTTATGTAATTGTAGTTATTTGTAGCAATTGTATTTAATTTATTTATTGATAGTGTAGTGTTAGGTTAATTGTAGGTAATTGTAGGTAGTTTATTTAATTAATTTATTGATAGGGTAGTGTTAGGTTTAATTATAACTTAGGTTAGGATTTATTTTACAGGTAAATTTGTTATTATTTTAACTAGGTAACTATTAAATAGTTCTTAACTATTTAATAGCTATTGTACCTGGTTAAAATAATTACAAAGTTGCCTGTAAAATAAATATTAATCCTAAAATAGCTATAATATAATTATAATTTATATTGTAGCTATATTAGGATTTATTTTACAGGTAAGTATTTAGCTTTAAATAGGAATAAGTTATTTAATAAGAGTTAATTTATTTCGTTAGATGTAAATTATATTTAAGTTAGGGGGGTGTTAGTGTTAGTGTTAGACTTAGCTTTAGGGGTTAATCCATTTATTAGAATAGCGGTGAGGTCCGGTCGTCAGATTAGGGGTTAATAATTGAAGTTAGGTGTCGGCGATGTTAGGGAGGGCAGATTAGGGGTTAATACTATTTATGATAGGGTTAGTGAGGCGGATTAGGGGTTAATAACTTTATTATAGTAGCGGTGCGGTCCGCTCGGCAGATTAGGGGTTAATAAGTGTAGGCAGGTGTCGGCGACGTTGAGGGGGGCAGATTAGGGGTTAATAAAGATAATATAGGGGTCGGCGGTGTTAGGGGCAGCAGATTAGGGGTACATAAGGATAACGTAGGTGGCGGCGCTTTGCGGTCGGCAGATTAGGGGTTAATTATTGTAAGTAGCTGGCGGCGACGTTGTGGGGGGCAGGTTAGGGGTTAATAAATGTAATACAGGGGTCGGCGGGGTTAGGGGCAGCAGATTAGGGGTACATAAGTATAACGTAGGTGGCGGTCGGCAGATTAGGGGTTAAAAAATTTTAATCGAGTGGCGGCGATGTGGGGGGACCTCGGTTTAGGGGTACATAGGTAGTTTATGGGTGTTAGTGTACTTTAGGGTACAGTAGTTAAGAGCTTTATGAACCGGCGTTAGCCCAGAAAGCTCTTAACTCCTGCTATTTTCCGGCGGCTGGAGTTTTGTCGTTAGAGCTCTAACGCTCACTTCAGAAACGACTCTAAATACCGGCGTTAGAAAGATCCCATTGAAAAGATAGGATACGCAATTGACGTAAGGGGATCTGCGGTATGGAAAAGTCGCGGCTGAAAAGTGAGCGTTAGACCCTTTAATCACTGACTCCAAATACCAGCGGGCGGCCAAAACCAGCGTTAGGAGCCTCTAACGCTGGTTTTCACGGCTACCGCCGAACTCTAAATCTAGGCCATAACTTTTAAGCTTCACAGCAGCTCCAGCTTCCTCCGGTCTCACAAGCCATTTCTGATGTCAGAAAAGATTGATAGGTCATCCTCCAATCACAGCTTCCCCCCGGGGGATTCAGTGTCTGATTCACTGCTGTGATTGGAGGAAGCCGGATGCCTCATTTTAGACCCAGGAGGAGGCTTTGAAACGGGTGGAGGAAACTGGAGCTGCTGTGAAGATTAAAAGGTAAGGTTTTTTTTCACAACAGGAGTGAAATGAAAATTTTGATGAATTAAAGTGCCCTTGTTTTTAATCGAAGTTTTAAAATTGGGTCTTTAATGTCCCTTTAAGAAACACAAATATGCAGTTGCTGTATTTACATAAACTATGCTTCCTTTTATGGCGGTCATTACCACTAATTTCATGATAAATTAAACAGAAAAATGAAGGTATGTAAAAGCTTAGTCCCTGGCATTTTTGAATTCATGCAAGTTATTTGTTTTTATAGCGGTTGTATTGGATTAAAACTAAATGAGTTGAGATGGAATGCTTTGGGGAAAAAATCATTGTTTGACTATGGCAGAGCTAACAAAATTAAGCATTTTTTAGCTAGATAAGAGAAAATAATATGTTTCTTAATTTCTTCAAAAAGTTACAGTGAAACAAATGTTAATGTCTTAAAAACAAATATCTAGGAACAGTGAGTTCATTTGAGTTATGTGGAGAAAACTTTAAGCAGAGGAAGTGGAAGTTAGTTAGTTAGAGTATAAAATAATACAATACATTATATATATATATATATATATATATATATATATACTAGTCCTAAAGCCCGTTCACACGGGCCATTTTTTGCAGGGTACAGAGGTCCCACCCCTTGCGCTCCCTCCCCCTTTCTTTTGCTCTCTCTCTATTGTTTATGCAGTTGGTGCAACCCATTAAATGTTATATCTATACTAACAATATAAGATATATTAATTGTAAGCGCATTGGGTTACACACATTTTAGACTCTCCACATTATTACACACATTCTAACTCAAAAGGATAGCTGAGTCCTCTCCCTTTTTGAGGTGCTCCTATAGTACCTCCTTTTCTTTTGCATCTCTCTTTCTGGTAACTAGGGACCAGAATCACTTTAGGAGCTACAGGACACAAAGTTAAGCGCTGTCTGATATATTCTTTACTATCTCTCTCTCTCTCCCTTCTCCCCCCCTCTTTCCCCCCCTCTCTCTCTCCCCCTCTCTCTCCCCTCTCTCTCTCTCTCTCTCCCCTCTCTCTCTCTCTCCCTCCCCTCTCTCTCTCCCTCCACCCCCTCTTTCTCTCCCTGACCCCCCTCTATCCCTCCCTCTCTCTCTCCCTCCCCTCTCTCTCTCCCTCCCTCCCTCCCCCCCTCTTTCTCTCCCTCCCCCCTCTTTCTCTCCCTCCCCTCTCTCTCTCCCCCCCTCTTTCTCTCCCTCCCCCCCTCTCTCTCTCCCTACCCCCTCTTTCTCTCCCTCCCCCCCTCTTTCCCCCCCTTTCTCTCTCTCCCCCCTTTCTCTCCCTCCCCCATCTCTCTCCCTCTCCCCCTCTCTCTTTCTCTCTCTCTCCTCTATCTCTCTCCCCCTCTCTCTCCCCCCCCTCTCTCCCCCTCTCTCTCCCCTCTCTCTCTCCCCTCTCTCTCTCTCCCTCCCCTCTCTCTCTCACTCCACCCCCTCTTTCTCTCCCTGACCCCCCTCTCTCCCTCCCCCTCTCTCTCCCTCCCCTCTCTCTCTCCCTCCCCCCTCTTTCTCTCCCTCCCCCCTCTTTCTCTCCCTCCCCCTCCCCTCTCTCTCTCCCTCCCCCCTCTTTCTCTCCCTCCCCCCTCCTCTCTCTCTCCCTCCCCCCTCTTTCTCTTCCTCCCCCCTCTCTCTCCCTCCCCCTTTCTCTCCCTCCCCCCTTTCTCTCCCTCTCCCCCTCTCTCTTTCTCTCTCTCGCTCTCTCTCTCTCTCTCCTCTATCTCTCTCCCCTCTCTCTCCCCCCTCTCTCACCCCTCTATCTATCTCTAACTCTCTCTCCCCTCTCTCTCTCACCTCTTCCCCCTCTCTCTCTCTCTCTCTCTCCCCCCCTCTCACTCCCCCCTCTCTCTCTCCCCTCTCTCTCTCCCTCCCCTCTCTCTCTCCCTCCCCTCTCTCTCTCCCTCCCCTCTCTTTCTCCCTCCACCCCCTCTTTCTCTCCCTACCCCCCTCTCTCCCTCCCCCTCTCTCTCCCTCCCCTCTCTCTCTCCCTCCCCCTCTTTCTCTCCCTCCCCCCTCTTTCTCTCCCTCCCCCTCTCTCCTCCTCCCCTCTTTCTCTCCCTCCCCCCTCTCTCTCCCTCCCCCTCTCCTCTCTCTCTCCCCTCTCTCTCTCCCTCCCCCCTCTTTCTCTCCCTCCCCCTCCCCTCTCTCTCTCCCTCCCCCCCTCTCTCTCCATCCCACCCTTTCTTTCCCTCCCCCCTTTCTCTCCCTCTCCCCTCTCTCTCCCTCTCCCCCCTCTCCCTCTCTCTCTCTCTCTCTCCCCTCTCTCTCTCTCCTCCCCTCTCTCTCTCCTCCCCCTCTCTCTCTCCCCCTCTCTCTCTCCCCCCCTCCCCCCTCTCTCTCTTCCCCCCTCTCTTTTGATCTCTCTCTCCCCTTTCTTTTGCTCTCCCTCCCCCTCTATTTTGCTGTCTCTCTCCCTCTCTTGTGCTCTCTTTATCTCCCCTCTCGATCTCTCTCTCCCCTCTTGATCTCTCTCTCACCTTTCTTATCTTTTCCCTACCCCCTCTCTCCCCTCTTTTGAGCTGTTTTGAGCTCTCAGTCTGCACGGACTTTCACTGCCTGCCCCTTCACGGCCCTTCATACTCGGCCCCGACCTCTTCATGCTAGGCCACACTCCCACCCGTGATCGGTCACGCCCACTTCTGCTCGCACTGCAGAGGGATTGTAAGGCCAGGTGTGTTTGTCCTCGTGCTGTCTCTACTGCGCATGACAGCTTCGGACAAACACACTTGGCCTTTTATAGTATAGGATATATATATATATATATATATATATATATATATATATATATATATATATATAAAAACTAATTCCTGAGGAAATAATCTTTAATTTATGTAGCGCCATCAAACTCCATATTATTATACTATTAGTTGTGTTTATATGGAGATACAGGGGTCAGACAATTATTATTTCTATCAAAAAGGAAACTAACGCCTAGATTTAGAGTTTTGCGGCCGAAGGGGTGCGTTAGCTACGTGTCTTTTTTTTCTAGCGCTGCTTCTAAACAACGCTGGTATTTAGAGTTCTCTGAAGGGCTGCGTTAGGCTCCAAAAAGGGAGCGTAAAGGCATATTTACCTCCACTTCAACTCTCAATACCAGCGTTGCTTACGGTAGCAGCTAGCTTGAAAAACGTGCTTGTGCACGATTCCCCCATAGGAAACAATGGGGCAGTTTGGACTGAAAAAAAAAACTAACACCTGCAAAAAAGCAGTGTTAAGCTCCTAACGTAGCCCCATTGTTTCCTATGGGGAAACAGTTTCTAAGTCTGCACCTAAAACCCTAACATGAACCCTGAGTCTAAACGCTCCTAATCTTACACTTATTAACCCCTAATCTGCCGCCCCCACTATCGCTGACACCTGCATTATACTATTAACCCCTAATCTTCCACTCTGTACACCGCCGCAACCTACATTATACCTATGTACCCCTAATCTGCTGCCCTTAACATCACCGACACCTAAATTATACTTATTAACCCCTTATCTGCCCCCCCAACGTCGCCGCTACCTTACCTACACTTATTAACCCCTAATCTGCCGACCGGAGCTCGCCGCTACTCTAATAAATGTATTAACCCCTAAAGCTAAGTCTAACCCTAACCCTAACACCCCCCTAAGTTAAATATAATTTTAATCTAACAAAATAAATTAAATCTTTTTAACTAAAGTATTCCTATTTAAAACTAAATACTTACCTGTAAAACAAACCCTAATATAGCTACAATATAACGAATAATTATATTGTAGCTATTTTAGGATTTATATTTATTTTACAGGCAACTTTGTATTTATTTTAACTAGGTACAATACCTATTAAATAGTTATTTACTATTTAATATCTACCTAGTTAAAATAATTACAAAATTACCTGTAAAATAAATCCTAACCTAAGTTACAATTAAACCTAACACTACACTATCATTAAATTAATTAAATAAATTACCTACAATTACCTACAATTATATAAACTAAACTAAATTACAAAAAAAAACACTAAATTACAAAAAATAAAAAAAGATTACAAGAATTTTAAACTAATTACACCTACTCTAAGCCCCCTAATAAAATAACAAAGCCCCCCAAACTAAAAAAAAATCCCTACTATAATCTAAATTACAAAAGTTAACAGCTCTATTACCAGCCCTTAAAAGGGCTTTTTGCGGGGCATGCCACAAAGTAATCAGCTCTTTTGCCTGTAAAAAAAACACAATACCACCCCCCAACATTACAACCCACCACCCACATACCCCTACTCTAACCCAAACCCCCCTTAAATAAACCTAACACTACCCCCTGAAGATCTCCCTACCTTGAGCCGTGTTCACCCAGCCGGGCACCGATGGACCAAAAGAGGACATCCGGAGCAGCAGAAGTCTTCATCCTATCCGGGCAGAAGAGGACATCCGGACCGGCAGACATCTTCATCCAAGCGGCATCTTCTATCTTCATCCATCCGACGAGGAGCGGCTCCATCTTCAAGACCTCCGGCGCGGAACATCCTCCTTCCCCAACGACTAGACGACGAATGACAGTTCCTTTAATCTGCCGCCCCCACTATCGCTGACACCTGCATTATACTATTAACCCCTAATCTTCCACTCCGTACACCGCCACAACCTACATTATACCTATGTACCCCTAATCTGCTGCCCCTAACATCACCGACACCTAAATTATACTTATTAACCCCTTATCTGCCCCCCCAACGTCGCCGCTACCTTACCTACACTTATTAACCCCTAATCTGCTGACCGGAGCTCGCCGCTACTCTAATAAATGTATTAACCCCTAAAGCTAAGTCTAACCCTAACCCTAACACCCCCCTAAATTAAATATAATTTTAATCTAACAAAATAAATTAAATATTTTTAACTAAAGTATTCCTATTTAAAACTAAATACTTACCTGTAAAACAAACCCTAATATAGCTACAATATAACGAATAATTATATTGTAGCTATTTTAGGATTTATATTTATTTTACAGGCAACTTTGTATTTATTTTAACTAGGTACAATACCTATTAAATAGTTATTTACTATTTAATATCTACCTAGTTAAAATAATTACAAAATTACCTGTAAAATAAATCCTAACCTAAGTTACAATTAAACCTAACACTACACTATCATTAAATTAATTAAATAAATTACCTACAATTACCTACAATTATATAAACTAAACTAAATTACAAAAAAACACTAAATTACAAAAAATAAAAAAAGATTACAAGAATTTTAAACTAATTACACCTACTCTAAGCCCCCTAATAAAATAACAAAGCCCCCCAAAATAAAAAAAAAATCCCTACTATAATCTAAATTACAAAAGTTAACAGCTCTTTTACCAGCCCTTAAAAGGGCTTTTTGCGGGGCATGCCACAAAGTAATCAGCTCTTTTGCCTGTAAAAAAAACACAATACCACCCCCCAACATTACAACCCACCACCCACATACCCCTACTCTAACCCAAACCCCCCTTAAATAAACCTAACACTACCCCCCTGAAGATCTCCCTACCTTGAGCCGTGTTCACCCAGCCGGGCACCAATGGACCAAAAGAGGACATCCGGAGCGGCAGAAGTCTTCATCCTATCCGGGCAGAAGAGGACATCCGGACCGGCAGACATCTTCATCCAAGCGGCATCTTCTATCTTCATCCATCCGACGAGGAGCGGCTCCATCTTCAAGACCTCCGGCGCGGAACATCCTCCTTCCCCAACGACTAGACGACGAATGACAGTTCCTTTAAGTGACGTCATCCAAGATGGCGCCCCTCGATTTCCGATTGGCTGATAGGATTCTATCAGCCAATTGGAATTAAGGTAGGAAAAATCTGATTGGCTGATTGAATCAGCCAATCAGATTCAAGTTCAATCCGATTGGCTGATCCAATCAGACAATCAGATTGAGCTCGCATTCTATTGGCTGTTCCGATCAGCCAATCGGATTGAACTTGAATCTGGGTGAACACGGCTCAAGGTAGGGAGATCTTCAGGGGGGTAGTGTTAGGTTTATTTAAGGGGGGTTTGGGTTAGAGTAGGGGTATGTGGGTGGTGGGTTGTAATGTTGGGGGGTGGTATTGTGTTTTTTTTTTATAGGCAAAAGAGCTGATTACTTTGGGGCATGCCCGCAAAAAGCCCTTTTAAGGGCTGGTAATAGAGCTGTTAACTTTTGTAAATTAGATTAGGGTAGGGAAAATTTTTATTTTGGGGGGCTTTGTTATTTTATTAGGGGCTTGGAGTAGGTGTAATTAGTTTAGTTTATTTAATTTACTTTAGTTTATTTAATTGTAGGTAATTGTAGGTAATTTATTTAATTTATTTATTGATATTGTAGTTAGGTTTAATTGTAACTTAGGTTATGATTTATTTTACAGGTAATTTTGTAATTATTTTAACTAGGTAGCTATTAAATAGTAAATAACTATTTAATAGCTATTGTACCTAGTTAAAATAAATACAAAGTTGCCTGT
Organism: Bombina bombina; assembly: GCF_027579735.1. Lineage (NCBI taxonomy): Eukaryota > Metazoa > Chordata > Amphibia > Anura > Bombinatoridae > Bombina > Bombina bombina. Next base: position 1,063,959,931 of record NC_069501.1, on the reverse strand, counting down.
AAAATAAAATAGCTACAATATAATTATTTGTTATATTGTAGCTATATTAGGGTTTATTTTACAGGTAAGTATTTAGTTTTAAATAGGAATACTTTAGTTAATAAGATTTAATTTATTTAGTCAGATTAAAATTATATTTAATTTAGGGGGGTGTTAGGGTTAGACTTAGCTTTAGGGGTTAATACATTTATTAGAGTAGCGGCGAGGTCCGGTCGGCAGATTAGGGGTTAATACTTGAAGTTAGGTGGCGGCAATGTTAGGGAGGGCAGATTATTATTATTATTATTCTTTATTTATAATGCACCAACAGATTCCGCAGCGCTGTTCATAGGTAACAAAGATAAAAGGACAGTACAATATGAGACACCAGACAAAATTTAACAAACAAATACAGGAGGAATTGGAAGCCCTGTTCCCGTGGGAACTTACAATCTAAATGGGTAGGAGAATGAAAAACAGGAGTTGGGGACTGCAAAGGTGGGAATGATGTTAGTGTGAAGTTAGATGAGGGTAACTATTAGGCAAGTGGAATTCATTAGTTACTGATTTGGTTATAGGCTTCCCTGAACAAGAAGGTCTTTAGGGAGCGTTTAAAGGAGGAGAGGTTGGGGGGAAGTTTGACAGCACGAGGAAGTGCGTTCCAGAGGGTTGGTGCCGCACAAGAGAAGTCCTGTAGTCTAGCATGAGAGGAGGTGATGGTAGAAGAGGCAAGGAGTAGATCGTTGTTGGATCTTAGGGGATGGGCTGGAGTATATTTGTTGATGAGTGAGGACAGGTATGGGGGGCTGCATTGGTAAGGGCTTTGTAGGTCAGAGTGAGAATTTTGAATTTAATTCTGCTGTGAATGGGGAGCCAGTGAAGGGACTTACAGAGGGGTGCGGCAGATAAAGAGCGTCTGGAGAGGTGGATTAGCCTAGCAGAGGCATTTAGGATGGATTGAAGGGGGGAGAGGCGGGAGAGAGGAAGGTCAGTTAGTAGGTTGTTACAGTAGTCAAGCCGGGAAATTGCTAGGGAATGGATTAGCTGTTTAGTAGTTTCAGTACTCAGAAAAGGACGAATTTTGGAGATATTGCGTAGGTGGTTGCGACAGGAGGAAGAGAGCGATTGGATGTGGGGTATGAAGGACAGATTGGAGTCGAGTGTAACTCCAAGGCAGCAGACTTGGGGTGATGGAGAGATAGTAAAGTTAGAAACTGGAGTAGAATTAGTTGGGGGGATTAGAAGAAGTTCAGTCTTGGACACGTTGATTTTTAGGTGGTGAGAGGCCATCCAGGAAGAATGCCAGATAAGCAGCCGCTGATGTGGGAAAGGACAGAAGGAGAGAGTGCAGGGGTGGATAGGTAGTATCATCAGCATAGAGGTGATAGTTGAAGCCATAGCTACTAATAAGTTTACCCAGTGAGGAAGTATAAATAGAGAAGAGTAGAGGGCCTAGAACAGAGCCTTGAGGTACTCCAACAGACAGAGGCAGTGGAGAGGATGAGTCACCAGCAAATGAGACAGAAAAGGACCTATTAGAGAGATAAGAGTGGATCCAGGAGAGGGCAATGTCACAGAGCCCAAGGGAGATGTGAGTCCGTAGGAGGAGGGGATGGTCAACAGGGTCAAAGGCAGCAGACAGGTCAAGTAAGATAAGTATAGAATAGTGGCTATTGTTTTTAGCAGAAAGAAGATCGTTAGTAATCTTGGTGAGAGCAGTCTCAGTTGAGTGTTGGGGACGGAAGCCAGATTAGGGGTTAATACTATTTATTATAGTGTTTGCGAGGCGGGAGTGCGGCGGTTTAGGGGTTAATAACTTTATTAGAGTAGCAGCGAGGTCCGGTCGGCAGATTAGGGAATAATAAGTGTAGGTAGGTAGCGGCAACATTGGGGGGGACAGATTAGAGGTTAATAAATATTATGTAGGTGTTGGCGATGTTAGGGGCAGCAGATTAGGGGTTCATAGGGATAATGCAGGTGGCGGTGGTGTGCGGTCGGCAGATTAGGGTTTAAAAAAAATTATTATAGTGGCAGCGATGTGGGGGGACCTCGGTTTAGGGGTACATAGGTAGTTTATGGGTTTTAGTGTACTTTATAGCACAGTAGTTAAGAGCTTTATAAACCGGCATTAACCCAGAAAGCTCTTAACTACTGACTTTTTTCTGCGGCTGGAGTCTTGTCGGTAGAGGGTGTACCGCTCACTTCAGCCAAGACTCTAAATACCAACGTTAGGAAGATCCCATTGAAAAGATAGGTTATGCAATTGGGGTAAGGGGATCTGCAGTATGGAAAAGTCGCGGCTTGAAAGTGAGCGTTAGACCCTTTCCTGCCTGAATCTAAATACCAGCGGGCGGCCAAAAGCAGTGTTAGGACCCCTTAACGCTGCTTTTGACGGCTAACGCAGAACTCTTAATCTAGGCGTAAGAGTGCCTATAGGCTGTGGCTATACGACATATATACTAAAACAACATAGCAAGATGACAAATAATTAATATTTAATAGTAAAAGGGGTTACATATCAGTAAAACATGGATTCATGTGACATATACCAAATGACAAAAAATGAGTTAAAAACAGTAATTAGTTAAAACACAATAAAGATAAAAAATGAAAATAGAAAATGATGGAAAGGGCAGTTTGACAGAACTTAGTGCAGAGATGGATGCTCTCTATATAGGATGTGTAGTGATATAATCAGTCCTATAAGTGGAATAGATCTATGATATCCTTCTAATGAAATGTGTTAATCACAATAATATATATATATATATATATATATATATATATATATATATATATATATAATATATATTGAGGAAAAACAATGGTCCCAAGATGGAGAAGTTGGTGTCCAAAAAAATAGATGACAAAGGCTTGTCTTTAAGGTGATGGTGAAAACGGTGATAATGGATATAAAATGTAAAAGATAAAAAAAAAAAAGATGAATAAATAAAAAAATATATATATAAAAAATGAGAATGAAAAAGAAAAATAATAATAACTATAGTCTTGAGAAAGGCCTAGTATTAGGCAGAAAAGCGTTGAAAGACACGGCTGTATTTTGGGTAAGCCTCCTATTCAGACACTTATCACACAGTTATACTTACGTTATTGCACTATATGAACTTTTTTCTCCACATGTGATCATGGACCCATCACTAACGCATACGATTAATTTTTTTTTTCATTCTCATTTTTTATATTTTTATTTTTTCATCGTTTTTTTTTCCTTTTACATTTTATATCCTTTATCACTGTTTTCACTATCAACTTAAAGACTCAACTTTTTTGGACACCAACTTCTCTATCTTGGGACTGGAGTTGGGACCATTGTTTTTCCTCAATATACAGTATATATTATATTATATATCATGGACATATTCCACTTATAGGACTGATTATAGCACTACACATCCTATGTAGAGAGCATCCATCTCTGCACTCAGTTCTGTCCAACTGCCCTTTCCATCGCTTTCTATTTTCATTTTTTATCTTTATTGTGTTTTAACTAATTACTGTTTTAACTCATTATTTGTCATTTGGTATATGTCACATGGATATGTAACCCCCTTTGACTATTAAATATTAATTATTTGTCATCTTGCTATGTTGTTTTAGTATATATGTCGTATAGCCACAGCCTATAGGTGCTCTTAGATTCTTTTTTTTGTGATTTTCTATCAATTACTTTAGGTCAGCTAGGATACCTATTAACTAAGTGCTTAGGGGTATATATTAGTTGAGTTTTTCACTGTTCTCCAATTATTATTACTCTACCTAAATTACTGTTAACTTAGAAAATGGAGTTTTTAAAGTCCCTGATAATTCATGGAATTTGTAAACCCCTGACTATGTAATTTATTATCCCCCAGGCACCAATATGGGAGGTCACCAGCACTGGCTGCCACAGTTGTTTCTGTTATCAATTCTTGAAACCTCAGGTGGGGGTGGACACATGTTGCTTAGGGTTTGCTCTGTTTTCTAGGCAAAGAGGCAAAGAGGACAAAGGTCATTGAGATCACAGCATTCCTTTCACTGACCAGCAATTTATCAGTGTTAATTATGTCACTCAACCAACACATACATTTCCCTTATGTTGAGTTTTAATTTTCTAGATCCCCATTTTCTTCCATCAGTCCAAGTAATTTCAGCTTTATATAGTTTACACACCTATTCATTTTGTTCTCTTACATTTGGTGCCCTAAAAACCCTATTTCACAATTCTACCCTTTCAAAACTCTTTCTTCACCCAGTGGTGTTTCTAGGCATTAATCATTATTGTAGAAACCCTTCATACATTTTTTGCATGTATTTGCTCTACTTATCGCTCACTTTAGACCAAGGGGCATATTTATGATTGTGCGAGCGGAGATGATCCAATATAGCGGATCATGTCCGCTGCACATCAATAAATCCCGACAGCATACACTCTCTGCATTTATTTATTTATTTTTGCACCAGCAGTTCTTGTAAACTGCTGGTGCAATGCCGCTCTCTGCAGATTCACGTAGAAGAAAATGTTCTTTTTAATTTTAAATATATATTTCTATATATACATATACAGTATATATACATGCATACAAAAATACATAATATTTATATATATATACAGTAGTGCAGAACCGGATCCAATGGACGGACTCCGTTGCCTGATGAGATCCAAGAACAGCCGGCACATAGGAATTTGGGAATGGGTGGGTATTTAAGGTGTGGGTTCTGTGTGTTAGATTATCCGGTCTGAATACCATTGAGAAAGGCTCACGGTAGAGCCAAAACGTTTGTTTTTTTCTGTTTATTGAATAAATCGGATTACAACAAAATTCCTGTGTGCCGGCTGTTCTTGGATCTCATCAGGCAACGGAGTCCATCCGTTGGATCCGGTTCTGCACTACTGTATGTATATTTCTTTTGGCTGAGCACCAGGTGGCTGTGAACTAAGTGTGTGCCGTTTCCTCCAACCTATTTGTATATATATATATATATATATATATATATATATATATATATATATATATATATATATATATATATATATACACAGTATCCCACAAAAGTAAGTACACCCCTCAAATTTTTGAAAATATTTTGTATCTTTTCATGTGACAACACTGAAGAAATGACACTTTGCTACAATGTAATGTAGTGAGTGTACAGTCTGTATAACAGTGTAAATTTGCTGCCACCTCAAAAAAAACTCAACACACAGCCATTGATGTCTAAACTGTTTGCAACAAAAGTACACCCCTAAGTAGAAATGTCCAAATTGGGCCTAAAGTGTCAATAATTTGTGTGGCCACAATTTTTTTCCAGCACTTCCTAACCCTCTTGGGCATGGAGTTCCCCAGAGCTTCACAAGTTTCCACTGGAGTCCTCTTTCACTTCTCCATGACAACATCACGGAGCTGGTGAATGTTAGAGACCTTGCACTCCCCCACCTTCCATTTGAGGAAGCCCCACAGATGCTCAATAGACTTTAGAACTGGAGAAATGCTTGGCCAGTCCATCACCTTTATCCTCAGCTTCTTTAGCAAGGCAGTGGTCATCTTGGAGGTGTGTTTGGGGTTGTTATCATGTTGGAATACTGCCCTGCGGCCCAGTCTCCAAAGGGAGGGGATCAAGCTCTGCTTCAGTATGTCACAGTACATGTTGGCATTCATGGTTCCCTCAATGAACTGTAGCTCCCCAGTGCCGGCAGCACTCATGCAGGCCCAGACCATGACACTCCCACCACCATGCTTGACTGTAGGCAAGACACACTTGGTTGCCGCCACACAGGCATGACACCATCTGAACCAAATAAGTTTATCTTGGTCTCATTGGACCACAGGACATGGTTTGTGGGCTTTGTTGTGCATCATCTTTAGAAGAGGCTTCCTTCTGGGACGACAGCCATGCAGACCAATTTGATGCAGTATGCAGTGTATAGTCTGAGCACTGACAGGCTGACAACCCAACCCTTCAACCTCTGCAGCAATGCTGGCAGCACTCATATCTCTATTTCCTAAAGACAACCTCTGGATCTGACGCTGAGCACGTGCACTCAACTTCTTTGGTCGACCATGGCGAGGCCTATTCTGTGTGGAACCTGTCCTGTGAAACCACTGTATGGTCTTGCCCACCGTCCTGCAGCTCAGTTTTAGGGTCTTGGAAATCTTCTTATAGCATAGGCCATCTTTATGTAGAGCAAAAATTATTTTTTTAGATCCTCAGAGAGTTCTTTGCCATGAGGTGCCATGTTGAACTTCCACTGACCAATATGAGAGAGTGTGAGAGCGATAACACCAAATTTAACATACCTGCTCCCCATTCACACCTGAGACCTTGTTACCCTAACGAGTCACATGACACTGAGGAGGGAAAATTGCTAATTGAGCCCATTTTGGACATTTCCACTTAGGGGTGTACTCACTTTTGTTACCAACGGTTTAGACATTAATGGCTGTGTGTTGAGTTATTTTGAGGGGGCAGCAAATTTACACTGTTATACAGGCTGTACACTGACTACTTTACATTTTAGCAAAGTGTCATTTCTTCAGTGTTGTCACATAAAAAGATTTAAAAAAATATTTACAAAAATGTGAGTGGTGTACTCACTTTTGTGGTATACTGTATATATATATATATATATATATATATATATATATACACACACCTTGTCATATACCATATACCTTTTAACCCTTTCAAAAACAATATTTATATGAATATTTTTTTAGATAGTGTATATATGAGTGTAAAACTGTATTTTAATGTATTTATGGTGTGCCTGGTGCAAATTAATTTTAGATCTAACCCTTTATGCAAGGTCTTCAGTTGCGCTAACCAAACAAGTGCAAATTTAGATTGTGCTCGGCAGTGCACATTTACTTTTCAACTAATAATATGCACACAAGTTAACGCAGTTGTAATATTGCAATATTGTGCCTGTGCAAACGTTAGCCCTTTCTAGATGATGGTGACCAGATTTTTTTAAATGAAATCCGGGTACATTTTTTTTTTCTGCAGATAAGAACCATAAGCCCAGCAAGTCTACTTATATTTCTTAGTGTAAGCATAATTATTTTGTAGGAGAGCCTTATGCATATCCCAGGCATTCTTAAAGTCACCCACAGTGTTTGTCTTTACCACCTATATTAAAGTTTATTCCATGAATCAACTAACCTTTCTGTAAATAACTGTTTAACTGTTTCTACAAATTACACCTGAACCTACTAACCATTAACATGAGATCATAGCCCTTCTTCTGGTGTTGCTCTTTTTAACATTTTTTTTTACTCTATGTAAAGCAATAGACACAAACAAAAACCTTGCAAATTAATTGCAGCTGCCATGTTTGATGTAGGGAGGTTCCACACAGCGCCCCTTAGAACTGCCACAGTCTATTGTTCTCTACTCATTTTTCCCTTCTATTGTTTTCCTTCTACTCAATTTCACCACATTACACTCTCTTGTTTTCCTTATCTTTTGTTTTCACCTCAATCATATATGCTCATTTCCAAGTGTACTCTCCCTCCTCGTTCTTTTTCTCAAATTCCCACAGTTTCCCTCAATACTACTTTCTCTTATATCTGTCACTGCCCCCAGTTGTTAAACCTTCAGTCTTGCTAAATCCTTCAGTTCTGATACCATGACTCTGACCTTAAATGGACAGTATACACAAATTTTCAATGAAGAGAGAAAGAGGGAGGAAGAGATAGGGGGGAGAGGTAGAGGGAAGAAGAGAGAGAGGGGGAGAGGTAGGGGGAAAGAGAGAGAGAGAGAGAGAGAGGGGGGGGGGGGGGGCATTGAGAGGGGGAGAGAGAGAGGGGGGGAGAGAGAGACAGGGGAGAGAGAAAGAGATGGGGGGAGAGAGAGGGGGGAGAGAGGGGGAGATAAAGAGAGGGAGAGAGAGAGAGAGAGAGAGAGAGAGAGAGAGAGAGGGAGAGGGAGAGAGATGGGGGAGAGAGAGGGAGAGAGAGAGGGGGAGAGAGAGAGGGGAGAGAGAGAGAAGAGAGAGAGGGGGGGGAGAGGGGGGAGGGGGAGAGAGAAAGAGAGAGAGAGTGAGGGGGGGAGAGAGGGGGGAGGGGAAAGAGAGAGGGAGGAAGAGAGAGAGAGGACGAGAGAGAGGGGGGAGAGAGAGGAGGAGAGGTAGAAAGAAAGAGACAGGAAGGAAGAGAAAGCGAGTGGCAGAGAGGGAGGGGGGAGAAAGAAAGGGAGAGAGAAAGAGGGGGAGAGAAGTAGGGGAAAAGAGAGAGAGAGGGGGAGAGAGAGAGGTAGGGGGAAAGAGAGAGAGAGGGGGAGAGAGAGAGAGAGAGAGAGAGAGAGAGAGAGAGGGAAAGGAGGAGAGAGAGGGGGAGAGAGAGGGGGGAAGAGAGAGAGTGAGATGGGTGGAGAGAGAGGGGGAGAGAGAGACGGGGGAGAGAGCGAGAGGAGAAGAGAGAGAGAAGGGAAGAGAGAGAGGTGGAGAGAGAGGGGTAGGGAGCGAGAGAGAGGGGGAGAGAGAGGGGGGAGAAAGAGAGGAGGGGAAGCGAGAGATGAGGGAGGGGGGGGGGGAGAAAAAACTAAGATTACAGAAAAAACACCTAACATTACATAAAAATAAAAACATACATTACACAAAATAAAAAGGGCATTCAGCTCTTTTGCTGCCCAAATTAAAAAAACAACAACTAATCTATAAAAAAAAAAACACCCCCCCAAAAAAATCTAACAGTAACCCCATAAAGGTACTCGCCGATGATAATGATGGCGGCGGTCCATTTCCTTCATCCTGGTGATGGTGGTGGCGACGTCCGTGCTCTTCTTGCAATCTTCAACACGCAGGTCCTCTTTATACGGTCTCCAGCCACACACTGAATAGTGAATGCGAGGCACCCGTTTTATATAGGGGTACCCTTGCATTCCTATTGGCTGATTTGAATCTTCAAATTCAAATCAGCCGATAGAATGAAAGCTTTTTCCTGTCATTCTATTGGCTGATTTGAATTTGAAGATGCAAATAAATGTAAAATTATGTTTCAATGTTAAATAAAGACACTTTTTGAGATCACAATCAGCCATGTTCATTGTTTATCACCAACACTTTTTTTTCATTATTGTTTCAATTTAAAAAGGACATATATTTTAACATTTGCCAGTCCTCTTTAACTGATCACAATCCAAATATTGTTTACTTATCAACACATTTATAGAGCGATTTTTCACTTATCAAATACAAATTCAATAGCTAAAAGGACTTGATAAACTTCAGAAAACACTTTTCAACTTAGAGTAGCCCAAACGTTTTCAAATGTAACATTGCACAAAATACACTGAAATTATTTGCTGTCATATTAACAGATAAAAATGTTTTTTTTTTGCTTCATTGATTACAGTTTAATATATATATATATATAATAAGCACTTTTAGATTAAAAAATATATATAAAAATTGATAACCCAACAAACACACATGCTCACAATACTAATATGCTTCTTTTCAAATTACCTTAGAAAGATATACACATATCTCAATAGTTTTGAAGCACAACAGCTTAATTGCACATATTTCATCTATTACCATCTGAACACACTTTTAAAAGGAATCACTCAACTTATGGGCCCTTCAACCTATGATGTAATCACCAAACCTAAAGTTGCCATTTTGTTTGCCATTAATCTTGTTTTGACCAAGACAACAATTTTGTGCTGGTTTTTGGGTAACAGTGATTTTGAGCTGCAGAAGAAATCTAGGATATAAATCACTGTAAAAACACACTGACAATATCATCTGAGGTCCAGAAACCGTTATATACTGGGTGGGGAATCATCATATTGAGATAAGTGCATATATGTTTAACACCCTTCACGAATAATGTGGCAAGTGAACTATAAGGAGTGTCCGAGGCACGACACTGCCATAGGCTGGGGCTTTTGCATTTTTTTTAAAAAAAAATTTAAATTATACTATCTCTTAAGCCAGTGTTTTTCAACCAGTGTGCCGTGGCACACTAGTGTGCCGTGAGAGATCCTCAGGTGTGCCACAGCAGACTGACAACAGTGTGACATATTTTTTAAACTTTGCTTGTTTTTTACTCCCAGTGCAGGGGTAGTTTGTAGGAGGCATGGCATAACAGCACAATACATACAGTATGTGTGTGTTTGTGTGTATGTATGTATATATATATATGCTGTATTAGGCTACAATGTGTGATTTTTTTAAAATTTTGGGATGGTGGTGTGCCACAGGATTTTTTAATGTAAAAAAGTGTGCCACGGCAAAAAAAAGGTTAAAAATCACTGTCTTAAGCTACTTCTCTCTATTTGGTGACATTTTTATGATTGCATACAAATTACTATTACGTACGTATTTACAAATGTTTCTTAAATTTGGAAGAAAAAAAAAATTAAAGGTTGATTTATTAATGTATGTTGGAAAATGTAAAATAAATGGGCTAAATATGGGAATTAGCTGTCTGATTTTTGCCAAGGAGACAGAAACAACAAAAAATGGTCCACCATGCAGTGATTTAATTATAGGGCACATGTTAAAAATGTAGGAACACAACGTAAACACAAAGTAATTAGCTATAATAAAATTGTAGCTGTCACCAAACACAAACTTGCCCACATAGATTAATTTAATTAAGGAACACACCTTGAACAGTAGTTGGAATGCAGAGTGATTTAAATTGTGAGTGGGTTTTAAATACGTTTGACATTTATCTAGTTCCACTGAATCTGCTGTTATATAAATTGTTTACTTATATATCATGGATATAATGATACCAATTTGCAATATATTTTGATTATTTATTTTGCCCCCTATTCATGTACTTTAGCTGTGAAAATTGAGCAGAACTTGAAATGCACCATGCTGATTTCTCCATGTAAACTCTGCTACATATCTGTCCCTAATTGGCTTTATCAGATAACTGCATAACAATGAAGGGACATTAAACCCCCCAAAAAATATTTCATGATTCAGATAGAGAATACAATTTTAAACAACATTCCAATTTACTTCTATTATCTAATTTGCTTCATTCTTTAGATATCCTTTGTTGAAGAAATAGCAATGCACAAAAGTGAGCCAATCACACAAGGCATCTATGTGCAGCCACCAATCAGCAGCTACTAAGCCTATCTAGATATGCTTTTCATCAAAGGATATCAAAAGAATGAAGCAAATTAGATAAAAGAAGTCAATTAAAAAGTTGTTTAAAATTGCTTGTTCTATCTGAATCATAAAAGAAAAAAAAATGGGTTTAATGTCCCTTTAATGTTTTAATAACGTTATGACTTTGCCTAGCCTTGGAGCCCAGATTGGCTCCTCCAAATAAGACAAATAGTGGGTGGAGTTTGGTACTGAAAACAATTGCAGTAACAATAATGTTAATTTGTTTAGAAACATGGCTGCTATGTTATTCTATCGTTATTCTATTCTATTTTTATCAGAATATTTTAGTATTTAAGGGGTTTTAAACCATTTGAAATTGTAATATAAAATGTTTAATTCTGTGTGGTAAAAAACAACAATTTTGGAATGTAATTTCATTATTTAAAGGGCTATGAAACCCAATTTTTTTTCTTTCATGATTCAGATAGAGCATGTGATTTTAAGCAACTTTCTAATTTACTCCTATTATCAATTTTTCTTCATTCTCTTGGTAAAAAAGGCAGGCATCTAAGCTTAGGAGCCAGCCCATTTTGTTCAGAACCCTGGGTAGCACTTGCTGATTGGTTGTTACATTTAGCCACCAATCAGCAAGTGCTACCCAGGTGGACTGGCTCCTACGCTTACATTTCTGCTTTTCAAATAAAAATACCAAGAGAATGAAGAAAAATTGATAATAGGAGTAAATTAGAAAGTTGCTTAAATTTGCATGCTCTATCTGAACCATGAAAGAAAAAAAAAATGGGTTTCATATCTCTTTAAGAGAATATGCTGGCAACAATGTTGTGTGGAAACCCTGTTAGATAGTTACTTTAACAATCCGATACTCCAATATAGTGGCGCCCATTAAGTTATAGAAACTAAACCTTTACAATTGTATCTTCAATATAAAAAAACTAATATACAGTAATTTGAATACATCATTATATCTAGCATTTAAAGCAAACGCTGAAGTATTGTGCATTTGAATCCAGCACGGATTCATGCATCTAAACTTGTGATAACTTTTCACAAATGATATTTTTGCAACAGAAAGTTTATTGCAAAAATCTCAGTATTCAAATATGACTTGGGTTTTCCTTTAAATATATTTGGTAGATGCTTATTTTTTTTTAATGTTTTTTTTTATGTTTTTACATTTAAAACATGGTATTTTTATTTGTGTCATTTTTTTAATGGATGTATATTTTATTTATAAAAATACTGTTTCATAGCTGTAGAAGCTTGTCCAGCATAAAGTAACAATGTACTTATATTACTAAATAATTCAAAGCACATACAATGTAAAAATAAACCATCCCAATTTGTCTGCCATAAAAGTTGAATAATATTATAAAATGAGCAGCCTATGGGCCAGTTTCAGACACAAGAGTGAACAATTAAACCTTTTTTTTTTATCTTTATCTTAGGAAGTCAACCTTTATCTCCCCCCACCCGGAATAAAACAATTCTGCTTACAAACGCCTAGATTTAGAGTTTTGCGGCCAAAGGGGTGCGTTAGCTACGCGTGCTTGTTTCTGGCTGCACCTTTTAAATACCGCTGGTATTTAGAGTTCACAGAATGGCTGGGTTTTCAGTGCGTTAGGCTCCAAAAAGGGAGCGTAGAGCATAATTTAACGCTACTGCAACTCTCGATACCAGCGGTGCTTACGGACGCGGCCAGCTTCAAAAACGTGCTCGTGCACGATTCCCCCATAGAAAACAATGGGGCTGTTTGAGCTGAAAAAAAACCTAACACCTGCAAAAAAGCCGCGTTCAGCTCCTAACGCAGCCCCATTGTTTTCTATGGGGAAACACTTCCTACGTCTGCACCTAACACTCTAACATGTACCCCGAGTCTACACACCCCTAACCTTACACTTATTAACCTCTAATCTGCCGCCCCCGCTATCGCTGACACCTGCATATTTTTTTAACCCCTAATCTGCCGCTCCGTAAACCGCCGCTACTTACATTATCCCTATGTACCCCTAATCTGCTGCCCCTAACACCGCCGACCCCTATATTATATTAATTAACCCCTAATCTGCCCCCCACAACGTCGCCTCCACCTGCCTACACTTATTAACCCCTAATCTGCCGACCGGACCGCGCCGCTATTATAATAAAGTTATTAACCCCTAATCCGCCTCACTCCCGCCTCAATAACCCTATAATAAATAGTATTAACCCCTAATCTGCCCTCCCTAACATCGCCGACACCTAACTTCAAACATTAACCCCTAATCTGCCGACTGGAGCTCACCGCTATTCTAATAAATGTATTAACCCCTAAAGCTAATTCTAACCCTAACCCTAACACCCCCCTAAGTTAAATATAATTTTTATCTAACGAAATAAATTAACTATTATTAAATAACTTATTCCTATTTAAAGCTAAATACTTACCTGTAAAATAAACCCTAATATAGCTACAATATAAATTATAATTATATTGTAGCTATTTTAGGATTAATATTTATTTTACAGGCAACTTTGTAATTATATTAACCAGGTACAATAGCTATTAAATAGTTAATAACTATTTAATAGTTACCTAGTTAAAATAATTACAAAATTACCTGTAAAATAAATCCTAACCTAAGTTACAATTAAACCTAACACTACACTATCAATAAATTATTTAAATACAATACTTACAAATAACTACAATTAAATAAACTAACTAAAGTACAAAAAATAAAAAAGAACTAAGTTACAAAAAATAAAAAAATATTTACAAACATTAGAAAAATATTACAACAATTTTAAACTAATTACACCTACTCTAAGCCCCCTAATAAAATAACAAAGCCCCCCAAAATAAAAAAATGCCCTACCCTATTCTAAATTAAAAAGTTCAAAGCTCTTTTACCTTACCAGCCCTGAACAGGGCCCTTTGCGGGGCATGCCCCAAAGAATTCAGCTCTTTTGCCTGTAAAAAAAACACATACAATACCCCCCCAACATTACAACCCACCACCCACATACCCCTAATCTAACCCAACCCCCCCTTAAATAAACCTAACACTACCCCCTGAAGATCTCCCTACCTTGAGCCGTGTTCACCCAGCCGGGCACCGATGGACCAAAAGAGGACATCCGGAGTGGCAGAAGTCTTCATCCTATCCGGGCAGAAGAGGACATCCGGACCGGCAGACATCTTCATCCAAGCGGCATCTTCAAACACTAAGCCCCTGAAGATCTTCCTACCTTATCTTCACCATACCAGGTTCACCGATCCGTCCTCGGAAGTCTTGATCCAAGCTTCGGAAGTGTTGATCCAAGCCCAAGCGGAGGGCTGAAGAGTGACGTCCATCCTCGGGCTGAAGTCTGGATCCAAGCGGCGGCTGAAGAACTCCATCATCGGGCTGAAGTCGGAAGTCCATCATCGGGATGAAGTCTTCTATCAAGCCGCATCTTCAATCTTCTTTCTTCTGGAGCGGAGCGGAGCGGAGCCATCTTCTTTCCAACCGACGCGGATCCAACCTCTTCAACCGACGCCTACTCGCCGAATGACGGTTCCTTTAAATGACGTCATCCAAGATGGCGTCCCTCGAATTCCGATTGGCTGATAGGATTCTATCAGCCAATCGGAATTAAGGTAGGAAAATTCTGATTGGCTGATGGAATCAGCCAATCAGAATCAAGTTCAATACGATTGGCTGATCCAATCAGCCAATCAGATTGAGCTTGCATTCTATTGGCTGATCGGAACAGCCAATAGAATGCGAGCTCAATCTGATTGGCTGATTGGATCAGCCAGTCGGATTGAACTTGATTCTGATTGGCTGATTCCATCAGCCAATCAGAATATTCCTACCTTAATACGATTGGCTGATCCAATCAGCCAATCAGATTGAGCTTGCATTCTATTGGCTGATCGGAACAGCCAATAGAATGCGAGCTCAATCTGATTGGCTGATTGGATCAGCCAGTCGGATTGAACTTGATTCTGGTTGGCTGATTCCATCAGCCAATCAGAATATTCCTACCTTAATTCCGATTGGCTGATAGAATCCTATCAGCCAATCGGAATTCGAGGGACGCCATCTTGGATGACGTCATTTAAAGGAACCGTCATTCGGCGAGTAGGCGTCGGTTGAAGAGGTTGGATCCGCGTCGGTTGGAAAGAAGATGGCTCCACTCCACTCCGCTCCAGAAGAAAGAAGATTGAAAATGCGGCTTGATAGAAGACTTCATCCCGATGATGGACTTCCGACTTCAGCCCGATGATGGAGTTCTTTAGCCGCCGCTTGGATCCAGACTTCAGCCCGAGGATGGACGTCACTCTTCAGCCCCCCGCTTGGGCTTGGATCAACACTTCCGAGGCTTGGATCAAGACTTCCGAGGACGGATCGGTGAACCTGGTATGGTGAAGATAAGGTAGGAAGATCTTCAGGGGCTTAGTGTTAGGTTTATTTAAGGGGGGTTTGGGTTAGATTAGGGGTATGTGGGTGGTGGGTTGTAATGTTGGGGGGGGGTATTGTATGTGTTTTTTTTACAGGCAAAAGAGCTGAATTCTTTGGGACATGCCCCGCAAAGGGCCCTGTTCAGGGCTGGTAAGGTAAAAGAGCTTTGAACTTTTTTAATTTAGAATAGGGTAGGGCATTTCTTTATTTTGGGGGGCTTTGTTATTTTATTAGGGGGCTTAGAGTAGGTGTAATTAGTTTAAAATTGTTGTAATATTTTTCTAATGTTTGTAAATATTTTTTTATTTTTTGTAACTTAGTTCTTTTTTTTTTTGTACTTTAGTTAGTTTATTTCATTGTATTTATTTGTAGATATTGTATTTAATTAATTTATTGATAGTGTAGTGTTAGGTTTAATTGTAGATAATTGTAGGTATTGTATTTAATTAATTTATTGATAGTGTAGTGTTAGGTTTAATTGTAGATAATTGTAGGTATTTTATTCAATTAATTTATTGATCGTGTAGTGTTAGGTTTAATTGTAACTTAGGTTAGGATTTTTAGCTATTAAATAGTTCTTAACTATTTAATAGCTATTGTACCTGGTTAAAATAAATACAAAGTTACCTGTAAAATAAATATAAATCCTAAATAGCTATAATATAATTATAATTTATATTGTAGCTATATTAGGGTTTATTTTACAGGTAAGTATTTCGCTTTAAATAGGAATAATTTATTTAATAAGAGTTAATTTATTTCGTTAGATTTAAATTATATTTAATTTAGGGGGGTGTTAGTGTTAGGGTTAGACTTAGCTTTAGGGGTTAATCCATTTATTACAGTAGCGGCGAGATTCGTTCGGCAGATTAGGGGTTAATAATTGAAGTTAGGTGTCGGCGATGTTAGGGAGGGCAGATTAGGGGTTAATACTATTTATTATAGGGTTATTGAGGTGGGAGTGAGGCAGATTAGGGCTTAATAACTTTATTATAGTAGCGGTGCGGTCCGCTCGGCAGATTAGGGGTTAATAAGTGAAGGCAGGTGGAGGCGACGTTGAGGGGGGCAGATTAGGGGTTAATAAATATAATATAGGGGTCGGCGGTGTTAGGGGCAGCAGATTAGGGGTACATAAGGATAACGTAGGTGGCGGCGCTTTGCGGTCGGCAGATTAGGGGTTAATTATTGTAGGTAGCTGGCGGCGACGTTGTGGGGGGCAGGTTAGGGGTTAATAAATATAATATAGGGGTCAGCGGTGTTAGGGGCAGCAGATTAGGGGTACATAAGTATAACGTAGGTGGCGGTCGGCAGATTAGGGGTTAAAAAAATTTAATCGAGTGGCGGCGATGTGGGGGGACCTCAGTTTAGGGGTACATAGGTAGTTTATGGGTGTTAGTGTACTTTAGAGCACAGTAGTTAAGAGCTTTATAAACCGGCGTTAGCCCAGAAAGCTCTTAACTACTGACTTTTTTCTGCGGCTGGAGTTTTGTCGTCAGACACGACTCTAAATACCGGCGTTAGAAAGATCCCATTGAAAAGATAGGATACGCAAATGACGTAAGGGGATCTGCGGTATGGAAAAGTCGCGGCTGGAAAGTGAGCGTTAGACCCTTTAATGACTGACTCTAAATACCGGCGGTAGCCCAAAACCAGCTTTAGGAGCCTCTAACGCTGGTTTTGACGGCTACCGCCCAACTCTAAATCTAGGCCTAAATGTTTAAAGTTTCTGCCTAAGGGGGTATTGTCTGTCTTAGGAGGACAATGGGACTCATAAAAGTTAAAAAATAGTTTTTCTATTTTACATTAATTAATGTAGGCTAATCACCCAGTCTTGTATGTTCGGAAATGTTGCTAAAGTTTCAATTAAAAAATAAAAGTCTTAAAATGAATGACTGTTCTACAAAATGATGGGCCAGATTACAAGTGGAGCACAAAATTGCACTTTTGCTTTTGCGATATTTGCGCTCCACTCGTAATACCAGCGCACCAATTGTGCACTGGTATCGGAAGTGGCCCGCAATGTGAACGCGCTTCTATAGGCTCCAATGGGAGCTTCGTTCTCATGCCGTCTCTAGTTAATTTTCTGAGCGCTAATTGCTACTGCAAGATCGCGGTAGCTTTAAATAGCCACTTGTAATGGCTGGGTTTTTATTGCGCACCCGCAATCGGTTGACTTTGCCCTTTTGGTGGCGCAAAATAAATTAGCGTTCTACTTGTAATCTAGTTGGATATTAGCTAATGTGTAACTCCAGATGAGGAAGCTATTCGTTGAATAAAAATAAATAAATACATTTTGAAAAACTAGTAATTTAAGGAATATAACACATTGTATGGCAGCTTGGGTGATTATTATTATTATTATTATTATTATTTTTATTACTGTTTGCTTTATTTTGAAAGTCACTCCAATCCATGAGAAGAGCAGCACGTTTGTTACTCTTGTATTTTTTTTTAGGGCATCAAACTTTAGAGCTTGGTTGCTCAAACTATGGCTACAAGCCACAACAGCCCCAGTGTTTTTGTGTTGTCCTCAGCACCAAAGATAGGGATATTAAACCCTAAATAAATGCTAGGTATAATGATGTATTCAAAGCAAACATTAACCTGTGAATAGTATGTAGATATTTGGGGGCCGATTTAACTGTCGGACGGACATGATCCGCTGTACCGGATCATGTCCGCCCGTCTTAGCTAACTGCAGACAGCATACACTGTCGGCATTTAACATTGCACAAGCATTTCTAGTGAAATGCTTGTGCAATGCCTTCTCATGCAGATTTGCAGCTAATCGGTAGCTAGCAGGGGGTGTCAATCATCCCGATCGTATCTGATCAGGATGATTGCTGTCCTCCGCCTCAGAGGTGGCAGACAAGTTAAGGTGGAGCAACAGTCTTATCAAGCCTGAAGGCTGGCGCAGAAACAGATGCATACGGGGCTTGATAAATCGGCCAAATTGTCTTGAAGTATGATAGTTGTTTAAATATTGAAGGAATAAGTGTAAAGCTTTCGGTTTTATAAAGTAATGGACACCGCCATGTGGTAATTTAGGTTTCCCTTATCTAATCTCTTCTGCTAAGCACAGTTTGAGACATATATATATTGTGTGGAATATAACAATGTTTTATTAGCTTATTTATAACTTTTATGTAACAGGAGTTAACTCAGCAGGGGTTATGCAACAAGATAACTAAGTTTCAATATGGCAGTGCCTGCAATTTTAAGATTTTAATTGAGAAGGAAATAGGGAATAAAATAAATGAAAATTGTATTGTTTTTGTTTTTCCTCTCCCTGCACTTTTCTCGTAGTACCCACTCTTTAGGTTTGAAGTTGATGACAACTGTATCCCTCGGTTATGGGATTATGTTATGGTGCTTTCAAAGCGCGATTGTTTTTGTCCATATTTATTTGTATTCTTTATATATCCTACACTCTTTATATGGTTATATGATGCCTTGAGCCCAAGCCTGGGAAGAACATCATATATGGGGGTAGATTTAACAAATGCCGGGTAGACATTATTCGCTGTATCGAATCACATCCGCCTGACATCGCTAAATGCCGACAGCGTATTTAACATTGCACAAGTATTTCTTGTGAAAGGGTGGCGGACAAGTTAAGGAGTAGTGGTCTTACAACATTAATTAAATAATACTTTATTGCTAAAAATTGCTAACCTTCATCTGAGCCTTCAGCGAGTAATACTGTTTTTTGCTGGTATTGTGTATATATATATATATATATATATATATATATATATATATATATATATATATATATAGGCAGGGTTGTATTGTATGTGCACTCTCACCAACAAACTGCAACTTGCCAGGGTGCTGTAGCCAGGTATATAAATTTCCAAGATAAGAAAAGCACTCACTGGACTGTGGACATCAGTGTAAATAAAGAATTTATTGTGACGTTTCGGGACTAGCAGCGTCCCTTCCTCTGACAAATAACAAGTGAAAAACAAAACATTTATAAGCCTACAAACCACTCCCCCAGGTGGGCTATCAATCAAAATAAGCCGTGTGCAAAACAAGCCTAAACCTGTGTAATTAGTGAATTACTGATCAAAACACTGTGAGATATGTATAATATTTAAATAATGAAAGTGTGTTTTAGTATAATAGCATAACTATTAAGATAAGAGTGGAACTGATGGCCCCCAAGTGCGACCAGATCGTATTAATAAACTAAATTCGTTACAATCACTCATGCACATATGTGTCAACAAAGACCCTGATAGGCTAGCCTCCAGCACGCCTCTGAACCCTCATTGGATAATAAAGCACATCTCGGCATGACACGTATGTCAACACTCCAGACTCACGTCACAGTCATTTACCACAACGGATCAAACACTATGTTTAATCCAAACACATGTCTCAACAATTGGGTGTCTTACACCACATAGGTATCAATATGATGCCAATTTTCCTTTTTGTATTTCAGCCCCGTCGGGGATATTATATTAGATCAAGAGTGATCCACCCCCGCCCCCGATTGGTCGAGAAGCACCCGCCCCACATGCATAGCTAGCACACGCCCCACATGGATGCCTAGCCTGTCACTACAACAGAAATGTCATAACTTGCAACAAGCATATGTTGTTCAAGCATCAAACACGCCATCACAACAGTGTTATGTGCGCAGTGTGCAACTAACCACAATCTGAATGCCACAACCTAATGAGTAGCCTGCCCGACATCAGCAATCTCACATAATGTAATCGGAGGGTTGCCATAGCAACATATATACCCAAACAATATAAACGATAGTATAGAAGCGGCTAAATGACAAAAATGTAAAATTTAAAACATATCCTTAATGTGAACATCACGCCACACAGTGTGCAACTGACGACAATCTGGATGCCTCATCATAATGGTTAGCCTGCTGACATCACCAATCTCACATTATGATGTCGGAGGGTTGTCATAGCAACATGTATACATACACAATATAATGAATAATCTAGAAGCAGCTAAATGTAAAAAAAAATTCAATTTTTTTAATTAAACACATCCTTGATGTAAACATTACATATACTACCCCATATCTCCAGGATGTGTAAATAATCAATAAAAAATTCTAAAAGAAATGAAAATTAAAAAAGCTATATATATTATATACAAACCACCGACAGCACTGACCAACTTTCACAACCACCCCAACATGGTGAATTGTGTGTATATAACTAACAAAAGAAACCAACCTATAGAAATAGGAACTGGGGAGTAACTGTGCAGACAGCAAAACAAACACCACTACTCAAAATAAATAAAAAATTAAAAAATTAAAAAACAATTGAAAAACAAAAAGCGTCCTCTGGGATTCCATCCCTGTGGAGCTACGTCAGTCAAAAAGGTATGATTACCTAAATCTAAGTGCTTACTACTACACCAAATTCCATCACCATCCGGGCACAATATTGGTGTATATTCATCAAATCCACGTGAGTACATCCTATCGCTACAAACAGAAATCACAAACCACCTGTATGTTCCATAAATAACATCCCATCGCCACAGAAGAAACAGCAAACCACCCTGTATGCTCCATAAATAATATAGGGCCATCTGGATGAACAATCCCAGAGAGTACCAACCATCATATGCTTATATGACTTCAAACCTATATCATATATAAGAGAGATCATGTTGCTTAATAAAAATAGAGAGATCATGTAACTAAGGTCTTGGGGGCACATAGTTCACAATTATCCACAAAATGTGTGTATGTGCAAAAAAAATGATACAAAGTGTTACATAAAAGACATAACATAGTTAAAAACAAATTAAAATTAAACACACCTCATATGTCTTCCGTAGGGAAGATATGTTACATAATTGTTAAAACAATAGGACAACAGGGAACATATCGTGTTATCAAATAAATCAAATATCAGCATATAGATACTAGAAAGATATAGTATAAATAAACACTATAACTTAAGAGAGACATATATATATCAAAAGAGAGAAATGGAAGCATGGACTCTCAATCATATTTGCTTCCCAACATCTAACAGATCAATAGACTCTCAGATATTGGATCAATGAACTCTCATGGACAATAAGATGTCTTCTGTACTTTATAAAAAGTTCTGCCAGCCTGTCTGGATATTCAAGCCCCTTGGTGCCAATGTACAAAGTTCATGTATCCAACGTGCTTCTTTCTTGAGGAGTATTTTGGCTCTATTACCACCTCTTCTTAGAGCTGGCACATGGTCGATGATTCTGAATCGTAAGTCACTCACAGTGTGCCCCGCTTCAAGAAAGTGACGAGCCACTGGATGTTCTGCCTTTCCTGTTTTTAAAGCCGATCTGATGTTAGAACGATGATTAGCCATCCTGACTCTGGCGTCATCGGTCATCTTACCTGTGTAAAATTTTCCACAGGGACAATTAAGCAAATACACAATGAACTGGGTTGTGCACGTGAGAAAGAATTTGATCTGGTATCTTTTGCGGCAATCCGGATGTTGAAATGTCGTGCCCGTGTGCATACTATTGCATGTGACGCAACTGATGCATTTAAAGCAACCCGCTTTCTTTTTCAGCCAGGGTTGTTTTTCGTTCTTCAAGGGGATGTCCGTCTTTACCAAAAAATCCCTCAGACTCCTACCTCTGCGGTAAGCCAATCTCGGTGCCACCCATTCAGTGAATGGTAATGTGGGGTCACTTTGAAGTATTTTCCATTCATCTTTAACCGCTTTTGCAATGTGGTATTGATCTGGGCAATATGTAGTGACAAACGTGAGCTGGGGGTTTCCCTTGATATTCTGAGCAGTCTGCTCATCTTGGGATGAGAGAGCCAGTTTTTGTTGTTCACAAAGACTCTTCTTGTTGTAGCCACGTTGGGTAAAACCTCTGTGTCATTTCTGACAGTTGTGTCCACATTAGCTTCTCATCAGTGTTGTTTCTTATCACACGTTGGTATTGTGCTTTTGGAATGTTGCAAATTAATGCTGGTTGGTGGCAGCTTTTTGCGTGCAATATCGTGTTGCGGTCAGTTTTCTTTCGGAAAAGAGTGGTGCCTAATCCATCTGAGGTCTTAAATACTCTAACATCCAGAAAATCCACTGTGTCAATATTGGCAGTATGTTGAAATTTAATTGTACTGTCCATCCCATTAAGGGTGTTGATCCAGTTATCCAGAGTATGTTCTCCATCACGCCAGATCAAAAATACATTGTCTATATAACAACAATAGAACATAATGGCTTTAGTTTCATAAACTTTCATTTGTGTGGATTCATACTCGGTCATAAAAAGATTCGCCAATGAGGGGGCCATATTTGACCCCATTGCAGTCCCTTCTATTTGTAGGTAGAAGGTGTTCTCAAAACGGAAGAAATTATTCTCCAGACACATGGTAAGTAGATCCACCATTACTTCCTCCGGAGGTCCCACATATGGAGTACTTCTCATGTGGTTGACAACTGCTGCAATCCCCAACTTGTGGGGAATCACCGTATATAAACTGCACACATCCATCGTCACCAATAGATCAGTCAGTTGAATATCCCTCAGCTGGGTAATAGACCGAATAAAGGCATTGGAATCTTGTGTGTATGATTTCATTCTCTTTACCATAGGTTGTAGATGAAAATCCAAAAACTCAGCCAATGGCTGTAAGAGCGATCCCCTCGCCAAGACGATAGGTCTTCCTGGGGGGGGGGATCCTTGTGAATTTTTGGTAGCATGTAGATAATTGGTGTTATGGGAAAATCCCTCTTGAGGAATTGATACTCCTGTTTGGTAATTAACTCCATGTTGCACCATCTTTCAAGTTTTTGATCAATAGATCTCTTCAATTGGTGAGTTGGATCACTTTGTAAAATCCTGTAGGTCTTTGTGTCTGTTATCTGTCTCAAAAGCTCAGATCTATACTGATGTAAGTCCATCACAACCACCGCACCACCCTTATCTGCTGGGCGTATCACTATGGTCGTATCATCAGCTAGTGCCTTAAAGGGACACTGTACACAAAAATTTTCTTTCGTGATTCAGATTGAGCATGAAATTTTAAGCAACTTTCTAATGTACTCCTATCATCAAATTTTCTTCATTCTCTTGGTATCTTTATTTGAAATGCAAGAATGTAAGTTTAGATGCCGGCCCATTTTTGGTGAACAACCTGGGTTGTCCTTGCTGATTGGTGGATAAATTCATCCACCAATAAAAAAGTGCTGTCCAGAGTACTGAAACGAAAAAAAAGCTTAGATGCCTTCTTTTTCAAATAATGATAGCAAGAGAACGAAGAAAAATTGATAATAGGAGTAAATTAGAAAGTTGCTTAAAATTGCATGCTCTTTCTGAATTACAAAAGAAAAAATTTGGGTACAGTGTCCCTTTAAGCGCCCGTCTTTCATCCTTGGTGAGGTTGTCAACCCTCCTCTTTTTGGGGGTTATGCTTTTGGATACTTGGGTCAAATAATTTGTGTACGTCGTAATGGATGGATTCTGTGATTTTGGATCAAATGTCCCAGAGGTTCTGAAGCGAGTTACATCATCAGAGTCAGTCTTAAAAAAATTCTTTAAGTCTCATGTTCCTACCAAATTTTTGAATGTCTATATATGTATTGAATGAGTTCATCTTAGTTGTAGGGACATACGATAATCCCTTATTCAATAAAGAGGTTTCAGATTGTGTAAGAGTCCTTGAGCTAATGTTAAATACATTGTTGTTCATCTCCTCTGGACCGGAGGGCGGCGGGACATGCCCCCCCTCCTCGTATGTGGCCTGTGCCTCGTCCTAAAAAAAGGGCCGAAGGGTTGTAAGGGTTGTAAGACGCCATATAAGAGGTATTCGTACCACTCGCTCCCCTCATATCATCCCACTGTTGTCCTCTACTCACGCCTCTGGATCTGGTGGTAATACCCTTATATGTGGAATCCCCACCACCGGTTGCCACTTCCGGATCTGAACTCTCTCCCAAGCTGGTATCTACAGTATTCATGGTTTTCTTCGTGAATCTTCTTTCTCGTCTGGACCTGAAGCTCTTTCTTTCATCAGGTGATAACATCCAGCGGTACACACTTTTATACGTGTAGTCTTGATTGACTGTTTGGAGTTTCCGGTTTTTAAAAGCAATAAGTTCTTGTTTGTATAGCTTGATTTGTTGTGATAATTTGTCAATCCAATCACAGGTGCTATCCGATCTTAACCGGTTTAGTTGTTCTGTTTCAAACATCTGGATTTCAGTTCTTACTTCTTTAAGAAGTCGTCCAGCTTCTCTAATCACAAGAAGCATAAGGTCAAATGAGCATTTATTGAGAATTTTGCTCCAATTGGTACAAAATTCCGCATTTGATCTTCCAATAGTGGGAATGTTCTTAACTCTAAAACCTCGTGGAAGCAGTCTCTTTTTATGATAATCAGATAGATATATTCCATGTAAATTCAGATCTATCTCACGTTCCTTTAATTTTGCAAGGGTGTTATATCTTTGTTGACACATATGTGCATGAGTGATTGTAACAAATTTAGTTTATTAATACGATCTGGTCGCACTTGGGGGCCATCAGTTCCACTCTTATCTTAATAGTTATGCTATTATACTAAAACAAACTTTCATTATTTAAATATTATACATATCTCACAGTGTTTTGATCAGTAATTCACTAATTACACAGGCTTAGGCTTGTTTTGCACACTGCTTATTTTGATTGGTAGCCCACCTGGGGGAGTGGTTTGTAGGCTTATAAATGTTTTGATTTTTCACTTGTTATTTGTCAGAGGAAGGGACGCTGCTAGTCCCGAAACGTCACAATAAATTCTTTACTTACACTGATGTCCACAGTCCACTGAGTGCTTTTCTTATCTTGGAAATGTATATATATATATATATATATATATATATATGTGTGTGTATTTGTGTGTGTACATGTGTCTTTATGACTGTTTATATGTGTAATATGTTGGAAAAATGATTCCATATACTTACTCGACCTTCAATTTGTAAAAAAATGCAATATCTGTGAAATGCAATAAAGTGAAGCACAATAAAATGAGGTACGCCTGTATGTTTCAGATGTTTGCATATCTGAGTCTTTCGCTTGCTCGCTAACATTTTACTTACAAATTGTAATATGAACGCATAGAATTGCTATTGATTTAACTTGCGCACATTTAGTTATTTATGAGCTCCCCCTGTAAACTAGCCAATAGTGTTTAACTAAATATGTGATTGCAATCTAATTTATTTTGAGGCATTATCTTTTGTATAAGTGTGAGTATAGTATAATATGGCCAGTGGCCGACCCACCATTAGTGAAAAGCTCTGCAGGTAAAAAAATAAATGGTCCTCTTTATAGCTTTCTAAAATTACATAGAAATTGTTGTTGTTTTAATCTAGATTTTAATCGTTTTACTTTTAATATAACACTACCTTTCTTTAAACTCTAAAGATTTTGTTGCAGTTTTTTTTCTTGGTACTAGTTGTAAATAAAAAAAAAAAGAAAGAAGGAAATACATATTTGTGGAAAAATAAATGTACTTAAAGGTAAAGTATACTATAAAATTATTTTTCCCTTAATGTGTTTCCAATTACTTTTTTTACCAGCTGCAGAGTATAAGATGTATGAGATTTGCTTTTTTAAGGTTTATTTGTGTATATGAATTAGCTGATTTTATGTTTTGAAGCCACAACCTAATAAAATGGGTTGAGCTTGTAGGTATAATCAGATCTCATTACTTTATCACATAGTGTACATATACCTGCTTCTTTATCTTGTATCTTGTCCATAAACCAATCACCAATACTTGGAGAGAACAATGGAAAATTAACATTTTATTACCTTATCTCTCCTATAACCCACTGATAGTGTAATTTCTTCTACTGACTGTTAACACAGCTTGGCCTTAAGGTCAGAAACTTTTAGGATGGGTGGGGATACCACAGGCTAAATAAACTAATTCAAATGCCAATATATGGTTAATGGAAATACTTGTAAACAATTTAATACATTCCAGCAGGTAAAGTGGATCATTGGGAACAAATTAAAGGGGAGAAAATAATTGAGTAAACTGTCCCTTTAAGTCAGTATTCTTCACAGCATTGTATTTAAGTAAGACATGCAAGATCTCTCACACTTATCATTATTTATTGTTCTGCCCTAACATTGAAATTCTGTACCTTTATGTTTTTTTGGTTTAAACACGTTACTTCTTGCTAATCAGGTTTGCTTCATTGCATGCATCTCAGCACTGGTTCACTTACATTTGCATGAAATGTTGACACAATTTTTTGTGGTTTACAGAAAAATTCTTTCTCTGATCCTTATAAAAGTATAGTTATGTGGTGGGGATAGGGGACTGTAATGAATTCCTCAAGAGATTAGATTTTTCTAGCACGTTGCTATGGAAAAAAATCACTTTGCAAGTTTCATGAAACCTTTAATTTTCTTATTTCTGCCTTGCCCTATACATATGCACATATATATTGTCTCTCACAAGATAGATTAGTGCTAAACTGTTTCCAGAGAAAATGTTGCCTTTAGCAAGTTGTGATACCTTTTAGTGAACCAAATCTTAAAAGAGAAAGACAGGAATTCCAGGGAAGACATTTGCAAGGTCTTGACAGTATACACAAGTACACATTTGCTCTACATTTGGCCAATAATAGCAATCAGCATGGGATTAATCTTTTCCAAGGACATTACGTCAAGCTAGTTCAACTCTCAGTGCTACTGTAGACTAATAATAAAATAATAAATAGTACTGTTGAGACTAGCTGTCTTGTTCAGAAAATACAGTTTACTATTTTATGCTTCAACATCTCTACAAACATTACCACTAATATACAAGTGCTATTTAACCCTTTAGTGCCTAAACAAACTGTTGCAGCTCTGGTGGACAGAGGGTGAATGATATGTAAAACTCCACATCCCGTAACTTCCCTCATTTGCGGCAAGAAACACAAACATCTTTGTTCTATTATTTTCCGGTTCTCTTATTGATTTACACTGTATCGTTTTGTTGGCTGGTTTCCAGGTAACAGCACTGAATTATTTTTTTTGTTAACCTAATAACTGCCAGACACCTTCAGCCTCACCCCCTTAGGAAATGATTTTTTCTGAAAGTATCTTCAAATATACCTGCCCTGTTGTTGGGTGGGGCAGTTCAAAGTGCTGCTGGGCTTTGACATGAAACGGAAATCCTAGTACAGGTGCTGTAGACATATACCGGTGTGAGTCATGCTTATATTTAGAGACGTAATTCCTGCCCTCTGCAGTCTGTGCACAAGACCAGCACCACACTGCCCGAATACACAATATTATAAATAAGTTCATAAAGCATTGCCAGTACACTTTAAAGAGAAATTACAGTCAAAATTGAATTCTCCATAAAAATGTAATATACTATCTATCTATATCTATCTATCTATCTATCTGTCTATCTATCTATCTATCTATCTATCTATCTATCTATCTATCTATCTATCTATCTATATATATATATAATATTTAATAATAATAATAATAATAATATTAATAATATATAATATATAATATTTAATGAAAATTGTGTGTGTGTTTTTTTTTTCTATTCCCAAAGACATTGGAGTGCATCCTGCATGATCCAGAATCCGAACAACATTCTACACAGTGATTGTTTAATCAGAACAAAGTACAAAATATATAGTTTTTATATAAAATGAATGTTTTAAACTATTTTAAATGACATCACACCGTTAAAAGACTGCTTATCCAATAATGTATCTACAAAATTCCACACATTTTTAAAAGATTGTGATCGACCACTTAATCTTACTCAGTGTAGAAAATTAATTTTGATCTCTTATGAGAGGCATTACAGGTTTTTACCCATGCTCAGTTTATATGTTAATAAACAAGACTGCTCCTTTAAAATATGAAACAATGAATAAATTAATTAATAAAAGCTATAGCTCTCAACACACTTAAATTATGAAAGTTTCATACAACTTATATATGGACATCAGATTGTCATTTCAATGAAAACTAAAACTGTTCAAACACTCCTCTATGAGATTAACCACATTTTACTGTTAAACTATTGAGGGCCAGACTACGAGTGGAGACCTAACAGTTACGCGCGAGCCATAAGGGGTTTATCGCAGGTGTTTGAGCATGTCGATTTTTCGCTCATATTACAAATTGAAAGTAAACGCAATCACTTGAGCGCAATTCAAGTTAATGCACCTCGGGTTAGCGCATCCTCAGAGCTCTGGTTAACTGTTTCAAGAAACAAAAAAGTTGCACAAAACACATCACAAATACCTTACAAATTGTATGTACATAATATATATGTATTTATGAATAAATTGAACATATTCTGCTTTGTGAAGAACATTGGAATATAAAATATTCATATTTTCATGTCGGGTTCGTGCACTTGAGAATATACGATCGGCTTTGCGAGCAAGTAGGGTGTTAGATCTTTTTTCCTCTTTTTTTGCTCCATTGACTTCTATGAGGGAATAGGTTATCATACTTGCAATATTGTAAATTCGGCTTTTTACGTGTGCCGTGTTAGCGCAAGTGCAAAAAACTGTTTACTTTCAACTCATAATACAAGCAAAAAAATGACTTGTAGCGCAGTTAACGCTCGAGCGGGAGCGTTAAATATCGCCCCACTCGTAATCTGGCCCAATAAAAATTTGAGTCGTTTTACCAATTTAATTGAGGGCTCTTTTAATGGTTTGCAATTAATCCATAATATTTTCTGAGCTGACATGCAATGTTTTTGCACAGCATTTCTAATGTATTGATATAGTGAAGATTGTATACACTTTTTACCATCTGGAACACATAGAAATAATGACCCTGTAGCAAGATTTTGATTAAACTAATGGGAATACAATTTTAAACTCCATTTCTGGTTGTGTTTCTGGTTGTTTGATTATTTATGCTAATTATTGTGTAAAATACTTTTTCTACCAAAACATAACCCTAGTAGCACCAATTAATATTGTGCAGGTCATACAATTACTATTATGTATGTGTAGAGCGACAATAAATTCCATATTGCTGGGTATATGATTTGAGGTAGGCAATTGCATTACAAAAAATATATATATCTCGTTTTTATTGAGTACAATAATGCATTTGCACTGTGTATGTAAGATAGTCTTAAAGTTTTTCTTTGCTTGTAGCATATGTTACTAGCATGAATTAAAACATTTTGTTAATCAACTGTGCCAAAGCAAATCTTTAACATTACTAGATATACATTAATAATATGGAGTATGCTTTTTTTTCCTGTTATTTGTTTTTGGCAGACTGTGAACATTCCTGATGAGTCACAGGACATCTCATATCCTGTTCCACTGAATAAATCAGGTATGCAAAATCATAAGTTTTCTTACCCAAACTTCTGAATCCTAAAAGTTTTAATGATGTAATTTATCAAACATAATATATCAATAGAGAAATACATTTAGATTCTTATTAATTTCCCAAGTGCAAGATACATTTTCTAGAGCAAGAAGGTGTATTACTGATAACATTTTATCAAATAATTCAGACAATATGTTCATACTTTTAGTGTAAATTTTAGCATGTTAACAGAAATCCTTTATTTATTTTTTCAGTGCTCATTTCTTTTGAAGTATAGTAAGATATTTAGACTGTGGTTAATGAATATACAGATAAAGTACAATAAGGAATGTATTAGTTCTCCCTTCACATTAACATCTCCGCCCTTTTAGTGTTTGAAAAGGGCAGGACCCAGTGTGGGGAGGAGGAGGGCACAATAACTCCCCCTTCTCTTACTGCTGAGCTTTTCATATAAAAACCAGCATCTGGTAAATACTGAGTATCCTGCAGCCCCTTGCCAAAGGTCTGTGCTTTTTTACTTGCTATCTCTGTCTTACAGAACAACCATGAGCTATTCCAGGTCTGTGTATTCTTCATCAGTGATGGGAGGGGGTGCCTACCGACCCTTGAGCAGTGCAGCACGCCTGAGGCCAGGTAGTAGTGCTGCCAGTGTCCATGCTGGTGCAGGAGGCTCAGGTGCCCGGATCTCAGTATCCAGGGTGTCTACTGTGGGTTCTGGGTTTGGTGGTGGCTTTAGCTATGGTGGGGTACCAGCAAGTGTGGGAGCAAGTCTGGTGTCTGGGGTGCAGAATGAGAAAGAGACCATGCAGTCTCTCAATGACCGCCTAGCATCCTACCTGGATAAGGTGCGCAACCTGGAGGCAGCGAATCAGAAAATTGAGTTACAGATCCGTGAGCATATGGAAAAGAAGGGACCCACTAAAGACTGGTCTCCATACTACAAAATGTTGGAAGATTTGCGCAAACAGGTAAGGAAGAAATTAACAATTATTCATCTAGGTGTGTGTCTATTATTGTGTGCTGTCAATAGCTATTAGTTAGTAAAGTTTTGTCTAAATTCTGCAAGATTTTGATTATATTCCCCTCTTTAAGTCTTCCTTCCAGTCTCCTAATATCTGTTTTATAAATAACGGATTGCTAGTTCTTGCAGGTGCTCTGCCTAAGGAAAGATTACATGGGTGTGGACATAATCATGTTGTATCCTGTTCCTGTATAGTATAGTTCTTATCTATTTTTTTTAAATCAATTACACATTTATTGTTTTCATTCTTTACTGTTATATTGTTTAATAAAGATGTGTCCCTAAATATCTTAGTTTAGCTAAGTATGTTATCCACTGTTATATAATTGAGAGTATTTTAATGTCTCCCCCCAGTTTCATAAAAAGACATACATTCTGCTCTCTCATAGTTTACAAAGAAAGTGACCAGATCTCTCTTAATGCAAGGCATTTGAATTAAAGGGACAGTTTACACCCATTTTTATATAACTGCATGTAATAGACACTACTATAAAGAATAATAGGCACAGATACTGATATAAAAATCCAGTATAAAACCTTTTAAAAATGTACTTAGAAGCTCCCAATTTAGCACTGTCTGACGGTAGGTAGGGGCACCCACTGAAAGGGGCTTAGAGCAGAAACCCCCCCCCCTCCGCATATGAAAAGACCCATTATACAAACATAAGCAAACTGAAGTCTGTACACGTCAGTGTACATCTAAACATTTGGGGCTTGGTTAGGAGTCTGAAAATCAGCACAATGTTATTACAAATTAAACAAAACTATACATTGTTGCAGATGCACTCCCAGATGGGCTATATAAATGGATCATCTACAAAACATTTATGAAAGAAAAATCTTTAATTTAAACTGGAGTCCAACTCACTTTTATCTGTAAAGTGTAGATATGTCCCTAGTGGTCATTTTGATTAATTGCTGGTGTATGCAGAATGCTCTAGTATAGTACAGTTTAATTTAGCCTTAGTTTGTTGCTTCATTTTTACCTGACTGTTTTTTTTGTTTCAAGGTTTTTGATAGCACAGTAGACAACTCCCAGCTGGTTCTGCAAATTGACAATGCGCGCCTTGCAGCTGACGACTTCAGAGTAAAGTGAGTTTTTATTATTTGCTCTTATACTGATTCATCAAAAACCTCAGTGTATTGGCTGCATCTTTTATTGATGTAGCAGTCCCCTATTATATAATTTTTGTCATCTTTAATTCTTTGAATATACATTTTTATGCCAGTTAGTTTAAGGACAAAATTAGATATTACTTTTGACTGCAGCAATAAATGCTTAAAGTTATTGTACAATTGAATGATTTAAAGCCCAGTATTTTAAAATACTCTTAAAAACATAGGCACTTTAAGTCATTACATTTTACAATTACGCTTCTTTTTTAAAATACTTACCTTTTTGTTATTGTAAATACACTGACAATCCTCTGCCCACATCTCCTTCAGTACTGAGCCGATCAATGACAAATCCGGCTTCCTCCAATGGTTGTGTGTCCCCTTTGGCATCCAATTCGTGAGGCACACAATGATTGGAGGAAGCTAGATCGTCATTTATATGCTCAATACTGAAGGAGATGCGGGTGGAGAATCAGCGGTAAGTTTACCAGAACAAAAAGGTATTTTGAAAAAGAAGCATAATTGTAAAGTTTAATGACTTAAAGTGCCCATGTTTTTAGAGTATTTTTAAATACTGGGCTTTAAATCATTCAACTTTACAATCACTTTAAATGACCTTTAAAAATAGTAGAATTACGTAAAAAACAGTGCATATAAAAAAGACAATGCAATAGCAATTACTCTGAATTTTAAATGAGCAGTAGATGTTTCTGACAAATTTTAAAATTGACTCGCCGGCCCCTTGTATCATGTAACAACCATATATGTATTCACTGCAAACTCTTGCACGTGCTCAGTAGGATAATTAAAATAATTTGCAAAGTCTCTTGAAACTGCATGCTCTGCAAGCTTTAAGCTTTGATATTGTTGCCGTCAGTAATTTTACTTGTGAATATACTGCATACTATTTTAATTACACTTACTATTTCCACTCAATTACCCAGGTTTGAATCAGAGCTGGCTATTCGTCTGTCAGTGGAGTCTGATATTACCGGCCTTCGTAAAGTTATTGATGATACCAACCTGTCTAGGCTGAACCTAGAGAATGAGATAGAGTCTCTCAAAGAAGAATTGATTTTCCTAAAGAAGAACCACCAAGATGTAAGTAAAGAAAAATCTTCAATGGATAGAGGGGTCCTATTTATATATCAGCTGTAGTAATTGCTACAATTACTGATTATTTGCTATAAGTCTTATAATCACTACAGTTCTGTTAAAAACGAAACTATTTTTCAGATCTTAAGTTGCCAATTTAATATAGAAATTTGATCAAAACAATTTGATAGCTCAGGAAAAACTGGGTTTACACTAATCACTATTAGTGTTGACTGAACTTGCTATTTGTACATAGTTTATAGTATTGTTATATTCTTTCAGGGGAGCTGTATTTTACTGCAAACGAGGCTGTCAAATTAAATAAATGTTAATGTTGTATCTTTTAACAGGAAGTTAATGAGCTGCAGGCACAGGTTGCTAATTCTGCAGTAACAGTTGAACTAGATGCCCCCAATACACAAAACCTTGGCAAAATCATGACAGATATTCGGGCACAATATGAAAATTTGGCACAAAAGAACCGTGAAGAAGTAGAAAATTGGTATCAATCACAGGTGAGTCTGTGCTTAAGGATATAGTCTCAAGAAAACCCTGGATACCTGCCCAGACGTTTGTGTGGCATTGTTAACTGTTGTATGCTATATGATCAAATGAATGATTTTGTAAAATGAGTAATGGAAATTCTCTATTAATAGAAGCAATCTCTGTCTTCCCTCCATATCTCAGGTGGAAGAGCATACAATTCAGATTGAACAAGATACACAAGAGTTACAGTCTTCAAGGACATCTGTGACTGAATTAAAACGCACATTACAATCCCTGGAAATTGAATTAGATGCTCTGCGCAACCAGGTATGAAAAATATATTAATAGTAGTAAATTTAAGGAATCTGTAACTAATTGTAATTACAAGGAATCATATTGTTTAACATGTTTTCCACCCTGCAGAAAGCCAACTTGGAAAGTAACTTGCATGAAAAAGAAGCACATTATGGATATGAGCTGGAATCTAGGGCGGCGCTTGCCTCAAGGCTGGAGGCTGAGCTAATACAAGCGCGCAGTGAATGTCAGCGACAGGCACAAGACTACCAGACACTACTCAACATCAAGATGAAGCTAGAGGAAGAAATCCAAACATACAGACGTCTCCTTGATGGAGATGACTTTGAGTAAGTGTCTAAAGATAACTCCACAATGGACCTTAAACTGATTTATATACTCTAAACTCATATTAGGAAGTCCTAAAGCTTCCCATCAATTAAAGGGACAGTAAACACCTGAGATTTTTATATAAATGTTTAGTTAGGCATAATAAAACAGTTTATTTCATTATTTATTTAGCCCCTTTTCATGTAATTTAGCTCTGAAAATAGAACAATTTCTAATTCTCAGAATATGAAATGTGCCCTGCTGATTCATATCTGTCCCTAGTTGGCTTTATCAGATAATTGTAAAACAATGTATTTTATACTAACTTTATGACTATGGGGCCTATTTATTAATGTGCAAGCGGACATGATACAATGTAGTGTGTCATGTCCGCCGCACATCGATAAATGCTGTCGGCATTTATCATTGCACAAGCAGATCTTGTGAACTGCTTGTGCAATTCCGCCCCCTGCAGATTTGCGGCCAATCGGCCCCTAGCATGGGGTGCCAATCAGCCCGATCATATAGGATCGGGCGGATTGATGTCCGCGGCCTCAGAGCAGACGGACAAGTTATGGAGCAGCGGTCTTTAGACCGCTGCTTCATAACTGCTGTTTCCGGTGAGCCTGAAGGCTTACGTGGAAACAGGGGCATCAAGCTTTATTCGGAGCTTGATAATTTGGCCCCTTTGTCTCTTGACTAAAGCTCAGATTGCTTTCTCCAAATAGGGCAAATGGTGGGTCGATTTGGGGTATTGGAAAATAAAAGCAGTAAAAAGGATGTCAATTTGTTTTAAAGACATGGAGGCCAAATTATCAAGCTCCAAATGGAGCTTGATGCCCCTGTTTCCATGCAAACCATAGCAGTTATGAAGCATAACTGGTCCGCTGCCTCTGAAGCTGGAGTCTGCCATCCGCCTGATCCTATACAATCGGGCTGATTGACACCCCCTGCTAGCCACCAATTTGCTACAAATCTGCAAGGGGCGACATTGCACAGCTACAGCGTATCATGTCTGACAGACATTGATAAATCGGCCCCTTGGGCTGATATTTTATTCTATAGCAACACATAAATGTTGTGTAATTACAAGGTGTTTACTGTCCCTTTAAGGGATTTAAGAGCATAAAGAAAGAGGAAAAAGAAAGATGCCCCACCTTGTCCCCAGTTTTGCATAACAAACACAGTTATATTAATATACTTTTTACCTCTGTGATTACCTTGTGTCTAAGCCTCTGCAGACTGTCCTTGCCAATCAGTGCTGACTCAAATAACTTCGGGAGTGAGCACAATTTTATCTATATGGCACACATGAACTAGCGCTGTCTAGCTGTGAAAAATTGTTAAAATGCACTGAGAAATTAGCATATGAGCCTACCTAGGTTTAGCTTTCAACAAAGAATACCAAGAGAACAAAAGAAATTTGATGATAAAAGTAAATTGGAAAGTTGTGTAAAATGGCATGCTCTATCTGAATCATGAAAGTTTAATTTTGACTACACTGTCCCTTTAACCATTGGTCTAATTTTGTCTTATTTCTTTCAGCCTTAAAGACGCCCTCACTGCCCAAACAACACAGACGGTGAAGAAAGTCATCACAACCACACAAAGAATTGTAGATGGAAAAGTTGTGTCAGAAAGTAACGACACAAAAGTCCTTCAGTCCTAGCTAAGTCCTAATGCTTGGAGACCCCTATATGTTTCATGCTCAATGCATTTCAATTAATAAAGAAGCCAAGCTTAACTATCAATCATTTGTATTTCTTTGTTGGCTTTTTGAGTGCAAAAGTCTTTTCACTACATCATAACCAGTGAGATAAATTACACATTAACAGTGACATAAAGTGTTATTACTATCAGTCAAATGTACCAAACTAACTAGTATTGCCGTGACTTGGTTTTCACGTGTTTTCAAGAAAGTTTGAAGTAATATTTTATCTCTTGACTCACATCATTATTTCAAATTTTGTCTCCTTAAAAACTAAACTGATTTTATTTATAATTTATAAATGACATCACATTGGTCTTTATAGACACAGACTTACTAAGCAAGTGAGGAAACATTTAAAGGGACATTAAACACCAAATGCATATTGAGGCTACTCCCCACCTCCAAGTCATTGGTGCCACCATGTTGAAATCTAGTTTTTACTGCATTCAATTGCTGATGTGTTTCTGCATGTGCAGCAACTCTCCTTTAGATATCTGCAGTGTAACCTAGGTTCCAAAATGGTGGCACTCCTAGTTAGATAAAGGTTCTTGAAATGTATTTAGTGTTAAATGTCCCTGTTTTGTCATTTAAAGGGATAGTAAACACTGAGTTCTGTTCGCTCATAAAACTTACTAACTTTTCACAGCAGAGGAGGTAAGATAAGGAAAACAAGGTTACAACATGGTGTCTCCCTTTGCTTTATGGAGACTAAACTTTATGCATAGACCTTAAAGGGACATTAAACCCACATTTTTTCTTTCATGATTTAGATAGAGAATACCATTTTAAACAACTTTGTAATTTACTTCAATTATCTAATTTGCTTCATTCTCTTGATATTCTTTCCTGAAAAGCATATCTAGATAGGCTCAGTAGCTTCTGATTGGTAGCTACACACAGATACCTCATGTGATTGGCTCACCAATGTGCATTGCTATTTCTTTAACAAAGGATATCTAAAGATTGCAGCAAATTAGAAAATAGAAGTAAATTGGAATGTTGTTTAAAATTGTATTCTCTATCTGAATCGTGAAATAATTTTTTTGGGTTTAATGGCCCTTTAAATATATAAATATATATGTTATATCATTTAAAAAAAATACATCTTCATAATCTCAGAATTTGTCCTTTCATATAAAATCTTAGACAGGTAAAAAGGAACTGATCTGTTATTCTAATCAATATCCTCCATCTAGAAAATGCCAGTATTTTCCATAGGCCTATACTAGAAGGGTCCTGTTACTATATAAAAAGAAATAAACAGAAGCAAAGGAATTGGAAGGTTTTTTTTCTTACAAAAACAAACAAGGTGAACTATTGCATAGGGGTTAGTTTTGTCACTATGGAAACATTTAATACATTTACTTACTGGCTTCTTCAGTCAGGCAATTTGTCAGGGGTAGATGGGCACAAGGAATGCCAAGAAAACAATGCTTGACTGCACATAATTACCAAGGCCAGACTAAAGGTCAATGTCTATAAATTCTAAAAATCCTACTGAATTTACCCTTCTGTACTGGGGACAAGAAAAACAAAAGGGAACTTGAAATATGCGTTCTCATGGGGAAGCATCTTCTAAATCAGGATGTAATTTACTAAAACTCTGGGTTAATGAAAACAGCCGCTATGGTAGAGTTTAGGTTGAGAGTTTCTGACTGCAGTTTGAACCAGTTGTAAAAAGACAACACATTAGGAATATGTGAATTCCTTTCTATTGTCTGTGAGTTTTCACTGGTGTTTCCCAAACTCTGGTTTACAATAGAATGTCCTAAATCAATATTATTTCCCACTGTTTCAAAATAATGTAGAGAAACAAGACTTTAGTTAGACTTGGGTTGGGTCAGATAGCCCACATCTGAGCCAACTAGATCTCATTGTAACTAGTGATTCTAAAGCCATTTAATCGCATGTAATTACAGTTATCACTAGTAACATTAAAGGGACACTCAGGTTTTATTAAATTCTAATGATTCAGATGCAACATGTAATTTTAAATAACTTTGCAATTTACTTCCATTAAAAAAAATGTGCAGTGTCTTTTATATTTACACTTTTTTTGAGTCACCAGCTCCTACTGAGCATGTGCAAGAACTCAGACTATACGTATATGCATTTGTGATTGGCTGATTGCTATCACATGTTACAGGGGGAGTGGAAATATACATACCTTTAAAATGTGTTAGAAAAGAATCTACTACTCATTTGAAATTCAGAGTAAATGCTATTGTATTGTCTTGTTATCTTGCATTTGTTGATTATGCAAATCTGCTGTGTTTACTGGTCCTTTAATAAACAGTATAATCTGATGCTAAAATGTTTTGGTGCCATTGTCTTATCTGGGCTGTAATTAGGTTCTTTCAACTAAAATCTTCTGTTTACTGATGAAATGAACTTCACTCACATTCCACTGATAAGACCATGTAAACTAAATATATTAGAAAATACCTTGCATAATGGAGGAGACCCTAAGACCAACATGATCACAAAATGGCAAATTAAATCCTCTGCTGTACTGGATTTGAAGGTTCATTATTCATTCAATATGTTGTAACACTTCTTACACTAGTGACAATTCCCTGGGTCAACTGGCACTTTTTTTTTTTAAATGTAAAATTTCCTATTGATAAAAATGTGCATCTAAGATAGCCCTAAAAACATAGGAGGATTGCTGTAAGGGCATATACCATACAAATCTCTGTTCTACACAAACAGACCTTAAAATATTTTTTTTTTCCCTTACTGCATTTACGTGAGAGAATTTCAAAATGTTTGTTTCTTTAGAAGATGCATGTTCCTATTTTAAGAAAAATGTCTCTGTGTGCTCCGGTTTGTCATTATTAGACATGTGCATTCAGCGTTTGTTTTTAGGTAGACTCAGGAGCAGCAATGCACTACTTAAAACTGGCTGGTAATTGATGGCTACAAACATTTGTCTCTTGTCATTGGCTCACCAGATGTGCTCAGCTAGTTCGCTTGAGTGCATTGCTGCCCTGAAGCTGACTTTAACCTTGGATCTGTTAAACACACTTATACAGTTCAATAATAAAATAATTTTATACATTAGAACATTTTCGTGTACTTGTATGTTCCTTTTAATGACTATGCTGCCGATTTATTAAGCAGTCAAAGCTGCTTATTCCACGCAAGCTTTCTGGCTTGCCGGAATCAGGGGTTAAGAAGCAGCGGTCATAAGACCACTGCTCCTTAACTCGTCCTCTAGCGGCCGATTGGCCGCAAATGTACAGGGGGCTGCATTGCACAAGCTTTTCACCAGAAATGCTTGTGCAATGATAAAAGCCGACAGAGTATGCTACAGCGGATCATGTTTGTCCGACATTTAATAAATCAGCAAAAAACTCATTTGAGTTATGGTGGAGATAAAACCATAATATTAAAATCCTCTATTACATAAAAGTAAGTGCTGTAGAACAGTTATTAAATACGCATCAGCCAATAGGATCTTTTCTACCTTAATTCCAATTGGCTGATATTTAATAACTATTCTACCTAGTTAAAATAAATACAAACTTGCCTGTAAAATAAAAATAAATCCTAAGAAAGCTACAATGTAACTATTAGTTATATTGTAGCTATCTTAGGGTTTATTTTACAGGTAAGTATTTAGTTTTAAATAGGAATAATTTAGTTAATGATAGTAATATTTATTTAGATTTATTTAAATTATATTTAAGTTAGGGGGTGTTAGGTTTAGGGTTAGACATAGGTTTAGGGGTTAATAACTTTAATATAGTGGCGGCGACATTGGGGGCGGCAGATTAGGGGTTAATAAATGTAGGTAGGTGGCGGCGATGTTAGGGCCGGCAGATTAGGGGTTAATAATATTTAACTAATGTTTACGAGGCAGGAGTGCGGCGGTTTAGGGGTTAATATGTTTATTATAGTGGCAGAGACATTGGGGACGGCAGATTAGGGATTAATAAGTGTAGGTAGTGGCGGCGACATTGGGGGCGGCAGATTAGGGGTTCATAAGTATAATGTAGGTGGCGGCGGTGTCCAGAGCGGCAGATTAGGGGTTAATAATATAAAGTAGGTGTCAACGATGTCTGGGGCGGCAGATTAGGGGTAAATAAGTGTAAGATTAGGGGTGTTTAGACTCGGGGTTCATGTTAGAGTGTTAGGTGTAAACAGAAATTTTATTTCCCCATAGGAATCAATGGGGCTGCGTTAAGGAGTTTTACGCTGCTTTTTTGCAGGTCTTAGACTTTTTTCAGCCAGCTCTCCCCGTTGATACCTATGGGGAAATCGTGCACGAGCACGTTACACCAGCTCACCGCTGACTTAAGCAGCGCTGGTATTGGAGTGCGGTATTGAGCAAAATTTTGCTCAACGCTCACTTCTTGTCTTTTAACGATGGGTTTCTGAAAACTCGTAATACCAGCGCTGCAGATAAGTGAGTGGTGAGAGAAAACTGCTCGTTAGCACCGCACAGCCTCTAACGCAAAACTCATAATCTAGGTGATTGTTATTTGACTCTCAGCAGCAGATGGTAGGTTTAACTTGCTGCTTGGTGAAGCTCCTTTCCAGAGAAAAAACAATACGCATTTAGAGTTGTGGTGGAGATAAAACCATGAGATTAAACCCTCCTCTCATAAAAGTAAGAGATATAGGGGCCGATTAAGGGCGGACGGACATGATACGATGTAGCGTATCATGTCAGCAGCACATCGAAAAATTACAACAGCATACGCTGTCGGCATTTATCATTGCACAAGCAGTTCTTGTGAACTGCTTGTGCAATGCCGCCCCCTGCAGATTTGCGGCCAATCAGCCGCTAGCAGGGGGTGTCAATCAGCCCGATCGTATAGGATTGGGCAGATTGATGTCTGCAGCCTCAGAGCCTGAAGGCTTGCGTGGAAACAGGGGCAAAAATTAGGCCCCATAGAGTTATTGAATAGAAAATGAGCAAATCTAGGCAAGTATCCCTACTTACTTTACCCCAGAAGTACCCTGTTTACATTGTTACCAATGCACCAGGGAACTCTGGGTAAGATATTCAAAGTAGATATTTAATAACTCGTATGGGTATTGCTTTTTATGTACCCATATAGGGTATCACAAGAAAGCCAGTACATAATATGAAAGGGTCTACTTAGGTGAGCGTAAAATTATTGTGAAACTAATACAACGCAAAAATGCCTGTGTGGAACTGGGAAAACCTACATCCAAAAACTACTGAGGATGTGTATTTTATCTGCTTTGCTGTGGCCAATTATAACAGATATACATGAGTTTATTCACTGATCAACCAATCACTGTGTAGACTGCCTCCGGGTCATTCCAAGGTCTCACATCACATTTTGAGTCTAATATTCCCTTTATGCTTTTTAAAAGAACTTAAGATTTAAGTTTAATTTACCATTTGCAGTTCATAGTGCTATGCAATAAAATGTTAACATGTATATACATAGAAATGCATTTTGTTTTTAATTTATTTTAATACAGTATTTCTTACATTCTTTGGTAAAGTCCTGCTTTCTCTTTTTTCTTATGTTGCAATACAGGGGTTGTGACACTACAGCAGTATCTGACTCCTGAGCTTAGTGAGTTATGCTACTAAGAACTCAGAGATTACTTTGCTTTGGGTATAGTGAAAGTGATGGTAAATCCAAGAATATAAAAAACGCTTGGATTTACCATCACTAAAAATAAACATTAGTTTGTCATCTTGTACTAAAAAAATTGTGTTAAACTCACCCTATCTGTGCGGCAAGCAGATCGCTAAACTACTCCAATGGGGTGAAGTTTCCACCTCTAAACACCAATAGCCGTGCTATTAGATTAGAGTGGAAATGTCACCTGATTGAAGAAGAGCGCTGTGCCGTGGGGGCAGCCGGATGCGCTGAGTTAGAGATATACTGTACTTGCGGTACAAATAGGGTGAGTTTTATTAGTAAATGATGAATGAAACTAAT
The DNA here is from genome assembly GCF_027579735.1 of Bombina bombina. Classification (NCBI taxonomy): domain Eukaryota; kingdom Metazoa; phylum Chordata; class Amphibia; order Anura; family Bombinatoridae; genus Bombina; species Bombina bombina. The sequence goes on along the minus strand of NC_069501.1, from coordinate 1,063,918,113 downwards.
GTTTATTTTTAGTGGTTGTTATACGCTTTAAAGGGACAGTCTAGGCCAAAATAAACTTTCATGATTCAGATAGAGCATGTAATTTTAAACAATTTTCCAATTTACTTTTATCACCAATTTTGCTTTGTTCTCTTGGTATTCTTAGTTGAAAGCTTAACCTAGGAGGTTCATATGCTAATTTCTTAGACCTTGAAGCCCACCTCTTTCAGATTGCATTTTAACAGTTTTTCACCACTAGAGGGTGTTAGTTCACATATTTCATATAGATAACACTGTGCTCGTGCACGTGAAGTAATCTGTGAGCAGGCACTGATTGGCTAGACTGCAAGTCTGTCAAAAGAACTGAAAAAAGGGGCAGTTTGCAGAGGCTTAGATACAAGATAATCACAGAGGTTAAAAGTATATTATTATAACTGTGTTGGTTATGCAAAACTGGGAAATGGGTAATAAAGGGATTATCTATCTTTTAAAACAATAACAATTCTGGTGTAGACTGTCCCTTTAATTTACCATCTCTTGAAGTGATACTGCATATAGAAGTATTGCACAGGAACAGTACTATTTTATATATGTGTGTGTGTTTAGGAACATAATACGTATTCTTAAAGGACCATTAAATAAGTATAATTGTTATATAATCAACAAACGTGTAATAAATAGACAATAACACATAGGGCCCAATGATCTAAAACTCACAATTTCTGACTTTTTTCTTGCCGACCCTCACAGGGGTTGCCCTGGTGGAATTATCATAAAAAAGGGGCAGTCCCTGCGAGTGCCGAAATGTCTCCTATTGAAATTAATGGAATTCGCTAGAAAGGGACACAGTGACACTTGCATTGTGGAGCGAAGCTAGCAGTGAGCAGGGTGCGCACTTTAAAAATTAAAACCTGCGTATAGCATCTTACAATTGCCTGTATGTTTGTATACATGTGTTTGTCTGTTAGGGTTGTAAGTATTTTGTTATTTTGAGAAAAGCTTGTCACCTTTTAGTTAGTGAGAAAAACAGAATTACGCTAAAATTAAAGAGACAATTTCATATCCGCCCATGATCAGCCCATTTTATGAAAAAACTAAAACAATTACTCTTTGTATTTTGTACGTAAGAGTACAAACTTCGAAGTGATTTTTGCACATCCAGTGTACTTAAAATATGGTTCACGCTGTGCATATTTATTATGTTTTAATCCTGAGTAATTTACATACAAAATTTGACATTTTTGATAAAATATGATTTTAAAATTGTTGATGCACTTTATCAATACCATTTTTTACTGTGTATTTTTGTGTGAATGGTTCAATTATTCATTTTGTAAGATTTTTAAAATATGAATTTTATTGTGCACTTTTGTAATGTATGCCTCTTCTCACCATACGAGACACCCTGTTTTCATGGTAAAAAGTTGTTTTAGATCATTCCACCAGGGTAATAGAAGGACTGGCAAGCATTTAATAATCTCACCAGCCCATAGACCTTAAAGGGACGTAAAACCCAATTTTTTTTCTTTCATGATTTAGATAGAACATAACATTTTAAACAACTTTCTAATTTACTTCTATTATCATATTTCCTTTGTTTTCTTGTTATCCTTATTTGAAAAGCAGAAATGTAAGCTCAAGAGTGTGCACGTGTCTGCAGCACTATATAGCAGCAGTTTTGCAACAATGTTATACATTAGCAGGAGCACTAGATGGCAGCACTATTTCCTGTCCTGTAGTGCTTCAGGCATGTGCACGCTACCTACCTAGGTATCTCTTCAACAAAGAATAACATGAGAATGAAACATTTTTGATAATAGAAGTAAATTGGAAACTTTTTAAAAATTGTATTCTCTAAATAATGAAAGGAAATATTTGGGTTTAATGTCCCTTTAAGCTCATCAGGCTCTTAGTGTTTGTATGAGTGTGTATGTGTGTATGTGTGTGTATATGTGTGTGTGTGTTTGTATGAGTGTGCATGTGTGTATGTGTATGTATATGTGTGTGTGTGTGTGTGTGTTTGTATGAGTGTGTATGTGTGTGTGTGTGTGTTTGTATGAGTGTGTATGTGTGTATATGTGTATGTGTTTGTATGAGTGTGTATGTGTGTATGTGTGTGTATATGTGTGTGTGTGTTTGTATGAGTGTGCATGTGTGTATGTGTATGTATATGTGTGTGTGTGTGTGTGTGTGTGTTTGTATGAGTGTGTATGTGTGTATGTGTGTGTATATGTGTGTGTGTGTGTGTGTTTGTATGAGTGTGTATGTGTGTATGTGTGTGTATATGTGTATGTGTTTGTATGAGTGTGCATGTGTGTATGTGTATGTATATGTGTGTGTTTGTATGAGTGTGTATGTGTGTGTAAACAAATCACTGAGTTTCAACAGTCAGGGGAATAAAGTTAACACTTAGGTGAAAAATATTGTTATTTAAAAAAGTAAAAATATACATAGATACATTTTCACATTTTCCTTGTTTATTAGTCACATACTATGGAGACATTTAGAGCCACATGTTCATATGTATATGTGTATAAGTAGCTTTAAAATTCTGCAGTACTGTATGAGATTCAAATAACAAATACATCAAGCAAATGGAAGTTTACATGCAGATACAGCATGCTTGAAAAACCTGCTGGTTCACTTGTAACTTAGTAATGTTAAAGTTGATCCTATGTTTCTGAGAGTTTCTGAAGACTCGCTAGAAACACGTGACGGGCCCACAAGCTCCGTTCGGAGCTTGATAAATGGGCCCCAAAGTGTCCCTTACAAAGCAAACGTTATATGTGATGACAGAAGAAAAAAGAAAAAAACACCTACACCAAAGACAAAAAAAAGTTTTTAGAAATTATTTTGCTTTTCATAAATTTGTATTAGGTAACAGTTTTTTATATATGTAAGGAGCCTAAAAGTTAGGAGACCTCTGACTGTTATATTTACCTATGTTTGGTTCCTGGAAAAAGATGGTCAAGCCTACAATATATTATAACAAAAGAAAACCAGGGCGTAGCCTCTATTTCATCTTATCCTCTGACATTTCCTGTTTTCCTCCTACATGGTCAGAATACCAGTAACACATATAGAATTCAACAAGAGCAACAGTAATAGGTTACTGTAATCTACTGCAGTCTACTGGTCTGTAACATACAATTTATAAAATGCCAAGGACTCCATATTAGATGTTGAGCCATTTTTTTTTAAAAAAAAATTTAAACTAGGGAAAAAAATTATTTTTGGACGTACATTTTGACAAATATTTTCCAGGCTGGTGTGTATGCACATATCCTGCTTATGTTGATATTAAACTATGCTTTATTACACAATATAAAGCAATGGCTCTGGAGGGCCTCTCATTTTAGCAGAGCCCTTTCTGGCTGTTTGCAATAAGCAGAATCTGAGGTAGAAGTCATATGGGGGGGGGGGGGGGGATTCTGTGACTGATGGTCATTCTTACCCTTTGGTTTGTCTGCACCATAGGATATGCAGTTGTACAGGTTATCTGTACAAATGTGGGGCCATCTTTTTCTTTATAGCAACACTGTGGTGGCCATCTTGGAAATTCTGCCACCATATTGTAAAGGCAAATCTTTAGTCTTTACCCTTTCCTTAATATGTGAGACCTGTAGAAAGGCCACTATCAGTTGAAAGGCTAGTTGGCCCCTCTAGAGGTGTGGGCCCATTCGCAATTGAGACCTCTGAGACCCCTATAGTTATCCCCCTGCTTTAACCCCTTGGCATTGCAGTGCAGCCAAGTAGGTAAGGGTGTTCAAACCAAGAATATTCTTTTTATAAACCACTCAAACAAATGCTTAAAAACATAATACTCAAAATGTTTCTGTATATGAAAAAAACAGCAATTAAACATGTTAAAATATTTATTTTATGGACCTGAAATGTAAAACAAATACAAGAGGAAGTGCATATTTGTGTACAGTTGATACCTAAGTATTTATATCTCACTGCCAGATTTACTCATCCATCAAAAACCAAAGAGCTTTAAAACAGTTTAAAATATTCTCTTTTAGATAGTTTTGACAGAACAAACTAATATAGGTTGAGGGTCATAAGAATTACAATAAATTGAAAAAGCTACACCCCTGCAAAAAAATACTTTAGGTACCGGAAAAAAACAAAAACATCCTGAGCATGAAATTTGTCATTTATGTTGTATTGCGTAAACATTAAACTAATGCACCTCTAAAATGTTATATATGTGTTACAAGTAAAGTAAAACGGACATTACCCAAACGGTTGTGGGTAAAGCCCGATGTACTGTAATTCCCACATCTACAGTATTTCTTTTGCATCCGCCTGGGGGTTCAAGGAAGTCGCCCCACCGATCCTCTGGCATACACCCCAAGTGAACCTTGGGGAATGAGGTTTAAAAGGGGGGTTATGCCCCTTTGAACCCCCATGCGGAGGCAAATAAAATAGTGAAGATGGGGGAATTACAATGCATTGTGTATATGTTTGATGCAGTGACGCCGCATTTTAAGGGGATTTATGATCTTACATCGGGCTTTACCCACAGCCGATTGGGTATCCTAGGATTACCCAATATCTGACTTTACCCAAAACATATGTACTAAAGAGACGGGAACCAAGTTATTATAATAATGCATCCAAATTGCATGAAGTTTTAGCTAGTAGTTTGGGCTGTAGCAAAACCTAAAAATTCTGATATTGCCATCGGGAAAATATAATTTTTCACAAATAATTACTCAACCTAGATATGTATATCCGTTCAAGAGTTATAGGATTTAAATCATAGGATTAAACATATAAAAAGTAGCAAATTTATGCAGCTATAATATCAAATGGTCATATAACAAATTACTCATCAACACACCTGATAAATGTTAAAAAAATATGTTTGCATGGAATACAAAGTTTTCATGTTTATGTTAGAAAAGTAAACAAAGGGAGACCCCATGGTTGTTGACATGATTTTTCCAGGGTGGATGGAAGCAAACAACTAAAATGCTTTGAACAAAATAACATCAGTGGCAATATTAGAGATTTGCTTGATGTACATTTGAGCTACACATAAGTTTAAAAGGAAATCAGGAACAGTAAATACATGGTAGATATAATAATGCTTCCAAAACAAAGATTAGCATGAAACTATGCAGCTGTACTAAAAAAAATCTGTAAAGTTTTAATTTCTGTATAGTAACAAGAAACACTATGTTAAAACCTAGATTTTACTTATATAATGTATTCTGCTGAACGATAATTAGGGACAGATATAGGATGATTATGAGTGGAGCGCTATTTAAAGCTACTTCTCCAGTGTTAACTCCACTAGAATAAAGCCAAACGTCAAATATCGCGATTGCATTAACTTATTCCCTCATAGAAGTCAATGTCTAGTCGCGCACAAAACCAGTCGTGTTTTCTCAAGTGCGCTAATAATTTTTTACATTCCAATGTTCTTCATATAGCAGAATGTGAAGCAGAATGTATAATTTATTCATAAATACATGTTTCTACATATATCTGATGGTATTTGGGAAAAATATATATCTATACACACACACACATATACAGTCGTATGCAAAAGTTTAGGCACCCCTGACAATTTCCATGATTTTAATTTATAAATAATTGGGTGTTTGGATCAGCAATTTCAATTTGATCTATCAAATAACTGAAGGACACTGTAATATATCAGAAGTGAAATGAGGTTTATTGGATTTACAGAAAATGTGCAATATGCATCAAAACTAAATTAGACAGGTACATAAATTTGGGCACCCCAACAGAAACATCGCAATAATATTTAGTAGAGCCTCCTTTAGCAGAAATAACAGCCTCTAGACGCTTCCTATAGCATGTAATGATTGTCTGGATTCTGGATGAAGGTATTTTGGACTATTCCTCCTTGCAAAGCATCTCCAGTTCAGTTAGGTTTGATGGATGCCGAGCATGGACAGCCCGCTTCAAATCACCCCACAGATTTTCAATGATATTCAGGTCTGGGGACTGGGATTGCCATTCCAGAACATTGTACTTGTTCCGCTGCATAAATGCCAGAGTAGATTTTGGGTCGTTGTCTTGTTGAAATATCCAGCTCCGTCATACCTTCAACTTTGTGACTGATTCCTCAACATTATTCTCAAGTATCTGCTGATATTGAGTGGAATCCATGCAACCCTCAACTTTAACAAGATACCCAGTATCGGCACTGGCCACACAGCCCCACAGCATGATGGAACATCCACCAAATTTTACTGTGGCTAGCAAGTGTTTGTCTTGGAACGCTGTGTTCTTTTGCTGGCATGCATAACACCCCTTGTTATGACCAAATAATTCAATCTTTGTTTTATCAGTTCACAGCACCTTCTTCCAAAATAAAGCTGGCTTGTCCAAATGTGGGTTTGCATACCTCAAGTGACTCTGTTTGTAGTGTGTGTGCAGAAAAGGCTTCTTCCGCATCACTCTCTAATACGCTAAATTGTTGAACGATGCACAGTGACACCATCTACAGCAAGATGATGTTGTAGGTCTTTGGAGGTGGTATGTGGGCTGTTTTTGACCGTTCTCACCATCCTTTGCCTTTGCCTCTACAATATTTTACTTCTGGCCTTAACAAGAACTGTGCCTGTGGTTTTCCATTTCTTCAGTCTTCACTATGTTCCTCACAGTGGACACTGACAGCTTAAATCTCTGCAATAGCTTTTTGTAGCCTTCCCCTAAACCGTAATGTTGAACAATCTTTTTTTTTTTCAGGTCATTTGAGAGTTGTTTTGAGGCCCTCATGTTGCCACTCTTCAGAGGAGAGTCAAAGAGACCAACAACTTGCAATGGGCCACCTTAAATACCTTTTCTCACGATTGGTTGCACCTGTCTATGAAGTTCAAGGCTTAATGGGCTCACCAAACCAATTGCGTGTTTCAATTAAACAGTGCCAGGTAGTTACAGATATTCAAATCAACAAAATGACAAGGGTGCCCAAATGTATGCACCTAATTTAGTTTTGATGCATATTGCACATTTTCTGTAAATCCAATAAACCTCATTTCACTACTGAAATATTACTGTGTACTTCAGTTATTTGATAGATCAAAATGAAATTGCTGATCCAAACACCCAATTATTTATAAATGAAAATCATGGAAATTGTCAGGGGTGCCTAAACTTTTCCATACAACTGTATATATATATATATATATATATATATATATATATATATATATATATATATATATATATATAAAACACAGGAATGGACCGCACTCACAGACTGGACTGGGTACACATCCTAAGCCACTGTTAACTCCACAGCCCTGAACACTGACAGACAGCTGCAGAGTTCCCAGCAACCCAGGCAGTTAACCCCAGAGCAACCTGGGTGTCAGGACCGCAGGGGAGCATTACAAACATTAACACAAAACACAAAAAACCCAGCACTCACTAGCAGATTCACAGCAATGTTTAAAAGCAAAAGTGGGGGAATTCAGTTACATTTGGCGCCAAAGGATCAAGCCCAGGAACACGACAAGGTCTCCCCCTTCCTGGGACCCTAAACCAGCACCCACACAATGCATACTTCCAAACAAACCAACTGGGAACCTTCCCCCAGTTTTGCTTTTAAACATTGCTGTGAATCTGCTAGTGAGTGCTGGGTTTTTTGTGTTTTGTATATATATAGAAACACAAATACATACATATAATTAAAAGGAGATCCTACGAATATCTTTTTTTAAGAGAATATTTGTCACTAATTGATACGGCTAAACAGAAAGGGATTCTAAATAAATTAGCCCGAATTTAAATATCTTAATAATAATTTCTCCAAAACTGCAATAATTTATCATTTGCCTAAAGTCCATAAAAATGTAAAAATCCTCCCTGGGTGACCCATTGTGTCTGGGATAAATTCTCTCACTTCACATTTATCAGAATATGTGTATTTTCTTCTTAAATGGGAAGAGTCCACAGCTGCATTCATTACTTTTGGGAATTCAGAACCTGGCCACCAGGAGGAGGCAAATACATTCCAGCCAAAGGCTTAAATGCCTCCCCCACATCCCTCATCCCCCAGTCATTCTTTGCCTTTCGTCACAGGAGGTTGGCAGAGAAGTGTCGGAAGATTTTTATATAGTCTCTTATGGAGGGTAGTACTCTTCGAAATGGGACTGGAGTTTTAAATAATCCTGTCAGCATCTCAGTGAGAGCATGGATGAATGTTAGAATCTGGAGATGGAGGGAGAGTCTTTCCTCGAAACCATCCCGACTCATATTAACAGCTCCTTAGCAATCAGTGTTGACGAGTTTCACTGCCTGCTTTCTTCTCTCAAGTCCATGTCAGAAGCGAGGCTACTATCTGTCACACTTGAAGGGCCGTGTTCCTGTTCCATGACGCTGATTCTGGTAAGATTGTTTAATTTTACTTTGATGATGTGACATAAGTAATGTAAACGAAGAAGTCAGGGTCTCAGTGGGACTCCTTTATCTTTATAAGGAATCAAGGGGTAATATCTCCTGAGGTGGGTTATTGAACGGGGGGACTTTAATCATGTTTGTTATGTGATACTGTCTGCTAATGTGTAGTGTTACTGGGCTTGTGGCTAGATCGGAACATAAAAGCCTTTTCTTGTCAGGCTGCGCAGCCCTTGTAGGCCTTGGCGCGCTTTTCTATGGCCTGCACGGTGCACCTTGTGACGAGGCATGGTCATGCCTCTGAGCTCCATTTCCGTATTCCTTACCGCGTGGCGATGGAGAGGGTCTGTTTCGCTAGCTGTCTGGATCTCAGGAGGTGGTAAGTGACCCAGCCATTGGGGGTGTAAGGTGCCAGATTTTATTTTCTATTCATAATTTATAGATACCAGGTTATGGAGGATTCTGATTTTTTGGAGACGGATGTCTCTGATTCAGATTCTACTTCTTGTGAAAAGTATGAAATGGCCCGGGTAATCCATGCCCATCAGTTATGCTCCGAATGCCGCTTTAGAGTGCTCTCTTCTCCCAATACAGGGAACTTAGAGTCCGCTGACCCATCCTCCCCTGGGGATCCCATGTCCCGTGCAGGGTGTCCCCTAGAACCTTCTTTGGCTACGCAAGCAGGTGTCCCTTAAGCCGTTACCCCTTCTCCAGAAGGCAGATTGTTTCCTCCAGAGGTTACAGCGCGGTTCTGCATGGCCATATCTATGGCCCTGGTGCATTTACATCTTCCAGAGGAGGTTTTGCTGAGATACTGTCCGTGCTATGCTAACTGGGGTCGTCAGTTGCCCCGGCGGAGGTAAGTCTTGCCTTTTGTTATAGACTGGCATGCCTTTGTGTCCTGCTACAGCATGTTTTGGCGGTGCTGGAGGTTCCTAGTACTAATAGGTTGAGGGATCCTCAGTCTTCTGTTCCAGATGGCAAGCTGGGTTAGAAGTGTGGGGATGAAGTTAATCTCCTGGTCGTCTCTAATTTTCTTTTCTTTTTGAGTATTTTATTCCAGTTTTGAGCTTTGGAGGAATGGGGTCTCTGATTGGGTGGTCCTGTTGGTGTACCCACTATTCTTAGGCGTTAACCTGCGGGTGCTGCCCTCTTTTTATATGATCCGTTTAGGATGTATTTTATTTATTTTTTAAGAAGCTCATGTCTGTTATAATTTTTCGTTGGGAAATATTTCTTCTCTGGAATTTGATGCTAGCGATTTTGTGGTCGCTTGGGCACTTGTTAAGGTGTTAGTACATTGTTATGTCTCTAGATCCTTTTATTGATTCCTCTCGGGGTCTCAAATTTTCTGTGGCCTAGGTCAGTTTTGAGTGCCCTACGCAGCAGGCTGGTACTGATAGGGCGCTATCTCTGTTCCTTACGGTCTATATAATCCACATGGTGCCAGTGTAACCGGCTGACGTGGCTGGGTGGTGAGCTGCTGGGTCCGTTTCTGGAGCAAGAGTAAGGTATCTGTCTGATCTGTTGATCTTAGCCGCGTATCATAGTTATTGTGATCCTTCTTTAAGGGAGAGGCTTCGTGGTGGATCCCTCCTCGGCAGGTAGTTTTCTCTACCGGGTTCTGGGTTCGGTTACTTCCTTTCCTGTTCCATTTTGGGAAGGTGCTGTCCTGCACGGTTTTTGAGTTCTTCTTCTGAAGAAGGTCCTGTGCTATTTTATAGCTAGGGTGGCGACCTGAGGTAGTTAAGTCCTTATTTGTAGCAGGACGCCTATGGCTTGGAGGAGCATATTCAGATATCTGATGCGGTTTTTTCAGTGGCTCCTGAGGATGGTTTGTCTTTCGGTTGTTCTATTCTGGGTGCGAGTGAATGCCCTGTGTAGGGGAGGGATTTTTCTTTCCTCCTTTTAAGTTCTCATGACATTTCTTTGTACTTTGTTTTAGGTAGAGGCGGCTTTACAAGTCATCACTTTGCTTTGCTGGGTTGGCAGGGTCTTTTCATAGGTGTCCTGTTTCATCCTGGTTCACTCTTTTGAAGATCCTTTTCTTGGTCTTAGTCCCTTTGGGTTCTGAGGGTCCTTTCGGACTCATTTAGCTGAGTCTCCTTCTTCCCCGCTGGGGGAATGTGGATGTTTCTCTTTCTTTTGATCGGGGATGAATTTATATTTCCGGGCTGCATGCCTGCGGGACTTCATCTCCTGAGAGGCTTTTGGCTCGGTTGAGTCTAATAACCTGAGCGGTCTCTAGCAAGGGCCTTGCTGGTTTTAACTGTTGGGCAGTTTTCTCTGCCTTTTTCCTTTTTTGATATTTGGCTTCTAGTGAAGCAGTTTTTTTCCTTTTCGGAGTTTTGGGTTTTAGGCTGTAGTGCCCTTTTGTACCCGCCCATTTTTGCATTCAGTGTCCTCTTTAGCTTGGGTATTGTTTCCCAAAAGTAATGAATGCAGCTGTGGACTCTTCCCGTTTAAGAAGAAAAACTTAAATTATGCTTACCTGATAATTTTCTTTTCTTCTGACTGGAAGAGTCCACAGCTCCCCGCCCGAGTTTTATCATAAGGGGCGGCCATATTTTTTTGTTTCTTCTGGCACCTTTTTCACCCTGATATTTCTCCTACTGTTCCTTGTTCCCTCGGCAGGATGACTGGGGGATGAGGAAAGTGGGGGAGGTATTTAAGACTTTGGCTGTGGTGTCTTTGCCTCCTCCTGGTGGCCAGGTTCTGAATTCCCAAAAGTAATGAATGCAGCTGTGGACTCTTCCCGTCAGAAGAAAAGAAAATTATCAGGTAAGCATAATTTAAGTTTTTTTATATCAAACCCATGGTTCCCACCTTTAATTCATACCTTAGAGACTCTCTGGACACAATTGCTACAATAGAAAAAATCAAATGGCAAAATAATTATAAATGGGTAACTCTGGAAATGTTCGCTTTGTATACCAACATTTTTCACAACAAAGGAATCATGGCCATCCAATTCACTTTGAAAACAAAAACAAAAATTTCATTTTAGAAAGTACTTATGTTTAGAGAACATTTATTTCAAGTTTGAAAAATATTTCTTCCTACAAATTGGAGGAACAGGCTTGGGGACCATTATGTCACCAAGTTACACCAATTTACATATGGGTTATTGGGAAGATCAGTACATCTACCAGAACAACTCCTTCTCACAACAGATTATATGGTGGAGGAGGTTTATAGATGATATCATCATGATCTGAAAGGAAAACAAACTTTCCATTGATCAATTTGTACAATTTGTAAAAAACAATGATATGAATCTCACATTTACTCACAAAATGTCTGAGATGAAAATTGAATTTCTGGACTTGATTTTGTTCCATGAAAATAATAAAATTTTCACAAAAAAATATATAGAAAAGAAACAGATAGTTATGGGTATCTTCAGGCCTATAGTGGTCATTATAAACCATGGATTAACAATATTACTTATGAACAGTTCCAGAGACTATGTCGGAACTGTTCTAAAATGGAGGATTATGATAAAGAAGCTGATATAGTAAAGGTTCAATTACCAAACAAAAAATATCCTAAAAAATTAGTTGAAACTCATATCAGAAAGCTAGAGAGGCTGTAATAGGAAAACTCTATTAGATGTATAACATATATATATATATATATATATATATATATATATATATATATATATATATATATATAACACAAAACAAATTCAGAAACAAGAGAAAAAAAAGAAAATAGGATTTATAACTACGTATAACGAAGCAGCACCCCAAATTAAACACATTATACATAAATACTGGCGTATTCTAAAACAAGAAAAATTATTTAGGAAATCATTAGACTTACCTACAGTATTTTTTCAAAATAATATGAATCTAAAGAATATGTTAGCTTCTAGTAAATTAAAACAACTTATTGCTAAAAAGAATTAGGAGGTTTTTTTTTAAATGCAATATAAAAAAAATGTGTTGGATGTATACATACATACAACAGCAATAAAGCAACCCATACAATAAAGTCCAAATTCAGTAATACGATTTGTACCATTAATACACTTACTAACTGTAAAACTGAATATATTGTATATTTATTCAAATGTAGTTGTAATTTACAGTACATTGGATGCTCAAAATTACCATACAAAACGAGATTGTTAGAACACAAAAGAAATATTGAACCAGGATATAACGGGCATCATTTATCTGAACATTATAAGAAAGTTCACAACCAAAACCCCACCTGTTTAAAAGGAAGAATTTTGGAACATATATATCACCCCTTAAAAATAGAGAAGATAGAATGAGAAAACTTAGAAAAATAGTACTGTATAGAATCTGTAGGGTTTTATTTTATTTATATTTATTTATATTTTTTTCAGAATTATTTTTATTGTACATGTTCAATACAATTATCATCCTCACTGCTAAAAACTTTAACAGTGAAGAATGAGGGGCATAGAGGAACAGTTAACAAAATTCTCCTTTGAAGGAGTCACAATTGCAAGTAGTTTTGCCTAGAGGTGAGAAATAGTTAACTAGTGATTGTGCTTTTTACATATCACTAGTTATAATACGGATCCATTAGTAACATAGTCACACTTGTAAACAGAGCATTATACATGGAGGAAGGGGTATCACAATCAAATGGTACAACTTCATCCAATGAAAACCAGAGCTGACATCAAATATAACATTATGTGATGGAATAATCACATGACAGAAGTGGGGCCAACCAGTTGGTGTTGCCGGATACACACCTACTACGTTATTCAAGGGTAAAAAGGAAAATAGTTTTTAAATCCACTCCAGGGACTTTTTTTCTGATTAAGAATTTTATATACTTGGAAACACATAAGGATTTGAGTGGTGTTACCTGGCAACACAGACTTTTATCTGGTATTGTGCTCCTGCAATACGGATCGAACATCCAGGCTATGTTTTGATAGACATCATAAAAGCAGTTGGAAATTTGTCACTGATTTTAGTTGACGTATTTTAAGTGAGTGTTTTATGTATATTGATTAAGTGTTTTATTAAAACAGTATACATTATGGGCCAGATTACACTATGAGCCAGATTACAAGTGGAGTACTAAATATTGCTTTAGTGAAAGCGATATTTGCGTTTTACTGTGTAATACTAGCAAATGTTAATGGGAAGCATTGCGTTCATGAGAACACGCTTCCATAGGCTCCTATGGGAGCCTCATTCTCATGCCGTGATACATGGCATGAGAACCTCACGCATCGAAGGGGGTAAGTAGCGTAGCGATGGCAGCAAAGTGTAAATATATATGTATATGACTATATACATATACATTTATGTGTTAATATGTGTATATGCACATATTAACACATAAATATATATATATATATATATATATATATATATATATATATATGTATATATGTATACAGGCATATGCACATATATTTACTGGGAACACACAGTTCCCATAGACCACAATGTAAAGGCACTTTTCAGTGCCATTTTTTTTTCTAACACCCCACTCCCGCCAACTTTACCCCCAAAATACAGCCTTGTGCAGTTTTTTTGTTAAAAATAAAGATGCTGCTATCTTTATTTTTTAATAAAATACACTACACTGTATTTTGGGGGCATTTGGGGCACATTTATAAAATTAACCAGAGATCTGAACGCTGGTTAATTTTATAAGCGCTAATTGCTACCGGGAGCTTGCGGTAGCAGTAACCAGTCACTTGTAATGGCTGGTTAATTATTGCACACCTGCAAACAGGCAAATTTGCGCATTTGCGGGCGTACAGTAATTTAGCGCTCCACTTGTAATCTAGCCCAATGTTAGGCTTTTTTGTTTCCCTTTGAGCACACTGAGGAATCTTTAGAAAAGAGGTTCCAAATCCAGCAAGGGAGTTCTACATACTACTTCAGGCATTGAAGGATTCCCCATGTGGGATAGATTACCCTCTCCACAGGAGCTCATACTTACCTCTTGAGATTGAGGGTTTTTCTGTGAGTACACTGTTTGCCCATCTATTCTTTTTTAAGTTGTCTGGATACGTCAAGATTGAACTGTTTGTACATGGAAAGGAAATTATTTCTATTCCTACAAAATATTTTATGGATGATTGACTTTTTAAACAATTTTATAACTATTGCTTGATTTGTTCTTACTACAGACACGCGATGTGTTCCCATTTTTTTTATATCTATATATGTATACATATGTATTTATGTGTTTATATGTGTATATATGTCTGTGAATATATATATATATATATATATATATATATATATATATATATATATATATATATATATAAAGTCAGTAGAAAATAGCACTCTCTGAACTAGACAAAGGGTGCAAAAATGCCTTTTAACAAGTGACGTTTCGGGGAATACACCCCTTCATCAGACCAAAACAAAAAACACAATGAGTTCAACACACTTTTAAACACCATTAGACTCTCCCACTGGGTCATAGCAACCAGCAATGTTGACAATATCAAGTGATCAGTATATATAATAATGAATAAAGCAACACCTACAAACAGTGCAAAAATAAGACATATATAATAAACGTGAAACATCATTCTCATATTATGTGGCATGAAAAAAAGGTGTGTGTCAAACACATTGGTGCAAAGTATATGAAGCATATAATATACCATAATTAAAATTAAAAAACGGATTTAATATAATGCAAACTATGAATCAATGATGAGAGCGGTATATACCCGCTACTTGCTGAGCGTAATCAAGTTAGATTTAAATGCATAGCTCTTCATACAAAATTATACTGTTATTGTCATATTAGTATATAAAATATGTATCAAGGATCAGGACATATCAGACAGATTAAAAGCATCATGTACCTTACAGATCCGGACTTCCGAATTTTTAGAACTCAGCCAGTGGTGAACAGTGTGTATATTTAAATAACCGCTAGAACACGGTTGTACTTATGGTCCAAAGTACACGGGGCAGAGGCGTATATCATCTTCTATGTAAATTATAGCTCCAGTTGCCAATACGATCAAGCCCTGCTATACAGAGATGCGATCAGATAGTGACTTTACCTAGGCCAATTCCGGTGTTCTATCGAGGACTCCAATACATTAAAAACTCCAATTTGATGTCACTTCCGGTGATTCCATACATCTGATTGGTCCGTGTCCAGTGAGTGACAGGTTTCACAACCAATCAGATGGGCACTGTAATCGCCTATCTTCACTATCTATTTTGCCTCCGCCGGGGGAGTTCAAGGGGGGGCAAAGTCCCCCTTGTAAACCTCATTCCCCAATGCCCTGAAAAAATAATAAGTTATAAGAGGTTATTAATGTGTCAACGCAAATGATATCTAACCTCACAGCTGAAAGTAATTTAATCCATACACAAACATAGCAGATTATTTAGACAACATAGTGAATATTTATATATACACACATATAAATACATATGTACACACATATATATATATATATATATATATATATATATATATACAGTATATATAAAAATTCATTAAAATAATGGTGGAGATAAAAATCTGAAATTAAAATCATCCATGTCACTAAAGTAAATCAATATAAATTGTAAAATATCTTTCTTTTTTACATAGAGATGTTCAGGTGATACTTTCTAGTAAGCTTTTTACAGCTATGCTGCATCACTTTCAAGTGTTTCAACATTTGGGTATCATGGCCCTTTAAGTGATTTCTGTATTGTTGCACTTAATTGCTGTGTGTTAACACAGTATTGGAGCAAAAAATCTGAGATGTTGTATATCTAATTTGCATATCTCACCCAGAATCCTCTTGTGCATTGGCAACAGTGCATATGGAGTGTTTCTGGGTGAAAGCAAGCGGGGACACTTGCTAGATGTGCTAATTTCCTGTGCAATTTGTATTGATTTTATATATATATATATATATATATATATATATATATATATATATACAGTACATATTTAGACATGAGTATGTATATATCTCTATCTTAAAGCCCTCTGCAGTATATATTTTTTAGTAGCTATTATTATTATGAGTGTGACTGTACTTTTAAATATATTTTTTATGTGTTTTGTGACACTTTTTATTTGAGCGTAACAGTTAAATAGAGCTTTGAGGTTGTTCTATCCCAAAGCACGTTAAATTCAATTGTGCTTAAGCGATCACATTTATTTTCAACTTGTAATATATGCGCTACTTCTTGTGCTCGCAAACAAAATGCCTTGCTGATGTCAGAGGTCAGAGTAGAATGAGCAGACTAGTTTGAGATGATAGAAAGGCAACAGTAACTCAAATAACCACTCGTTACAACCAAGTTATGCAGAATACCATCTCTGAACGCCCAACACGTTGAACCTTGAAGCAGATGGGCTACAGCAGCAGAACACCACACTGGGTGCCACAGGAAACTGAGGCTACAATTCGCACAGGCTCACCAAAATTGGATAATAGAAGATTGGAAAAACGTTGCCTGGTCTAATGAGTCTCAATTTCAGCTGCGACATTCAGATGGTAGGGTCAGAATTTGGCGTAAACAACATGAAAGCAAGGATCCATCCTGCCTTGTATCAACGGTTCAGGCTAGTGGTGGTGGGGTATTGGTGTGGGGGATATTTTCTTGGCACACTTTGGGCCCCTTAGTACCAATTGAGCATTGTTTAAATGCCACGGCCTACCTGAGTATGGTTGCTGACCATGTCCATCCCTTTATGACTACAGTGTACCCATATCTTCTGATGGCTACTTCCAGCAGGATAATGCACCATGTCACAGAACTCAAATCATCTCAAATTGGTTTCTTGAGCATGATAATAAGTTCACTGTACTCCAAAGGCCTCCACAGTCACCAGATCTCAATCCAATACAGCACCTTTGGGATGTGGTGGAACGGGAGATTCGCATCATGGATGTGCAGCCGACAAATCTGCAACAGCTGCGTAATGCTATCATGTCAATATGGACCAAAATCTCTGCGGAATGTTTTCAACACCTTGTTGAATCTATGCCACAAAAAATTAAGGCAGTTCTGAAGGCAAAAATGGATCCAACCCTGTTCTAGCATGGTGTACCTAATAAAGTGGCCGGTGAGTGTGTGTGTATATATATATATATATGTATATATATATATAAAACATAGAGGTTAGAGATATGGTACTGGTTACCTTTCATCCACAGGAAGAGTGAACGCTGTCGTCCTAGCAGCGTAAAGCAGACTTGACACACGGGAATCCAAAATAGCAGATAGGATATCCATGTTGTAATGGTCTGTGGAAAATATACTCAAAAGGAACGACAATCTCCTTATAAGTGGTTATGACCGTAGAGGTGCACCTTGGTATTCTTAGGATTTACACACAACTACTGCATATGACAAATGGTTGTAAAAGCTTTTATGGGATCCCCTTTGTTCAGAAATAGCAGACATGCATGGTAATTAAAGTGAAGGGGTTAATCAGTTAGCGGTGCTACCTTACCATGTGAAGGCAGATACTCACAGCCTAGAAACAGCAAGTCCCAGTTGTCACTTGACAACCAAGACTGCAAGGGCGGAAACACATATTAGATGTACATTATGCGGTACGCTTCAACTTTCACTGCATGACGTAGCTTTTTGTCCTATTTGGTGAAGGGGCTAAATGAGCAATAGATTTTTTTCTATCAAATTTAAAAATTTACTTTAATTTGCTGGCCCCCTGTATCATGTGACAGCCATCAGCCAATCACAAATTCACATACTTTTGCACATGCTCAGTAGGAGCTGGTGCCTCAGAAAGTGTGCATATAAAAATATTGTGCACAATAAAATGTGATAATGGAAGTATGCTAGAAAGTCTCTACATGCTCTATCTGAATCAATAAAGTTTAAATCTGACTTTAGTGTTCACAAATTCTGAAAATTGTGGAAGTTCTGACTTCAGATTAAACAGTTAAATTCCACAAAGTCATTGGTTTCGAACTCCAGTGCCCCATTTATAACTCTTCCTAATAGACCTAATTTTGGACCCTAGACTATTTTATTATTGCTCTATTATTTGCACAGATGTTGTTCAGCTCTAGAGCAAAAATGTGTTAGAGCATTTTATTATTGCTCTTTTATGTCCCTTTAAGAAATGTGTTTAAATTATGTCAGTTCTAAAAAGGCTTCCACATAAAAATACGTTTGCTGTTTATTTTCAATGTCTTTTGTCCAATTAATTGTTTACATGACAACAAAGGGAAATAAAAGGTTGGGCGTAGACTGATGAGAATGAATGGGACAGACTACTAGAATATTGTTGACATTTTAATGTCAGGGCTTACAGACAGAGTTCCCATTTCCCTCATCAAGTACATTACTGTGTAATGTGTGAAGGGTAATTAAAAGGTTCCCTAACCAGGTGCACTCTAATGACCATGCATACCAGAAATGTGCTCTCCTACACATAATCAAGATTAAACCTGCCTCTGGCGGTGTCATTGTTTATAGTGGAACTGGACAAAAGATTCCAAATCCTGAAAACATGCTGCCTAATGCTTGTTTGTATATTTTTATAACATTCATTTATTTGAAAAGCTGAAACAAAGAGGGAGTGTTCAGAGTGTAAATATGCTACCCACATAGTCATTATTAAAATGAATTTTATTTTTATACACGATTCAGTTACTTTGAAATTGTTTGGCGATATCATACATACATTGTAATATAGCCTGATTAATTTCAAGGATCTCTTGTAAAATAATTAGTGGTAGAAGAACAAATGATTATGGAACTAAAATTTCCTGTGTGGGTTATACATAAGGCTATACAGAGGTAAAGATTACAAGTGTTTTGGTCAGAAGAATACATAAATATCAAATGGTTTACATAGATGTTAAAAATATTTTTCTCCTAACTCAGAAGTTTAGCAATAGTAATTATATGCATTCTGTTCTATATAATGATTTTAGGTATAGATTGATAGACAGATAAGATGAACCTGCAACCTGAACTAATAAAAGTCTTGTTTGTATTAGGATTGTACACATTCTGCACACCCCCATGTATAGACTGGTTGCTATGCCCCCCCCAACATTTTGTCCCTGGTGCCACTGCACCTTCTGCATCAAAGGTACTTCCACCCCTGCCCCCCCCCCCAATACAATTACACTAAATGTATAAGGTTTGTAGGTAACTAGGCAAATTTGGAGCTTAGATGTGCCTGTTTGTTAATATCTGCAGTCAAAACTTGTGTGTGTGGTTTGCTAGCAAGTCTCTGATATTAACTAATATTCAACTTAATTTGCCTGTCATGTTTTCAATATATTAAAATCACCCTTCAGTCCTTATTTGTATATTCATCTACATGTTACTTTACCTTATTATTAACTAAGGGGCAGGTAAATTTTAAAATACATTAAAATACAAAGCTACAATTTTGCATTAGTAAAAACAAGAAAAAGAATTTTTAAGCAGAATCTTGGAGAAAAAAATTATCAGAGATCTAATGGCCAATCATTGATCGTCGATAAGGAGAGCTTTTGAGAATGGTGATTCTGAACAACCGGTGGCACGCCACTTTGGTCAAAAGAAACATAGAGTATCAAGTATTAGAACCATGCTTATCGATCATACCCCATCCCATTGACTCGAGGTGGAGACAGAGCTAAGGCTCTACTAAGGAGAGAAACTAAGTGGATCTATACACTCGATACAAATGACCCCGAAGGGTCTGAATACACAGTTGGATTTCAGCCCCTTCTACCACTAATTATAAATGACAGGGGACGGTGGAAGATTAATACCTCTCACTAAATAGGTGGGGAGTGCATATTACACGATTAAAAGATTATATGGAGGTTACTGGTGCTGTAAAAAAATCCTTCTCCTATCTCCTTTTGGGACACATTACTAAATAATAAATTAGTGTGCTAAATGAATATGCCCCACTACTGATGTATTATGTGTCTGAGGTCTGGATATATAAAAATACACTATGTTTTTTGTCATCAGTATTCTCTGAAAATGTGGGACTGTGCATTAAATGAAAATAATATCCCCCATCGCCCTCATACATTTTTGGAAATGGACTTATGTATGCTTTACAAGCCATAGCAGTAAAGTCGGCTTAACATACAAGCCTTGAGGATGTTTGAATATTTGAAGATATGGATTTATTCCCTTCCCACTCTGATCCTTCATAAATATGTCTCTACAATACTACATTTGGTTTTGAAGGATTAACTGTACATTATGAGAAAGTAATATTGCAAATGATGCAGTGTACATTTTTAAATTGATTATACAGTATTAGCATTGTTTTTAATTACAGTGTTATGATATTTCCCCTAGCCATTATAGCCCATATTGTTTAACCATGTAGTTGTTGTCTGCTTTTGTCAATGTGACAAATTATGCACTTTCACATAAGTTTAGTATGGTATATACAGGCGATGTCTTAATCCGCTGACAGTCATTGACATGTTTATGTTTTGATAATCAGCTGTTGCGGCTGACTCCTCCCACATCAGTGTGGTCAGACAAATGGGAATGCGGCGCATCTCAATGACGTCATGATAACGAGTCAGCAGCGTGGATGCGAGCAGCGACAGCTGATTCGGCTGAGTATTGTGCTATGGGGTATATTAGGGACTAGGTTTTGGTGTTGGGTTATACTGGGTGTTCTTTGAGTACCATTTGACAAAGGGACCGGACCGGTACCTGAAACTTAATGGATTTTATGGGCTGAAATAAAATCTACATTTTATGGAATGAAGTCTAGTGGGTGCTTTCTTTTTTGCTGAATATATATATATATATATATATATATATATATTCCTTTTTCTTACTGTGGCTTCTATTCCACCCCATCAGAAACTGTATGGAAAGTATGGAAAGTCATGTGATGTTTGACCTTGTTTTCTAAACCATTCCAAATTATAGAAGAGTTGATCTTCCAATAAGAAAAGACACTCAATGCATGTCAATAATATAACAGGAAGATTTGGTTAAGAGCTAGATTACAAATGGAGCGATATTTAGCACCCATACTTGCGAGCTAACCTCACAGCGTATATCCAAGAGTGCTAGACCCAACATAAAATATAAATATTTCACATTCCAATGTTCTTCACAGAAGAATATGTTCTATTTATTCTTAAATACATATTTATTTATATATATATATCTGTGTATACACTGGCGTTCAAAATTTGGGTTCACTTAGACATTTCCTTATTTTCCATGAAAACATACATGAAATGAGTTTGAATAGGAAATGTAGTCATTGAAAGGTTGGAAATAATGATTTTTAAGTGAAATAGTAATTGTGTCCTTTGTCACAGAATCCTCCCATGTGCAGCAATTACAGCTTTGCAGACCTTTGGTATTTAAGTTGTCAATTTGTTGAGGAAATCTGAAGAGATTTCACCCCATGCTTCCTGAAACACCTCCCACAAACTGGATTGGCTTGATGGGCACTTCTTACATACCATACGGTCAAGCTGCTCCCACAACAGCTCAATACGGCTGAGTTCTAGTGACTGTGCTGGCCACTCCATTAAATACAGAATACCAGCTGACTGCTTCTTCCTTAAATAGTTCTTGAATAGTTAGGAGCTGTGCTTTGAGTCATAGTCCTGTTGTAGGAGGAAATTGGCTCCAGTCAAGCGCTGTCCATAGGGTATGGCATGGCGTTGCAAAATGCAAGGTCCCTTTTACCCTGTATAAATCTCTCACTGTCCCACCACCAAAATACCCCCAGACCATCACATTGCCTTCACCATGCTTGACAGATGGCGTCAAGCACTCCTCCAGTATATTTTCATTTGGTCTGCGTCTCACAAATGTTCTTCTTTGTGATCTGAACACCTCAAATTTAGATTTGTCTGTCCATAACACATTTTTCCCAATCTTCCTCTGTCCAGTGTCTGTGTTCTTTTACCTATCTTAATCTTTTCTTTTTATTGGCCAGTCTGAGATATGGCTTTTTCTTTGCATCTCAGAGTTGCCTATTCACTGTTGACATTGAGACTGGCGTTTTGGGAGTACTATTTAATGAATCTGCTAGTTAAGGACCTTTGAGGCATCTGTTTCTCAAACTAGACTCTCTAATGCATTTGTCCTCTTACTCTTTCTATTCTGTTTGCACTGTTCTATGAAGGGAGTAGTACAAAGAGTTGTACGAGATCTTCAGTTTAAAGGGACAGTCTACACAAAAATTGTTATTGTTTAAAAAGATAGATAATGCCTTTACTACCCATTCCCCAGCTTTGCACAACTAACATTGTTAGATTTATGTACTTTATAAAATTTAAACCTCTTAATTTCTGCCTGTTTCAAAGCCTCTATTGACAGCTTCTTAATCACATGCTTTTGTATTTGCTTTTCACAGCAGGAGACAGCTAGTTCATATGGGCCATATAGATAACAATGTGTTCATGCCCGGCGAGTTATATAAGAGTTAGCACAACACAATACTAAATGCAAGTCAATAGATAATAAATAGTCACAGTCATGTGATCAGGGGGCTGTCAGAAGATGCTTAGATACAAGGTAATCACAGAGGTAAAAAGTATATTAATATAACTGTATTGGTTGTGCAAAACTGGGGAATGAGTAATAAAGGGATTATCTATCTTTTAAAATAATAACAATTATATTGTAGACTATTGCTTTAATGGCAAATTCTTGCATGGAATAGCCTTCATTTCTCAGAACAAGAATAGACTGACGAGTTTCAGAAGAAAGTTCTTTGTTTCTGGCCATCTTGAGTCTGTAATCAAACCCACAATTGCTGATGCTCCAGATACTCAACTAGTCTAATGAAGGACAGTTATATTATTTCTTAAATCTGCACAACAGTTTTCAGCAGTGCTAACATAATTGCAAAAGAGTTTTCTAATAATCAATTTTCCTTTTTAAATGATAAACTTGGATTAGCAAACACAACATGCCATCGGAAGACAGAACAAAAGGTTGCTAATAATGGGTCTTTGTATGTCAATGTAGATATTCCATTAAAAAATCATTAAATTCCATCTACAATAGTCACTTACAACATTAATAATGTCTACATTGTATTTCTGATAATTTTAATGTTATTATAATGGACAAAAAAAATTTTGCTTTTCTTTTGAAAACAAGGAAATTTCTAAGTGAACCCAAAGTTTTAAACACTAGTGTACCTATACCTATATATCTATACCTATAGATATATAGGTATAGATATGTATTTTACATGAACAGTATGAGATATATATAGATGGAAATATATATTTAATAATACAAAGTACATTATTTTCTATTTGAAGAACATAGGAATGTAAAATAAACCTGCATCAGGTTCCGCAATTTAGATTATAACGCGGTTAGGTTAGCGCACATGAAAATTTTGTAAGGCGCATTATTGAAATATTACATATTATTATTATCAGTTATTTGTAGAGCGTCAACAGATTCCACAGCGCTAATAAAATATTTTGTAAAAATTATTTAACATGCTGTAAAATATTCTAAATAATATATAGAAATTTCAGTATATACAGTATGTTTAATAATTTTAAATAATTTGTATTATTTTTTTTAATATTTAATATTCAATAACACACCTTAAGATTACTAAGTTTTCATGTGCACTAACCTGACCCCGTTAAAATCTAAATCATGAATCCCGATGCATATATCATATTTGCATAATGCATAGTTAGACATGTATATGTAAGTATCTCTATGTTAAAGCCCCTTTGCAGCCTTTTGTTTTTAACACCTGAGACCTCATATCTTTGAGACCTTGTAACTTTTTTTAATCATTTTTATCAGTGTTATTATGAGTGGTATTGCACTTTTTAATTAATTTTTAATGTTTTTCTGCCACAATTTTGTCGCTTGTAACAGTTAACCACATTCAATTGCGCTAAAGCGAACACATTTACTTTCAACTCATAATACGCAAGCTATTTCCGACGTGTGCAAAGAGACGTGAAATACCTCTTATCGCTTGTGGACAACAGTTAGTGTGCCACTGGTAATCTAGCCCTAAATGTGTGAAACTATAAGAAATAGGAGTTTCAGAGGCTTTAAGAGATTTTTCTCACAGGTTTTCTAAGACCTTAAATGGTGGATTTAATATTAAAACTGATTGTCCAATATGTTAAAAAAAAAAAATTTTTGTTTGAAGAGACTGTTAACACTTTGAGATTGTAAAAAAAAAAGATGTTTATGTGTAGGGGAAAAAATGCACTATACTTTTATTACTTATTTTGCCCCTTTATCCTGTAGTTAAAGGGACATTGTACACTAGATTTTTCTTTGCATACATGTTTTGTAGATTTTTGTTTTGCTTATTTTTAAATAGCATTGCGCTGATTTTCAGACTCCTAACCAAGCCCCAAAGTTTTAGAAGTAGACTGCTGTCTAACTTCTCGTGCTCGCTCGAGAGCGAGGGGAGGTAGGAGGGGGTAGTATCTGCTCTTTTTGCTTTCCAGCCCATTTCAGTGGGTGTCACTACCTAACCTTTCCAACAGTTCTAAACTGGGAGCTTCTAAGTAAGTTTTTAAAAACTTTTATACTAGATTTTTAGTATCTGTGCATATTATTCTTTATAGTAGTGTCTATTACATGTAGTTATATGAAAATTGGTGTATACTGTCCCTTAAACTGGAAATTGTGGGTATTAAAATTCTGCTACATCCCATCCTTGCTACATAGCCATTCCCAGATGGCTTAGAAGGAATGATAAGATAAGGACCTATAAAACAATGGAGATGTTGATATCATCAAAATTATTATTTTATTATTATCATATATTTATAAAGCACCAGCAGATTACACAGCATTATACAAAGAATAAAAACATTACAGGGATACAGTAATACACAAACAAGTACAGTAGGGGTAAATGTCAGTTGTAGGCGCAATAATTGAGTTATACAAAAGGAGAGGAATGCCCTGTCCTTGAGCACAATCAGTAGTAGCTCACTTTAAACATGAAGTGGCCTACAGGTAGAAAGGCTCTCAAGCTTACAATCTAAAGGAGAGGGAATGGACACAGAAGGTAAGGGAGAAGGGAAATATGTCTCATATAAGATAGAGTGAACTGAGCGTGAGTGATGGCATTGGGGGGTGACTGAGCAAGTGAGGTTTGGAAAAGTGTAAAAGAATGTGGTAAAGTGTCAGTACAAAGGCTATGAGTCTGAAGTGTTTTCTCTATGCTGGATTATTAGGGACAGCTGCACATGATTACTGTTAGAAAATGTGTGTATATATTAAGGTAAACAATAGGGTGGGTGGTGGTGGGAAAGGATTGGAGGGCTAGTGCTTGCAAATCTGGAGTCTGATGTTAGGTGTGAGGCTTGAAAAATGTCTTTGCAAATCTGGAGTCTGATGTTAGGTGTGAGGCTGTGAAAAGAGAAAGGAGGCTAAAGATGGGAGGAGGGGTTTGAGACACAGCAGAGGGGGAGAAAAAGTTTGGAAGCAAAGATTGGAGAGAAAGATTGGAGATTAAAAAAAAGATTGGAATATTACAATGAGATTTAAAAAATAATTCCATGATAGCCCAACAGAAATAAGAAATAATTGCACTTAGTATCTTGATTGGAGAGAGGCCAGTCAGGTGAATTACCTTGTAAAATGTCTTTGCAAATCTGGAGTCTGATGTTAGGTGTGAGGCTTGTAAAATGTCTTTTCAAAATGAGAATGGTTATCCTGGCCTACTCCAGATTGGCTCATTAAAATAGGGCAAGTAGTGGAGGAGATTGACTATTAAAAACCATTTTAAGCATCATGGTGTTAATACATTAAAAAGAATCACACTCACTTGGTATGTTAATTAAAGGGATACAAAACCCTTTTTTTTTCTTTAATGATTTAGATAGAGCATGCAATTTTAAGCAACTTTTTAATTTACTCCTATTATCTATTTTTCTTTGTTCGCTTGCTATATTTATTTGAAAAGCAAGCTTATGAGCCAGCCCATTTTTGGTTGAGCACCTGGGTTGTGCTTGCTGATTGGTGGCTAAATGTAGCCAGCTTTGGGGCAACAGTTTAGGGAAGGCCCCTTCTTTTTTGTAGCATGACTGACAAAGAATGGTCCATGAATGGTTTGATGAGATTTTAGTGGAGGAACTTGAGTGGCCTGCACAAAGCCGTGACCTCAACCCCACTAAACACTTTAGAATGCACTGAAATGCCAATTGCGAGCCAGACCTTCTCATTCAACATCAGTGCCTGACCTCACAAATGCTGTTTTTGCTAAATGGGTACAAATTCCCACAGACACACTCCAAAATCTTGTGGAAAGTCTTCCAAGAACAGTTGAAGCTTTTATAGACACAAAAAGGGCGTCAGCTCCACTTGATGCCCATAAATTTGGAATGGGATGTCCAACAAGCTCATAGAGGCGCAATGGTCATGCCTACACCTACTTATGGTCATATATCATAATTCCAGCAACTTTATAAATGGAGCCCAAAGTTATATGGTAGCATTAAACAATAAAAATTAAAAATAAAGTCTAACCTATGTAGAGTATTAAAATAATGGTGGAGATTAAAATCTGAAATTAAAATCCTCCATGTCACACAGTATTGGAGCAAAAAATCTGAGATGTTGTATATCTAATTTGCATATCTCACCCAGAATCCTCTTGTGCATTGGCAACAGTGTATATGGAGTGTTTCTGGGTGAAAGCAAGCGGGGACATTTGCTAGATGTGCTAATTTCCTGTGCAACTATTTATATTGTTTAATATACTGTATATGTGTATATATATATATATATATATATATATATATATATATATATATATATATAATTCTTGTTTCTTTATAAAATCTGGATTACTTGACTGGTCATCTTAATTTTATTACAAGACAGGAGGCTCATGTTTACAATTTTAATGCAATGGAAGATGTAAAAAATAAAACTTGGAAAATGGATTTGAAATAAAGTATCAACAAAAGGTCTTGCATGGAGTGACCAAGCAAGAATCACCAGAGAAGCAGATGCACTGTATGTTGCATAAGTAACTGATGGTGGCTTGTATCCATCAGTGATGACACCATTGGCATAATTGTCTATGCAATACAAGTCACAGATGACTCTATAAGCAGGCTTGGTGTTTGAATATGGATGCATGAAGCATATGTAAGTATGTCCTGTACACCTGTGCACAGTAAAATATATCATGTTCATTTCTATTTTGATTGTTATGTCATAATGAGGCTAATGGAAAGATACCATGAATCTTTTTGTAATCTTTCAGCATCAGTGCTTATTTTATGCCGCAAGAACAGTGATACTCTCGGGTTCCCACATCACAACTTGTCTTAGAACAGCTGATATACAACCTCATTTTATTTGTTAAACAGACACTATTTCCTGTGCTGCACATAAAGCAGCAACAGATAAACTTGTTAAACGTTTGCATGATAAAATATCAAGTTAAAGCTGTATAAACTGATACAGAAACTAACAGGAAATTCACGTCTGAGCCTATCCTATCCCTTGGGATTTATTGCTCACGGCCTAATATGGACAACACCTAAAGCATTATTGGTGTTGAGTCACAAACGTCAATTTATTAATGACAAAGATATTTTAAAAAAAAAAAAACAGTAATACATTTTAAAATACCCTATTTACATCTTGAAAAAAATATATAGTAATGTTCCTTTAGTAAATGTTTTTTTTAAATATATTTTTGATAAAATAATCATGATTGGAGGATATCTCAGTCTTGTTTTTAAATAATATCAAAACCTCTTTGATCATCCATTTATAGATTCTTCTAGAAATATCAGTGTGTAGTGTGTGAAATACCAGACATTTGAGTCTTACTCTCTTTGTGATTGTTCATATTTCCTCTTGTATGTTTATTTTAATGTATTGGCACCGTTTTTACATTGTTAATTGTACATCCAGTTCCTCCCTAGTCTACATGGTTTTGGCACGTTACTTAACCCTTTCAAGTTGTATCAGTTAGAATGTTCTGTAAAAACAAAAGTTTAGTAGCATACATTACACAAACACAACTGAGTTAAATATATTTAAAAAAAAAAAAATGTAAAAACATATTTGAGTCTTGGTGTAGTTGACAGACTAGCTTCCTATTGAAATTGCACAGTGTTGTAGCTGCAGCAAACATTCTGGGTAATGTAAAATGAGAAGGGTTTAAACAGTAATTAACAGTTTGAAATTTTAATATAAAAGGTTTAGCTATACATAGTAACCCAACTTTGCAATAACCTCTCATTTTATTCCTGAAAATGTGGATTTTCTCATTCTCAGAACTGAAATGTACACTGCAGACTTATCAAGGCTAACAATGCTACATATATTCCCTAACTGGTTTTAACAAATATGAACTGTAAAACTCATGCTAACTTTATACCAACATAATGACCCTGCTAAGTGCCTAGCCTTGTCAGCTGCCTAGTTTGAATCTAAATCAGATTAGTGCTGGTTGTAGTTTGGCTATTGAAAACCAAATTGTTGCAAACAAGAAAATGAAACATTGAAATATACATGTATTATTTATTTTGCTTTCTTTTGTTGTAAAATACATCTGAAAATTGTACTTGTTCCACTTTCTCCCAGGGAGACTTTGGTTAATTATTTTAGCTAATTTATCTGTGACGATTTGTTTACCTTTCTACTACCTCACATTCTCTTTACTCATTTGCTTTTTAAGGTGGATTATCAGTTTTGCATCAACAATCATTATAGGAAAATTATTATTTGCTGTAGCAGTGAGCAAATATATGTTATAGTATAGTGTATATATCAATAAACATTTATATTTAGCTATTAGATAAAGATTAAAAAGGAATATATGTCTTTTTATTTAAAGGAACACTATACCCTCATTTTCATATAACTGCATGTAATAGACACTACTATAAAGAATAAGATGCACAGATACTGATCTAAAAATCCAGTATAAAACTGTTTAAAAACTTACTTAGAAGCTCTCAGTTTAGCTCTGTTGAAAAGGTAGTTGGAAAGTCCACTGCAAGTGGGAAATAAAACACTCCTCCCCATCCTCCTTCTTTTGCATATGAATATTTATTTATTTATAAAATATTTTACCAGGAAGGATACATTGAGATTTCTCTCGTTTTCAAGTATGTCCTGGGTCCACAAGACATTGCATTGATAACATAGGGTACAATAAAATACAAAAAACAATAATAATACACAATATATGAAAAAAAAAAAAAAATTAACATAGAACAGGTATTTAATCAACCATGACAGATGCATTCTGTTTTGAGCTATGTAGAGAGGGATCTCTTAAAGGATATTAGGCTTGGGGAAGGTTTGAAAGTGTGCGGGAGGTTGTTCCATAATTGTGGTGCTCTGTAGGAAAAGGAGGATCGAGCTGCTTTCTTTTTGTATTGAGGCAAGCTAAATAATGTGCTGGTATTGGATCGGAGGTTATAGGAGGTGGGAATAGCCGGGGAGAGCATTCTGCTCAGGTAGGGTGGGAGCTTCCCAGAAATGCTCTTAAACACAAGGCAAGAAAGATGGAGGGAGCGTCTGGATTCCAGCGACAGCCAGTTTAGTTCTTTTAGCATGTCACAATGGTGGGTCCTGTAGTTACATTGTAGCACAAAGCGGCAGAACGAGTTATATAACGTATTTAGTTTATTAAGGTGAGTTTGCGGTGCAGGTGCATATACTACGTCCCCGTAATCCATGATAGGCATCAGCATTTGCTGTACAATCTTTTCCTTTACTGTAGGGCTGAGGCAAGATTTGTTTCGGTACAGGGCACCTAGTTTTGGATAAAGTTTAGAGGCAAGTTTTTCTATGTGGAGGCCAAAAGATAGATTGGGGACTAAGAACATACCCAAGTATTTGAAAGAGTGGACTGCAGTCAGTGTGCAATTGGATTTTGTTTTGATGCGTAGATGGGAATTTTGTAATTTGTGTAATTTAGGCCCTGATCCAAAGATCATTGTGACAGTTTTGTCAGTGTTTAGGAAGAGTTTGTTTTTTGATATACACAAACAGGAGCAAGCTGGAGTAGGTAGCTGACGGTATTCTCATAAAACCTTGGGGCTTGGTTAGGAGTCTGAAAATCAGAGCAATGTTATTTAAAAATAAGCAAAACTATACATTTTTTAAAAAAAAAAACTTTATGGGCTTTATAAATAGATCATCTACAAAACATTTATGCAAAGAAAAAATGAATGTATAATGTCCCTTTAAATAACTGTTAAATATTTTTTTTTACCAATTAACTAAGCTGAATCAATACTAAACCACCTTAAAAGGACATTGTACACTGGATTTTTCTTTGAACAAATGTTTTGTTATGATCCGTTTATATAGCCCATCTGGTAGTATTTTTGTAATAATGTACAGTTTTGCTTATTTTTTTGATATTTCAGACTCCTAACCAAGCCCCACAGTGTCAGATGTATACAGGCGTTTACAGACTCCTGCTGGCTCCTGTTTATGTTATCTGTTTTTTAATATGCAGGTAAGGGGGGAGGGTGTCTGCACTTCTTGTGTCCCCAGCCACTTTCTCCGGGTGTCCCAGCCTATCCTCATCAACAGAGCTAAACTGGGAGGTTCTAAGTAAGTTTTTAAAAGGTTTTATGCTGGATTTTTATATCAGCATCTGTGCATATTATTCTTTATAGTAGTGTCTATTACATGCAGTTATATGAAAATTGGTGTATACTGTCCATTTAAAGGGTTTATAAAACCTAAAAAATGTATACCATTTAAAAAAGTTTCCAATTTACTTCTATTATCAAATTTCCTTTGGTCCCATGATATTCTGTGTTGATACCTAGGTAGGCATATGTAGTAAAACACACTGGAAGTATTAACAGTGCAGCTTGGTAGAGTAGTGGATCTGGATGTGGGATAGTAACGTTAAAGTAAGAGGGATATTAGAATAAATTGAAATAGCTAAAATATTAAATTAATACTGCAGCAACTACACATCAATAAAATATTAAATAAGAAATGCACATACAAATTAATATAAATTCATATATAAAAATATCAATACTTAAAAAGCAATAGAAAATGGTTATAAAGCAGTTGATCTGTCTGAAAAGATATTACCCAATACAGGGGAGTGTCCTTAGGAGTATTCACATAGAATAATGATTGTTGCGGTAGTTTGTAATGCCAGCTCCTAATCACTGTCTTTAGAAAATGAGGTGCAGCTACTTCCAGAGGCTTGTTTCCAAACGCTCTCTTTATTTGTAGATCCTATGGCGAAAAGAAGAGACAGCACAACCCCACATCAAGGTAGCAGTTTCCACAAATTTATTCAACACACAAAAGTAATGCACTTACAAACAGGCTAAAAGTTATCACATTGATCCCTTCATAGGGAAAGACAAGCGGGTCCCAGTTCACTTAGAAATCCTTCAGGTCACAGCTATATTGCTGCCGCTTCAATATTTCTTCCAAACAGTCTTAGTATATTGGAGCCATCCTTAGCTCCACCCCCAACGCGTTTCGTCTGCGCTCTCCAGACTTTTCAAGAGGAAATGATGATGTTTAGCACGCTCCTGTACGTTGCTATTTACATCCGGTCGTCACTTCTGATTGGTTGCTCACTGACCTATCCAATAGCAGGATGCGAACAAGCCTCTTTTTACTAAAGGCAATATCGTAAGCTAATTCGCTTGATGGAAGATAAATATACACTCTTGCTTTTTGTCAGCACACTTCATTAACTGTTTGAATACGCAAATCTTCTAAGCATTAATACATAAATACTAAAACATTAAAAATATAAGTTAATAAACATGGTTGAACCTATACATATATGTAATTCATTATCTACAAATCGGTATTGACATTATAATTGACTTCATTAACTTCATAGAGAGTTTACATGGTTAAATACAGATAAATGATATACTAAAAAACTGAATTAATACTTACATATAAAATTCATACTTAATAAATATTCTTCTTAAAGGAACCTATATAACATTAAAAAGAGTTGATACAAATTCATTCAACAGTCCATTAAAAATTGATTACATATTCTATACCCAAGGGAAAGATATACTGTATTTACAGCATGAAGGCCTGCAAGTCTATATCGACATTTAACCCTTTTGGGGCCATACAGTTAAGCAGGTGAATCCATTTGGTTTCACACTTTCTGAGGTGCATTAACCTCTGCTGTTCATTGCCCACTGATTGTGGTATGGTCTCTAATATTTTCACTTTGAGATTATTTGGATTTTTATTGTGCACCCTCCTAAAGTGTTCAGATACACTGTGATTTTCATATCCCTTTGTTATGTTTTCTATGTGTTCATATATGCAGCGTTTGACTTTCCTTTTCGTTCTTCCCACGTAAATTAAATTGCACTCACACATGAGATAATACACCGCATATATGGACACACATGAAGCTCTATCTTTAATTTTAAATTCTTTAGAATGATCCCAGTTGTAAACATTATCACCCTTACTGATGAGACTACACATACAACAGTTAAGTCTACCACATTTGAAAGTTCCCCCTTTATTGATGCACCAATCTGAGAGAGTCCCTTTCTTTGTATTTTTGATTTCTCTTAATTTTGATGGGGCTAATATATTTTTAATGCTTTTATTTTTCTTAAAAATAGTTACCGGGTAGGGCTCCAAATGGGGTCCTAACACAGGATCAGCCAAAAGGATATTCCAATGTTTTTTAAGTGTAGTTTTAATGAAATTAGCACCTAGATTATATGTTGTTATAAATTTAGCTCCCCATTTCTTTTCCTCATTCTGGGTTTTAGTAACAACTTGATTTTCATTTGTGCTAAGCAAAAGATCCCCTCTGTCTTTATTTCTACTCTCTATTCTTGCTTTCTGTATTAAGCCACTGTCATACCCTTTCTTTAAGAATTTATCTTCTAACTGATCAGCTTCTGTCTCAAAATCATCTATGTTGGTACAGTTTCTACAAATCCTAAGAAATTGGCCATAAGGTATATTTCTTTTCCATTGGGGCAGGTGGCCACTCCCTGCATTTAAAAAACCATTACTATCTACTTCTTTCTTAAAATTCTTGACCGCTGTTTTATTGGTAGTTGGATCAATGAAAAGACATAAATCCAAAAATTCTATTTCACTCTTATGTATTTTACTTGTAAATTCCAGGTTAAAATTATTATTATTAAGATGACTAATAAACTCCATGGCTTCTATATCACTACCTTTCCACACCATGAGAATGTCATCGATATAGCGCTGATATATCATGACATTCTCCTTGTATGGGTTATTATTCCACACGTACTTCTCCTCGAAAGCAGCCATATAGATGTTGGCATAGGAAGGGGCCATGGGCGTACCCATGGCCGTTCCTTGTATCTGCTGATAAAACTTTTTCTCGAAGGAGAAGAAATTGTGGAATAAAATAAATTCAATCCCTCTTGCTAAATACTTGACTTGTATCGGTGGTAAGTCACTAAATGTATCAAAGAACTCCTCAAAAGCTTTCACTCCCTCTATGTGTGGTATATTCGTATATAACGAAGTAATATCGCAAGATATCCATAAAAAACTATCATCCCATGTTATGCCTTCAAATAATTTTATGGTTTGGGTAGTATCTTTTAGGTAAGATCTAGTTTTCCTAACAGTTGGCTGTAAGAACCAATCTAGATAACTAGAAAGATTACTAGTTAGAGACCCCACCCCGGAGACTATAGGTCTCCCGGGTGGGTTTACTTTGTCCTTGTGTACCTTCGGTAGGTGGTAAAATAAAGGTATTGAAGGACAAGAAATCAAAATAAAATTAGCTTCCTCAGTAGTTAATATACTATCTTCCCTTCCTTTTAATACAAAGGCATGTAGCTCTAAGCTATATTGGGAGGAGGGATCTTTATCCTGTCTTTTATAAGTTCTTGTGCAGTTTAATAGTCTGTATGCCTCATTTATATATATATCTCGATCCTGGATAACAATCCCTCCTCCCTTGTCCGCTTGTCTTATGGTGATAGTTAAATCAGATTTAAGTTCATCTAAAGCCTTTCTTTCTTGTTGTGTTAAATTGTCCCTATATTTGAAGTTTTCTTTCTTTTTTAAAATTTCAAAGTAGCTCCTAAATTCTTCTTTTACTATTTCATTAAAAACTGGAATATAGTTACCTTGTGCAAATATAGGGTTAAAACTCGACCGTTTTTTAAAATTACTATGTTTAATGGGAATTTCTTCCTCATATACACTCATATTAAGGAACTCATCCTCTTCTTGTTGTACCTCTATAGTTTGTGCATTAGATAAACATTCTTCATTCAGGCTAATTAGTGTATTCAAAACTTCAAGATCATGCTCACCTGATTGTGATTGAATAATACCCTTTCTTTCTTCTCTAAAATCAGTCTTTAAAAAATAACGTAAAGTAAGCTTGCGTATGTATTTCTGTAGATCTATAAAGATTTCGAAGCTATTGGGAGGACTCTGAGGTGCAAATTTAAGTCCTTTGCCCAATAGCTTATATTCACTTGTTGATAAAATTCTCTTAGATAAATTAAAAACATCTTTTTTCTCCTGTTCTAATACCTGCCTCTTGATCTTACATTCTCTAACTCGTATCCCTGCTCTGGATCCTCGTCTTGTTCCCACCTTCTTTTTGTGCCCTGTCTCCTCTCCTCCCTCTTCTCCTGTGGGTGGTAATTCGGGTGCTGATCCCACTGTCTCTCTTGTTGATTGTGATTGTATTGAGTTTTCTGTGGCCAAGTTTGTTGAGGCCTGTCCCTTCATAAAAAAAGGGGAAGAAGAGGGAGCAGAAGGAGATACATATATATGAGAGTTATTATGTTTATTATGATGTTGTTCTCTTTGTATATGATTATTCGATTCTTTTCTAAAGTGGACATGAGGTTTAGGTTTAGCCCCCTGCTCATTCCATCTGCGTGGTAAAGGTGATTCACCTAGAGCCTGAAATCGGTTCTGTGTCTCTACTCCATAATCACTTCTTTTCCCTGCCTTTTCCACGTTTCCCTTATTATGATTATCATTATGCATGATATTCGCTTTTTGGGATACAGGTTTTACTTCTCTATTTGAATTATTCTCTTCCATGCGATGGGACTGATCTTTATCTTGCAAGTAATTACCCCTTCTATTGTTACCTCTTCTTTCTATATGGTTCCTATTATGAATCCTATCATTTTTGTAGTCATCTTGATCTCTTTTTAACTTTTGTGTTTTGTGTACAATCAGTTCTTTTTCTAGAGTGTCAATTCTAGTCATAATGTCACTATTGATTTTCTTCCATTTTTCAATATCTTTAAAATTATACATTTTTGGAGTTAGATCTTTTATTTCCTTCTTTATATTTTCCAGTTTAAATTCTCTATATTTGACTAATATTTTGATTAACGTCATAGAGCAGGTATGTAGGGCACTATCCCATTCTGTACTAAACTTTATTTCATCTAAATTAAAAGCAGGATATTTATTTATCCTTAGTCCTCTAGGGATTATATTGTGTAAAATATAATTATCTAATAAAATCAGATCATGCCACTCTTTAGTATCCTGGATTAATAATTTTTCCAATTGTCTAAAAAGATTATGAGGATCTTCACCTTCAATGTTGTTACTATTAAGCAGATTAACTTTCCTTTGTCTTTGTCTAATGTAATCTCCTCTATTCTCATTTTCTAAAGGTGTAATATCCACCACCTCT
The DNA here is from genome assembly GCF_027579735.1 of Bombina bombina. Lineage (NCBI taxonomy): Eukaryota > Metazoa > Chordata > Amphibia > Anura > Bombinatoridae > Bombina > Bombina bombina. The sequence continues at coordinate 1,063,882,149 of NC_069501.1, read as the reverse complement.
TCCATAGTGCAGCTGTCCTACGAAACACAAAACTTACAAAACACACTGGAAGTATTAACAGCGCAGCTTGGTAGAGTAGTGGATGTGGGATAGTAACGTTAAAGTAAGAGGGATATTAGAATAAATTGAAATAGCTAAAATATTAAATTAATACTGCAGCAACTACACATCAATAAAATATTAAATAAGAAATGCACATACAAATTAATATAAATTCATATATAAAAATATCAATACTTAAAAAGCAATAGAAAATGGTTATAAAGCAGTTGATCTGTCTGAAAAGATATTACCCAATACAGGGGAGTGTCCTTAGGAGTATTCACATAGAATAATGATTGTTGCGGTAGTTTGTAATGCCAGCTCCTAATCACTGTCTTTAGAAAATGATGTGGGGTTGCGCTGTCTCTTCTTTTCGCCATAGGCATATGTAGCACTACATGGCAGGAAAGAGTGCTGCCATCTAGTGCTCTTGCAAATGGATAACATTCATTCAAAACTGCTGCCATATAGTGCTCCAGAAATGGGCCAGCTCCTTAGCATACATCCCTGATTTTCAACAAAAAAATATCAAAAGAACAAAGAAAATTTGATAATAGAAGTAAATTAAAAAGTTGTTTAAATGCACATGCTCTATCTGTATCATGAAAGAAAATGTTTGGGTTTCATATCCCTTTAAGTTGTGCAAACAGAGTTCATGCTCTATCTCCATATTAGTTTGTGATTGGCTAGCAAGGGTTCTTTTATTCTGGGGGACAGGGAAATCAGGGAAAAGAAACATTAAATAATATGCTCATTTGACCAAATAAAATTCTTCTCAGATATGAAGGTATATTGTTATGCAGCTTACACTTTGTGTTTCAGACATGTTCAGATAGAGCACACCGTTTTAAACATCTCTCCAATTCCCATACATTATCTGAATATGCACACTTTTTTATATGCACACTCCTACTGAGCATGTGCCAGATTCACCGAATATATGTATTTTGTGATTGGCTGATGGCTGTCACATGATGCAGTGGGAAGGAAAATAAAACTAATACTCATGTGAAATTCAAACTGGTATTTTGCATTGTCTATTTATTATGCATTTATTGATTATGCTATTCTACTGTGTTTAGTTGACCTTTAAGCAAAATTGTCACAATTTTAAAGACCCAGTAAACTCTAAACTTTTTTTATCATTCATATGAAAGAGAACTATTTAAGCATTTAGTTATTTTGCATGAAAAATAAAGTTTACCCCTTCCTTGTCTGAGGAAGTGATGAACACCCTGAAACGTCACATTAAAGTTTGATGCTCTTAAATCCAGAGAGTGCAATTTTTGCAGAAGATATATATATATATATTCTTATTATGCACTATAATCCAGCTAATCCAGTAAAATATCCTTTCTATCAAATTAATCTAACACTTTAGTGGTGACATCACCAATTCTCCATATAGTGATTGGAAGGTACAAGAAACTCCCTAAAAAGTATGAAAACAAAACTTGGTTTGATCCAAAGCTATGATGTGGTGCAACAATTACTTAATAAAAAAAAACACTAAACTAACCCTTCTCTCTTATGAAAATACCCTCTTCATGGTAACTCATTACACACTATTATTCTGCTAGTCCAGTAAATCCAGTCATAAGGCCCTCATATCTATGAAAACTACATTTTGGTATTGGCGTGACCATTTCTCCATTAAAGGGACAGTAAAGTATAAATTAAACTTTCATTATTCAGATAGGACTTTTAATTTTAATTGACTTTCCAATTTACTTTTATCATCAAATTTGCTTTTTTCTCTTGGTATTCTTAGTTTAAACTAAACATAGGTAGGCTCATGTGCTAATTTCTAAGCCTTTGAGGGCTGCCTCTTATCACAGGCTTTTTAAATCTCTTTTCAACACAAAGAGACAGAAAGTACACGTGGGCTATATAGATAACACTGTGTTCAGGCACAGAAAGTTATTTAAGATCTAGCACAATACAATGCTAAATTTAAGACAATAGATAATAAACAGTCACAGTCATGTGATCAGGGGGCTGGAAGAAGGTTCCTAGATACAAGGTAATCATAAAGGTAAAAAGTACATTAATATAACTGTGTTGGTTATGCAAAACTGGGGAATGAGTAATAAAGGGATTATCTATCTTTTAAAACAATAACAATTCTATGGTTGACTGTCCCTTTAAGTGATTGGATAGTGCAAAAAACTCCCAAATATGTGCGACGATGAAAACAGAGTATACCACCTTTAATATGATGCAGCTATTACTTAGTAAAAAATATACAAAGATTGATTCTTCTCTTTTATGAAAATACCCCCTTCGTGATGACTCGTTTCTCACCGTGATCCGGTCACATGACCCACCAGCCTGGCTACACTAACATCTCTGTTATATCATAACAAAGTCTCAATGTGATACTGAATTAAAACAAAATTGTGGAAGGCTTATGTGAACTTCCCTAACCATAAATGCATTGATATACAGTCATGGACAAAAATATTGGCACCCCTTCATTTCTGTCAGATAATGCACCACTTTCCCCATAAAAGTATTGCAATTACAAATGTTTAGGCATTCTCATGTTTATTTCTTTTGTTTGTATTGGTATGACACAAAAAAAGTGGAGAAAAAAAGCCAAATCTGACACATTCCACTCAAAACTCCAAATATGGACTGGACAAAATTATTAACACCCTCAATTTAATATTTGGTATCCCACCCCTTGCACCCCAGATTTCTTTGGTAGTCTTCAGTGAACCTCCACCATGTTGACTGCAGGGAATGTATTCTTTTCTTTAAACGCCTCATTTCTTTTTTCTGAAAACAGTAGAATGATGGGCTTTACCAAAAAGCTGTAATTTTGTTTTGTCTGTCCACAGCACATTCTCCCAAAAGGATTTTGACTTCCTCAGGTAAGTTTTGGCAAACTCCAATCTGTCTTTTTATGTTTTTGTGCCAGCAGTGGGGTCCTCCTGGGACGGGTCTCCTACCAAAGCATCCCTTTTCATTCAGATAGTGATGTATAGTGCGAGCTGACACATTTGTACCCTGTGCCTGAAGGTCAGCTTGAATTTATCTGGAAGTTAATCAAGCTTTTTTATCCACCATTCGAACAATACTTTGTTGCAATGGTTGATCATTTTTTCTCTTTCGTCCACGCCCAGGGAGATTAGCTACAGTGCCATGGGCTGTAAACTTCTTGACAATGTTACGCACAGTGGACACAGGAACATTAAGATCTCGGGAGATGGACTTGCAACCTTAAAAATTGTCCATGCTTTTCCACAATTTTTGTTCTCAAATCCTCAGACAATTCTTTGCTGCTCTTTCTCTTCTCCATGCTCAGTGTGGCACATAGAGACACAGAACAGAAAGGTTGAGTACATTTTTCACCATTTTAACTGGTTGCCGGTGTGATTTCTATATTGTCAGCACCTATTAATTGATACAGGTGAGTTTAATTACAAATTACAGGAGCATCACAAACTTGGAATGTAATTATTTCTCACAATTTTGAGACAGTGCCAATAATTGTGTCCAGTCCATTTTTGGAGTTTTGAGTGGAATGTGTTAGATTTAGCTTTTTTTTTCTCAACTTTTTTTGTGTCATACCAATACAAACAAAAGACATAAACATGAGAATGCCTAAACATTTGTAATTGCAACAATTTTCTGGACGAAGTGGTGCAATATCTGACAGAAATAGAGGGATGCCAATATTTTTGGCCATGACTGTAAGTGTGTGATACCATCAATACCTTTTAGACCATCACAATACCTAACTTATTAAAATTTTAGAATTTTCATAATATAAATTAAATCTGAAATAGTGCTAATTTAATTTGTGGACTCTTATTTTAATTTTCCTCCACTCATAAGATTGTCTATAATCCTCACCTCATATACCCTAATAACATATATATTTATCAAGTAACAGTCTTTCAACAATAATGACTAGCAAGATACCCAAGACAACCTTTTAAAAGTAAATTTCAGAAAGCAGCCATCCAGATGGAAAAAGAGAATCAAATTTGAAAATCCAATAGGTTTCTCTCTCTCTCTCTGAGTTTAATTAACCTATTGTGCCTCCCAAATGGAGAAATACTTTATAGGGGAGTGATTCTAAACTTACATTTAGAATTCCTATGATGTAAATAGTGATGTCTTGATACACTGTTAAGTTGATTTTTTGTAATATTTCTGTAATGTTCCTCCCATCTTTTTCTGATTCTGCGTGTTGTGTGACCCAAATATACAGTTAGATAGATAGATGAGGGCAATTATTAGGTAAGCAGAATTCATTTGTTACTGAGTTGGGTGGTAGGCTTCCTTGAACAAAAATGTCTTCAGGGAGCAATTAAAGGAAGACAGTTTAGGGGAAAGTCTCACAGCACGAGGAAATGCGTTTTAGTGGGTTGGTGCTGCACAAGAGAAGTCCTGCAGTCTAGCATGGGAAGAAGTGATGATAGAAGATGCAAGGAGCAGGCCATTGTTGGACCTTAGGGGGGGGCTGGAGTATATTTGTTGATTAGTGAGGACAGGTAGTGGGGAGTAGTGTTGGTAAGGGCTTTGTAGGTCAAGGGGAGAATTTTGAATTTAATTCTGCTGTGAATGGGGAGCCAGTGAAGGGACTCACAGAGAGGTGCAGCAGAAACAGAATGGTGGGAAAGGTAGATAAGCCTGGTAGAAGCATTTAGGAAGGATTGGAGTGGGGGGGGGGGCAAGAGAGAGGAAGCCCAGTTAGTAGGTTATTGTAGTAGTCAAGTTGGGGAATTACCTGCCTGCCCTGTTTGAGGTATGTGCGCAGTAACACAACCTGCCTCACGTGTATTCAGAATCAAATTTGAAAATCCAATAGGTTTCTCTCTCTCTCTGAGTTTAATGAACCTATTGTGCCTCCAAAATGGAGAAATACTTTCTAGGGGAGTGATTCTAAACTTACATTTAGAATTCCTATGATGTTAATAGTGATGTCTTGATACACTGTTAAAGGGACACTAAACCCAAATTTTTTCTTTCATGATTCAGATAGAGCATGCAATTTTAAGCAACTTTCTAATTTACTCCTATTATCAAATTTTCTTCATTCTCTTGCTATCTTTATTTAAAAAGCAGGAATATGATGCATAGGAGCCGGCTCATTTTTGGTTGAGAACCTGGGTTATGCTTGCTTATTGGTGGTTAAATGAGAGCATCAAATAAGCAAGCGCTATCCATGGTGCTGAACCTAAAATGGGCTGGCTGCTAAGATTTACATTCCTGCTTTTAAAATAAAGATAGCAAGTGAATGAAGAAATATTGATAACAGGAGTAAATTAAAAAGTTGCTACAAATTTCATGCTCTATCTGAATCATGAAAGAAAACATTTGGGTTCAGTTTCCCTTTAAGTTGATTTTTTGTAATATTTCTGTAATGTTCCTCCCATCTTTTTCTGATTCTGCGTGTTGTGTGACCCAAATACCCCACACTCACAAGAGAGCACATAAATAACAAAATTTAAACTACATGTTAATCTGGTATTAATAGAAAATTTGCTTAAAACTTTTTTAATGGCCCAACGGTTAGAATTATAGTTGGTACTAAAAATGGGTTTGTTCTTAAACACCCAATTTTCTTTATGTTTACTATCACTAGGTTTTAATATTTGATCACTTAATATTGTTAAAATTATTTTATTATACTTTACTTTATAAAGTGCCAACAAATTCCGCAGTGCTCTCCATGGGTACAAATTATAAAAGTATAATGGTGTGATGATACCGTGTTTATAAGAGACAATACAAAGTTTATCAAACAAATACAGGAGGAATGGAGTGCCCTATTCCAGTGGGAATTTACAATTTAGAAGGGTAGGAGGGTGATAAACAGGAGGTGAAGACTGCAAGGGTGAGAATGATATTATTACAGAGTTAGATGAGGGCAATTATTTGGTAAGCGGAATTCATTTGTTACTGAGTTGGGTGGTAGGCTTCCTTTAACAAAAATGTCTTCGGGGACCATTGAAAGGAAGACAGTTTAGGGGAAAGTCTCACAGCACGAGGAAATGCGTTTTAGTGGGTTAGTGCTGCACAAGAGAAGTCCTGCAGTCTAGCATGGGAAGAAGTGATGATAGAAGATGCAAGGAGCAGGCCATTGTAGGACCTTAGGGGGGGGGGGGGGGGCTGGAGTATATTTGTTGATTAGTGTGGACAGGTAGTGGGGAGTAGTGTTGGTAAGGGCTTTGTAGGTCAAGGGGAGAATTTTGAATTTAATTCTGCTGTGAATGGGGAGCCAGTGAAGGGACTCACAGAGAGGTGCAGCAGAAACATAATGGTGGGAAGGGTAGATAAGCCTGGTAGAAGCATTTAGGAAGGATTGGAGTGGGGGGGGGGGCAAGAGAGAGAAAGCCCAGTTAGTAGGTTATTGTAGTAGTCAAGTTGGGGAATTACCTGCCTGCCCTGTTTGAGGTATGTGCGCAGTAACACAACCCGCCTCACGTGTATTCAGATGGCATATTCAGTGTTAGATTCATAACACCTCTGACTGAGAAATGTTACTGAAAAGGATCTGTGTGTCAGATCCAAATATTTGCTTGTTTGTTCCCACCGAAATCAATTATCAGAAACAGTGGGTTTTACAAGTGGACACATTCTCTTTTGGTAAGTAGCAGTGTAACCACAACTGTATGTTAAAAAGCTCTCTACACCAGCAAAAGCGTCTCTTGTATCACCTATTATAGGTGGATATAAAGCAAAAATCTTATTTTATCACATTACAAATTATTATAGAGTTTTTTACACCTTTCATTAGGTGTGACAGTATTAGTCTTACAAGAGTTGTGAACATATAACTTCCACATCTTTATTTGTTCTTATTCTGTGTGATATCACACCATTGTGGCAGTATCCAGTCTGCTATGTATCTTTCCAGATGATCTATTTGCTGGACTTTTATGCTAATGATCATGATATATATATCAAAATAACACAAGTATTGCATTAAGCAATGAAATTACATTGTATATTCTACCCTCTTTATATATAGGTACACATGGTAAGCTTATGTCCACACTTTTGCCATTATTAGCATGTCCTTTTTTCGTTTTTTGTTTTTTTTACTATTTTAAATTCCCCCTGTATATATAATTAAACATTTATATATATATAAATATATTTAACTTTATGTCAGTATTTTCTCTATGCAAAACTATATCTTTCCCCTGTCTGTTCTCCTACACTGGATATTTTCTGCCTCTGTCACCTAAGCCCTCCTCATGATTTTTACAATACTCCCTCCTTTCCCTGCACTCAGACCTCTGTAACACTTTCTGTCCTTTTAGCCATCATGTGTTTCAAGATTTAATCTGTAAATTCCATTGAATTGGTCAGTATTGCTTCAGACTTGAGAAAGGAAGGAATTCTTCCAAAAGTTTGTCTTCTTATAAATGTATAGTTAGTCCAGTAAAAAAGTATCATTGCTCGATGCAATATTATTGTTATTTTGGTATCTAAATCACTGGACAAACACGGCTGCTCCAATCAAAGTTTGCATATATATATTAAAAAAAAATATATATATATATATATATATATATATAAAATTGCCTACGTCACTGAAAGCTAGACATGTGCGACGCTAAAAAAATTAGTTTTGTTTTGTTTTCATTAGTTAAATAATTTAATTTTGGCAAATTAGTTTAGTTAAGTTTAAAAAAAAAATTGTTTCGGTAAATTAGTTATGTTAAGTTAAATAGTTTTTTTTCGGATCTGTTCGTTTTTTCGGATCCATTCTTTATTCATATGCATTATTCTATTCTGAAGTTTAGTATATAACTAATATTCCGGCGATTGCCGAAACAAAATTATCTAAAACCACTGCCGCCACCCATATCGCCGACAATAAATAAAGCTATTAACCCCTAAACCTCCATCCCCCACATCACCAACACTACCTAAACCTATTAACCTCTAAACCGCAGTTCTACAACATCACCGACAATTAATAAATCACTAAATAAAGCCTTAACCGCAGTTCCCCAACACTAATTAAACCTATTAACCCCAAAACCGCCGTCCCCCACATCGCCAAAACTACCTAAACCTATTAACCCCTAAACTGCATTCCCCCCACATCGCTGACACTAAATAAAGCTATTAACCCCTAAACCACTGTTCACCGACATCGCCGACACTAAATAAACATATTAAACCCTAAACCGCCATTCCCAAACATCGCCAATACTAACTAAACCTATTAACCCCTAAACCGCAGCTCCCCGACATCCCCAAAAGTAATTAAACCTATTAACCCCTAAACAGCAGTTCCCAAACATCGCTGACACTAACTAAATCTACTAACCCCTAAACCGCCGTTCCCAAACATCGCCAACACTAACTAAACCTATTAAACCCTATTATAGTGATGTCGCAAATAGTTCGCCGGCGAATAGTTCCCGGCGAACATAGCATGTTCGCCGCGAACGGCGAACATATGCAATGTTCGGTCCGCCCCCTATTCGTCATCATTGAGTAAACTTTGACCCTGTACCTCACAGTCAGCAGACACATTCCAGCCAATCAGCAGCAGACACTCCCTCCCAGACCCTCCCACCTCCTGGACAGCATCCATTTTAGATTCATTTGGAAGCTGCATTCTTAGTGAGAGGAGGGACAGTGTAGCTGCTGCTGATTTAATAGGGAAATCGATAGCTAGGCTAGTGTATTCAGTGTCCACTACAGTCCTGAAGGACTCATCTGATCTCTGCTGTAAGGACAGCACCCCAAAAAGCCCTTTTTAGGGCTAGAACATCAGTCTGCTTTTTTTTTTTTCCTCTGTAATCTAATTGCAGTTGCCTGCCTGCCAGTGTGTGTGTCAGACTCACAACGTATACTGTGCCCACTTGCCCAGTGCCACCACTCATATCTAGTGTAACAGTAGTGTACATTTAAAAAAAAAACACTTTTTTGACTGTGAAATAATAGCAGTCAGTTTCCTTCACATGTGTGCGTTTGGGAGCGGGTGGGAGATTGGTCTTGAGGGGGGGGGGGGGAAGCTACACTACAGAAAAAAGGGAAAAAAATTAAAATAAACATTTTATTTGCAAACTGGGTACTGGCAGACAGCTGCCAGCACCCAAGATGGCCCCCAATAAGGCAGAGGGGAAGGGTTAGAGAGCTGTTTTGGGGGGATCAGGGAGGTTGGGGGCTAAGGGGGGATCCTAAACAACAGCATATGTAAATATGCTAAACAAAGATTTTAAAAAAAAAAAGATACCTTTTTTATTAGTACTGGCAGACTTTCTGCCCGTACTTAGGATGGCGGGGACAATTGTGGGGTGGGGGAGGGAAGAGAGCTCTTTGGGAGGGATCAGGGGGTCTGATGTGTGAGGTGGGAAGCTGATCTCTACACTAAAGCTAAAATTAACCCTGCAAGCTACCTAATTAACCCCTTCACTGCTGGGCATAATTCACGTGTTGTGCGCAGTGGCATTTAGCAGCCTTCTAATTACCAAAAAGCAACACCAAAGCCATATATGTCTGCTATTTCTGAACAAAGGGGATCCCAGAGAAGCATTTGCAACCATTTGTGCCATAATTGCACAAGCTGTTTGTAAATCATTTCAGTGAGAAACCTAAAGTTTGTGAAAAAGTTGACTATTTTTTTTAATTTGATCGCATTTGGCGGTGAAATGGTGGCATGAAATATACCAAAAAGGGCCAAGGTCAATACTTGGGGTTGTCTACTACACTACACTAAAGCTAAAATTAACCCTACAAGCTCCCTAATTAACCCCTGCACAGCTGAGCATAATACACGTGTGGTGCGCAGCAGCATTTAGCGGCCTTCTAATTACCAAAAAGCAACGCCAAAGCCATATATGTCTGCTATTTCTGAACAAAGAAGATCCCAGAGAAACATTTACAATGATTTGTGCCATAATTGCACAAAATGTTTGTAAATGATTTCAGTGAGAAACCTAAAATTTGGAAAAATGTAAAGTATTTTTTTATTTGATCGCATTTGGCGGTGAAATGGTGGCATGAAATATACCAAAATGGGCCTAGATCAATACTTTGGGTTGTCTACTACACTATATAAACAAGAAACTCTTCCCAGTGTTGCTCAAGGTGTATGGTGTATGGGGAGGGAAATAAATCCTGTCCAGAAGCTGTTTGTGCGTGCAAAACATGCAGTATGTAAAAGTGTAAACAGAGCTAAATCTGCGGTATGGCAGGTTTGAGTACGGCTGAACACCGGAGTGGTGTATAACTCACCAAACTTGCTGCTTTAGCCTTTCTCCGCGAGCCTTTATAAAATCCTGCCCCGCTGCTGTGCCACTTGCTCCTCACTCGTGGAGGTCGTTATCTTGTGCTCCGATATCCATCCGTATGGGCATACCGCTTCACAGCCTCCGTAGTGCTGTGTTGTTTGCACGCTATAGCTGAGCGTGGTCAGGCGCTTCCTGGTTCATGACGTGAATCGTCTCCTGCGCCAATGAGATTCCCTACTACTCAAACGTAGCCCCATACACCAACTAGCCACCTGAGTGCCGAGATTCGAACCTGGTAACTGTGTATATCCAAACAACGAAAATAGCAAAAAACCAGGCAAGTCTCCAGGCACTGTAGAATAAAAGTTCAAAGTTTAATGGAAACCAAATAGGAACATTTAAAACATAGTGAGCATAAAATAAGAAAGCTGGGCTGTCTTACGCGTTTCGGCTACAGTTAGCCTTACTCATAGACACACTTTGTAAGAGCAGACACCGGGCTTAAATAGCCAAGTGGCTGGAAAAACAAAGCCCCAGCTGAACATGATTAACAAAAGTGCATTCATATATTATACTGAGAGACTATTATAAATGTGACAGGCATGGAAAGAAAAGAACGAGTACTATACTATGCTACTACACTACACTAAAGCTAAAACTACCCCAAAAATCTCCCTACATGCTCCCTAATTAACCCCTTCACTGCTGGGCATAATACACGTGTGGTGCGCAGTGGCATTTAGCGGCCTTCTAATTACCAAAAAGCAACGCCAAAGCCATATATGTCTGCTATTTCTGAACAAAGGGGATCCCAGAGAAAAATTTACAACCAATTATGCCCTAATTGCACAAGCTGCTTGTAAATAATTTCAGTGAGAAACCTAAAGTTTGCGAAAAAATTTGTGAAAAAGTGAACAATTTTTTTTATTTGATCGCATTTGGTGGTGAAATGGTGGCATGAAATATACCAAAATGGGCCTAAATCAATACTTTGGGATGTCTTCTAAAAAAAAATATATACATGTCAATGGATATTGAGGGATTCCTGACAGATATCAGTGTTCCAATGTAACTAGCGCTAATTTTGAAAAAAAAGTGGTTTGGAAATAGCAAAGTGCTATTTGTATTTATGGCCCTATACAGTGGCGTCACTAGGGTTGGTGTCACCCGGTGCGGTAAGTTATGGTGTCACACCCCCCCCCCCCAGAAAGCTAACACACACAAAAACACAGGCAAACACTCAGACACACTTAAAACATACTCAGATGCACACACAAACACTCGGAAACACACTCAGACACACACACAAAAACACTGAGACACACGCACACACACAAAAACACACACACACACACAAAAACACTCAGACACACACACACACACAAAAACTCAGACACACACACACACACAAAAACTCAGACACACACATACAAAATATGTAAACTGCACTGCATTAATTATAAAGCTCATGCCTAGAGCTGCTCCCTGGCTCAGCAGAGCATCAAATGAAAGATAAACAGAGCACTCTAAAAATAAATCACTAAAGAAAAGTTTTAGGTGCAAACTATGAAAATTCTGCTCTCTGACTCTGTTCCAAGTCTGTCAGTGCACAGCCCCGGGCCGCGTGCCTACCGCTTCTTATGGCCAATCACCTCTGCACTCTGCCCACCCCCAGACCCCCGCCCGCCCTCCTACCTGTTCAGTGTGCACTTAGTGTACCGTAACCGTAATGGTCTGGTGGGCATCATACGTGGCTCCTTCACTTTAAAGACAGTGTCAGACAGTCATGCGGTCAGGTACCAGGCATCCCCTCATGATTTGCCAGTTCCCGTTTAGAGAGACAGCACAGCAGTGAGTGACTCCACTGCTCCACATGTCACTGAGCAGTGAGCACAGATAGGCAGGCAGGTTTAGGCTAGCAGCGCAACTTTGCAAACCCCACGGCATGCCCACAACATTCATAGCGAAATTGGGCAGGGGAGAAGCAAAGTACAAACAAGCAAAAGCAGCCGGGAAAACTATTTGTTGAAATTGCAGCACTGGCTCAAGGGGCAAAAAAATTGTGTGTCTACATCTTCCCCAGTCCCACCAATGTTCACAAATGCCAGCCCCTCTAATAAAAAAAAATCTATGCATCTCAACATTGTATTTCTTTGAATTTCAATAAAATAAAATAAAAAAAAAAAAAACAGCACTTTTCCATTTTCTGTCCGTTTGGGACCAGGGCTATTTTTACATTTCTGCGGTGTTTGTGTTTAGCTGTAATTTTCTTCTTACTCGTTTACTGTACCCACACATATTATATACCATTTTTCTCACCATTAAATGGACTTTCTAAAGATACCATTATTTTCATCATATCCTATAATTTACTATAAAAAATTTTATAAAATATGAGGAAAAAATGGAAAAAAACACACTTTTTCTAACTTTGACCCCCAAAATCTGTTACTCATCTACAACCACCAAAAAACACCCATGCTAAATAGTTTCTAAATTTTGTCCTGAGTTTAGAAATACCCAATGTTTACTTGTTCTTTGCTTTTTTTGCAAGTTATAGGGCCATAAATACAAGTAGCACTTTGCTATTTCCAAACGATTTTTTTTTCAAAATTAGCGCTAGTTACATTGGAACACTGATATCTGTCAGGAATCCCTGAATAGCCATTGACATGTATATAATTTTTTTTAGAAGACATCCCAAAGTATTGATGTAGGCCCATTTTGGTATATTTCATGCCACCATTTCACCACCAAATGCGATCAAATAAAAAAAATTGTTCACTTTTTCACAAATTTTTTCACAAACCTTTAAGTTTCTCACTGACATTATTTACAAATAGCTTGTGCAATTATGGCATAAATGGTTGTACATTTTTCTCTGGGATCCCCTTTGTTCAGAAACAGCAGACATATATGGCTTTGACGTTGCTTTTTGATAATTAGAAGGCCGCTAAATGCCACTGCGCACCACACGTGTATTATGTCCAGCAGTGAAGGGGTTAATTAGGGAGCATGTAGGGAGCTTTTGGGGTAATTTTAGCTTTAGTGTAGTGTAGTAGACAACCCAAAGTATTGATCTAGGCCCATCTTGGTATATTTCATGCCACCATTTCACCGCCAAATGCGATCAAATAAAAAAAAAGTTAAATTTTTCCAAATTTTAGGTTTCTCACTGAAATCATTTACAAACATTTTGTGCAATTATGGCACAAATGGTTGTAAATGCTTCTCTGGGATCCCCTTTTTTCAGAAATAGCAGACATATATGGCTTTGGCATTGCTTTTTGGTAATTAGAAGGCCGCTAAATGCCGCTGCGTAGCATACGTGTATTATGCTCAGCAGTGCAGGGGTTAATTAGGGAGCTTGTAGGGAGCTTGTAGGGTTAATTTTAGCTTTAGTGTAGTGTAGTAGACAACCCCAAGTATTGATCTAGGCCAGTTTTGGTATATTTCATGCCACCATTTCACCGCCAAATGCGATCAAATTAAAACAAATAGTCAACTTTTTCACAAACTTTAGGTTTCTCACTGAAATTATTTACAAACAGCTTGTGCAATTATGGCACAAATCGTTGTAAATGCTTCTCTGGGATCCCCTTTATTCATAAATAGCAGACATATATGGCTTTGGCGTTGCTTTTTGGTAGGTAGAAGGCCACTAAATGCAACTGCGCACAACACATGAATTATGCCCAGCAGTGAAGGGGTTAATTAGGTAGCTTGTAGGGAGCTTGCAGGGTTAATTTTAGCTTTACTGTAGAGATCAGCCTCCCACCTGACACATCAGACCCCCTGATCCCTCCCAAAGAGCTATTTTCTCTCCCCCACCCCACAATTGTTCCCGCCATCTTAAGTACTGGCAGAAAGTCTGCCAGTACTAAAATAAAAGGTACCTTTTTTTTTTAGATATTTTTTTTAGCATATTTACATATGCTGTTGTGTAGGATCCCCCCCTTAGCCCCCAACCTCCCTAATCCCCCCAAAACAGTTTCCTAACCCTCCCCCTCTGCCTTATTGGGGGCCATATTGGGTACTGGCCCCCAATCCCGCCCACCTCTCTGACAAGGACCGCATCGATGGCCGCCCACCTGCCTCCCACTTCAGCTCCCACCCACCAACGAATGCAGCTATCGATGCCTGGTGCAGAGAGGGCCACTGAGTGGCTCTCTCTGCACCGGAGGGGTAAAATTTGTTATTGCAGGATGCCTCGATATCGAGGCATCCTGCAATAACCGGAAAGCAGCTGGAAGCGATCAGGATCACTTCCAGCTGCTTTCCAAACCGAGGACGTACGCCATACGTCCTCAGGCGTTAACTGTATTTTTTCTGAGGACGTATGGCGTACGTCCTCGGTCATTAAGGGGTTAAAAAAAACTTAGAAATTTGACTGTGAAATAATAGCAGTCAGTTTCCTTCACACGTGTGCGTTTCAGGGCCTGCTAGTGCACAGTGTCACACCAGTGCAACTCATATCTGGTGTAACAGTAGTGTACATTAAAAAAACCACTAGAAATTTGACTGTGAAATAATAGCAGTCAGTTTCCTTCACACATGTGCGTTTCAGGGCCTGCTAGGGCACAGTGTCACCCCAGTGCAACTCATATCTGGTGTAACAGTAGTGTACATTTAAAAAAACAAACACTTTTTTTACTGTGAAATAATAGCAGTCAGTTTCCTTCACACGTGTGCGTTTCAGTGCCTGCCAAGGCACAGTGTCACCCCAGTGCAACTCATATCTGGTGTAACAGTAGTGTACATTTAAAAAAAACAACACTTTTTTGACTGTGAAATAATAGCAGTCAGTTTCCTTCACACGTGTGCGTTTCAGTGCCTGCTAGGGCACAGTGTCACCCCAGTGCAACTCATATCTGGTGTAACAGTAGTGTACATTTAAAAAAAACAACACTTTTTTGACTGTGAAATAATAGCAGTCAGTTTCCTTCACGCGTGTGCGTTTCAGTGCCTGCCAGGGCACAGTGTCACCCCAGTGCAACTCATATCTGGTGTAACAGTAGTGTACATTTTAAAAAAAAATACAATTTTGACAGTAATAGATTGAATAGCAGTTAGTTGTCTGCAAGCGTGTGTGTCAGGCCTACAGCGTCTACTCAGCCAACTTCTGCCAGTGCATAGTGCCACTCATATCTGTTGTCACAGTAGCTTGCATGCATAGTACCACTGATCGGAAAAAAAATGACAGGCAGAGGCAGGCCACCCCGCAAGGGCCGTCGTGGTCGTGGTGCTGTGATTCCCTTTGGCCCTAGAATAATGCCCAGTGTTCAGAGGCCACGTACCCTGAACTCGAACAGTTCTGAGAACATAGTTGACTGGCTAACACAGGACACCCAATCTTCTACAGCTTCCGCTCGGAACCTTGACGCACCATCCTCCTCCAGCTTAGCTTCGGGCACCTCTCAAGTTACCACTCGCCTGCCTGCCGCCACCACCAACACTAGCACCACAGCCGCTTCACTTGATCTGTCAGAGGAGTTATTTACACATCAGTTGGAAAAAATGAGTGATAGTGATGCGCAACCATTATTAACAGAGGATGTAGATAACAGGGATATGTCTCAGTCAGGCAGCATTACACACATGGACGTACAGTGTGATGATGATGTTGTACCCGCTGCTGTTTCCTTTGCTGAGTTGTCAGATACAAGTGAAGCGGTTGATGATGACGATGCGTCCATGGATGTTACGTGGGTGCCCTCTAGAAGAGAAGAAGAACAGGGGGAAAGTTCAGATGGGGAGACAGAGAGGAGGAGGAGACGAGTTGGAAGCAGGGGGAGGTCGTCACAAGGAGCTAGTGGCACAGTCAGACAGCATGCATCAGCAGCCAGGGTCAGCCAGACAGCACGCCAATCAACGCATGCTTTTGCCACCACCAGAATGCCATCATTGCAGAGCTCAGCAGTGTGGCATTTTTTTTGTGTGTCTGCCTCTGACAACAGCGATGCCATTTGCAACCTGTGCCAAAAGAAACTGAGTCGTGGGAAGTCCAACACCCACCTAGGTACAACTGCTTTGCGAAGGCACATGATCGCACATCACAAATGCCTATGGGATCAACACATGAGTACAAGCAGCACACAAACTCAAAGCCGCCATCCTCCTCCTGGTCCAGCATCTTCAGCCACGTCAACCACTGCTGTCCTCCTTGCCCCCTCTCAACCATCCGCCACTCCGTCTCTCGCCTTGAGCAGTTCCTGCTCATCTGCCCACAGTCAGGTGTCTGTCAAGGACATGTTTGAGCGTAAGAAGCCAATGTCACAAAGTCACCCCCTTGTCCGGCATCTGACAGCTGGCTTGTCTGAACTCTTAGCCTGCCAGCTTTTACCATACAAGCTGGTGGAGTCTGAGGCATTCCAAAAATTTGTAGCTATTGGTACACCGCAGTGGAAGGTACCCGGCCGAAATTTCTTTGCACAAAAGGCAATCCCCAACCTGTACTCGATTGTGCAAAAGGAAGTAATGGCATGTCTGGCACACAGTGTTGGGGCAATGGTCCATCTGACCACTGATACCTGGTCTGCAAAGCATGGTCAGGGCAGGTATGTCACCTACACTGCACATTGGGTAAACCTGCTGATGGCTGCCAAGCATGGAATGCGTGGCTCTGCAGAGGAGTTGGTGACACCGCCACGACTTGCAGGCAGGCCTGCTGCCACCTCCTCTACTCCTCCTACTCCCTCCTCTTCCATAACCTCCTTGGCTGAGTCCTCTTCTGCTGCTGCGTCTTGCTCCACATCAATGGCACCCCCCCCCCCAGCTCCCCAGGTACTATTCCACATCCCAGATACGGCAATGTCACGTCGTCTTGGGGTTGACTTGCCTGAAAGCAGAGAGTCACACCGGACCAGCACTCCTGTCCGCTCTGAACGCACAGGTGGATCAGTGGCTGACTCCGCACCAACTGGAGATCGGCAAAGTGGTTTGTGACAACGGAAGAAATTTGTTGGCGGCATTGAATTTGGGCAAGTTGACACATGTGCCATGCATGGCACATGTGTGTAATCTGATCGTACAACGCTTTGTGCATAAGTACCCAGGCTTACAGGACATCCTGAAGCAGGCCAGGAAGGTGTGTGGCCATTTCAGGCGTTCCTACACGGCCATGGCGCACTTTTCAGATATCCAGCGGCGAAATAACATGCCAGTGAGGCGCTTGATTTGCGACAGCCCGACACGTTGGAATTCAACACTCCTAATGTTCGACCGCCTGCTCCAACAAGAAAAAGCTGTTAAGGACTATTTGTATGACCGGGGTGCTAGGACAGCCTCTTCGGAGCTGGGAATTTTTTTGCCACGTTACTGGACGCTCATGCGCAATGCCTGTAGGCTCATGCATCCTTTGAGGAAGTGACAAACCTAGTCAGTCGCACCGAAGGCACCATCAGCGACATCATACCATTTTTTCTTCCTGGAGCGTGCCCTGTGAAGAGTGCTGGATCAGGCCGTAGATGAGCGTGAAGAGGAAGAGTTGTGGTCACCATCACCACCAGAAACAGCCTTATCAGCATCGCTTGCTGGACCAGCGGCAACGCTGGAAGAGGATTGTGAGGAAGAGGAGTCAGAGGAGGAATGTGGCTTTGAGGAGGAGGAGGAAGACCAACCACGACAGGCATCCCAGGGTGATCGTTGTCACCTATCTGGTACCCGTGGTGTTGTACGTGGCTGGGGGGAAGAACATACCTTCAGTGAGATCACTGAGGACGAGGAACGGGACATGAGTAGCTCGGCATCCAACCTTGTGCAAATGGGGTCTTTCATGCTGTCGTGCCTGTTGAGGGACCCTCATATAAAAAGGCTGAAGGAGAGCGACCTGTACTGGGTGTCCACGCTACTAGACCCTCGGTATAAGCAGAAAGTGCCTGAAATGTTATCGAATTACCGCAAGTCGGAAAGGATGCAGCAGTTCCAAAATAAATTAAAAAGTATGCTTTACACAGCGTATAAGGGTAATATCACAGCACAATGGGAATCTAACAGGGGAAGAGGTGAAAGTAATCCTCCTCCTCCCACGACCACGCCGGCAAGGACAGGACGCTTTACAGACGTGTTGTTGATGAAGGACATGCAGAGCTTTTTAAGTCCTACGCATCACCACAGCCCTTTGGGGTCCACCCTCAGAGAACGACTCGACCGACAGGTAGCAGACTACCTCGCCTTAACTGCAGATATCAACACTCTGAAGAGCGATGAACCCCTTGATTACTGGGTGTGCAGGCTTGACCTGTGGCCTGAGCAATCCCAATTTGCGATAGAACTTCTGGCCTGCCCCGCTTCAAGTGTCCTCTCAGAAAGGACCTTCAGTGCAGCAGGAGGTATTGTCACTGAGAAGAGAAGTCAACTAGGTCAAAAAAGTCTAGATTACCTCACCTTTATTAAGATGAATGAGGGATGGATCCCGAAGGGACTGACAGTGGGCAATACATTCGACTAAAAAAGGCCTGATGAGATGAGCTGCCTTGGGCTAAAAATGGTCCACACGCTGCTGTATTTTATCTCTGAATGCCAGATGACTTGCGTGACTTATCCGCCACCAACTAGGGTTCAAGCCGCAATGTTTTAGGGCACTTTCTGCCTGGGAAACAAACATCAATTTTTCTAGCCGCTGCTACAGCAGCGGCTGCAACAATACCTAATTTTTCAGGCATGTGTACATGCCTAATTTTTCTGGCCTCTGGTGCTGCACTGTGGCTTCAAAAACCAAACCAAAAAAAGGCACATAACAGGGATTAAACTGATAGGAATAGTATTACTTAACACACCTTATAATAATGCAGAGAGGCAATGCAGAGAGAGGAGTCTGAAGAAGAGGAGTCAGAGGAGGAAGGTGGCTTTGAGGAGGTGGAAGACCAAACACAGCAGGCGTCCCAGGGGGCTTGTTGTCACCTTTCGGGGACCCTTGGTGTTGTACGTGGCTGGGTGGAGGAAGAGACCTTCAATGACATCAGTGAGGACAAGGAACGGGACATGGCTAGCTTGGTATCCAACCTTGAGCAAATGGGGAGTTTGCGGTTGTGCAAATGGACTGTTTGCGGTTGTTTGCGGTGGGTTAAATGGGGAGTTTGGTCTGTCACTGTGAAGCGGGCGTAACCCTTACACTACCTGATCGATACAACATCATACCTGATGTTTTAAAGCACGTTATTCCGAACAATTTAGGAATGTTAGGTTATTTATGCCCTTTATGGATTAAAACCAGACTCTGCATCAACTATGTAATTTTCCATGGGACCTGTGAAATAAAAATAAATAAAACTAAGCTTACACTAATAAAACCTAACATTACAAAAATAAATAACCTAACATTACAAAAAAGTTAAAACTACAATTACAAAAAATAATAAACATTAAAATTACAAAAAATAAAAAAACTACCATTACAAAAACATAACAAACAAAATTATCCAAAATATTAAAAAATATTCCTATTCTAAAACCCCGTTTAAAAAAAAAAAAACACCCCAAAATAAAAAAAAAACTAATCTATAATAAACTACCAAGGGCCCTTAAAAGACCCATTTGTAGGCCCTTAAAAGGGCCTTTTGTAGGGTATTGCCCTAAAGCTAATACTATTGGCTGATTTGAACAGCCAATAGGATTTAAGCAGCTCTCATTCCTATTGGCTGAATGACCTTTTAAGGGCAATGCCCATACAAATGCCCTTTTAGGGCAAAGGGTAGATTAGTTTTTTTTTTTAGTTAGGTTTTTTTTTTTTTTGTGGGTTTGGGTGGCAGTGGGGGTTTTAATGTTAGGGAGTTTTTGTTTTTATTTTTTTGCAAAAGAGCTGTTAACTTTAGGGCAATGCCCTACAAAAGGCCCTTTTAAGGGCCCTTGGTAGTTTATTATATTATATTATTATTTTGGGGTGTTTTTTTTTTTGTTTTTTTTAAACGGGTTATTAGAATAGTAATGATTTTAATTATTTTGGATAATTTTGTTTGTTATTTTTTGTAATGGTAGTTTTTTTTTTTTGTAATTGTAGTTTTAATTTTTTTTGTAATGTTAGGTTTTTAATTTTTGTAATGTTAGGTTTTTAATTTTTGTACTGTTACGTTTTAATGTAAGCTTAGGTTTTATTTTTTATTTCACAGGTAAGTTTGTATTTATTTTTAAATAGGTAGTTAGTTAATAATTGTAACTTTAATTTAGGTCTATTTTAATTATGTTAAAGTTAGGTGGTGTTAGGTTTAGGGGTTAATATAGTTTAATTTAGGTTGTTGCGATGTGGGTGCCTACGGTTTAGGGGTTAATAGGTTTAGTTTCTTGTCATGTTTCTTGTATGCTGAAACATACTCTTTTAAGGAATAAAAGAATACCACTTTTTCAACTACTTCGTTTTTGGAATTCCTTTTTTTTATAGGTTTAGTTAGTGTAAGCGATGTGGGTGTATGGCGGTTTAGGGGTTAATAGGTTTAGTTAGTGTCGGCGACGTTTGGGAACTGCAGTTTAGGGGTTAATAGGTTTAGTTCGTGTCATCGATGTTTGGGAACTGCGGTTTAGGGGTTAATAAGTTTAGTTAGTTTTGCCGATGTATGGGAACGGCGGTTTAGGGGTTAAACAATTTAGTTAGTGTTGGCAATGTCGGGGAATGGAGGTTTAGGGGTTAATATGATTATTTAGTGATTTAGTTAGTTAGTGTAGGCGATATCAGGGAACTACAGTTTAGGGGTTAATAGGTTTAGTTAGTGCCGGCAATGTCGGGGAACGGCGGTTTAGGGGTTAATAGCTTTATTTAGTGATTTAGTTAGTGTCGGCGATGTCGGGGAACTGCGGTTTACATTAGAACAATGAAAAATTCAAAATATGAATAAAGAGTGGATTCGAAAATTCGGAAACGGATTTATTCATTTTTGGATTTTTTCGGGATTTTAGTTATGGTGCCGATTCGGAAAATTGGATGCATCTCCAAATCGGCCAAAATTTGTCCGAAAAAGAAATTCGGCCAAAACTAAACGTACATGTCTACTGAAAGCTGTGCAGATGTCTGTGAGTGCTGTACAGGGCTGTGAGTTCTGCAAGATCATGGAATGTGTACCCAGTCCGGTTTGAGAGTGTAGTCCATTTTTGTGTTTTGTATGTAACTCATGGGAAATTATAAAGGACATGTGTCACACTTGTTTGTATCTCTGTATGTTTGGTTGAAGGCATGTATTTTGTGGCTGTAGATTAAAGACCCAGGGAGGAAGAGACCTGGACATGGTCCTGGGCCTATCACATTTTGTCCAAATGATGTAACTAACTCTTCCATTTTGCTTTTAATCTAACTGTAAGGTTAGGTGCCTAAGTTACTGAAAGCTGTGCATCTGTCTGTGAGTGCTAGTGAGCACCTAGGGCTGTGAGATAAGATATTTATTAAAAAAATATATATTATTAATATTATTTTGAGGGGAATCTTTGCTTTTATTACAACCCCGATTCCGAAAAAGTTGGGACAGTATGGAAAATGCAAAACAACAAACAAAAAAAGTCATTTGAAAATTCAATTCACCATGTACTATATTGAAAACACATTATTAAGACATTATTTGATGTTTTACTTTGTGAATTTAATGTATTTTTGAAAATATACAATCATTTCAAATCTGATGACCGCAACACACTCCAAAAATAGTGGACAGTCGACTGTTCACCACTGTGTAACATCACCTTTTCTTTTAATAACACTTATTAAGCATTTGGGCACTGAAGATACCAGTTGGTTAAGTTTAGAAAGAAGAATTTTCCCCCATTCATCCATTATGCATGTCTTCAGCTGCGCAACTGTACGAGCCTTCGTTGTCTTATTTTGCACTTAATAATGTGCCACACAGTCTCAATCGGAGACAGGTCAGGACTGCAAGCAGGCCATGCTAGCATCCGCACTCTCTGCCTACGCAACCATGCGCTTGTAATCCAGGTAGAATGTGGTTTGGCGTTGTCTAGCTGGAAAATGCAGGAAAGTCCCTGGAAAAGGCAAAATCTGGATGGCAGCATATGTTGCTCCAAACTGTATACATATCTTTCTGCATAAATGGTGCCCTCACAGATGTGCAAGTTACACATTCAATGAGCACTGACACACCCCCATACCATGACAGACGCTGCCTTTTGGACCTAACGCTAATAACAGCTGGAATGGTTCTTTTACTCTTTGGCCTGGAGAACTTGACGGCTGTTTTTTCCAAAAACTATTTGAAATGTTGACTCGTCTAATGACAAAACACGATTCCACTGTGCTAATGTCCATCTCAGATGAGACCGAGCCCAGGGAAGTCGGCGACGCCTCTGGACAGTGTTGATGTATGGCTTCTGCTTTGTATAGTAAAGCCTTAACTTGAATTTGTGGATGCAATGGCAAATTAGGTTGATTGACAAAGGTTTACCAAAGTATTACTGAGCCCATGTCAGGATACCCATTACAGACTCATGAGCGTTTTTGATTCAATGACGTCTGAGGGATCGGAGATTACGTACATTCAGACGTGGTTTTTGGCTTTGCCCTTTGCACACCGAGATTTGACCATGATTCCTTGAAGGTGAAATGCCCAAAATCCTACTGATTTGTTTTTGGGGAATGTTGCTCTTAAAGTGTTGGATTATTCGCTGATGCATCTGTTGGCAGATTGGCGAGCCTTGACCCATCCTTGCTCTTGAAGGACTAGGCCATTTTTGGAGGCTCCTTATATACTATGATTACACGATTTCCTCATCTGTTTCACATCCCCTTCTTATTTCAACTTGTCACATAGCTATTATTCCTAAAGTGCCCCTGTCCCAACGTTTTTGGAGTGTGTTGCAGTCATCAGATTTGAAATGAGTGTATATTTTTAAAAATACATTAAATTCACAAAGTAAAACATCAAATGATGTGTTAATAATTTGTTTTCAATATAGTACAGGGTGAACTGAATTTTCAAATACCTCTTTTTGTTTGTTTTTTTGCATTTTCCATACTGTCCCAACTTTTTTGGAATTGGAGTCGTACATCATTATATCTAACATTTATTTAGTGTTTGATGCCCCTTTAAAGGGACATGGAATGAATATTCGTCAATTTGCAAACAACTGTAAAAATTATCAGAGCTTTTATGCTGAGCATATGGCAGTGGTTTGTATGTATGGTCTCTCTACTCTCACACATGATCTGTTGGCACGTACTGGCACACAGACTGCAAGAGTGCATGTGCATGTAACCTACTACTGTACACTTGTTGAGTTGTGTGAACAGAACTGCATTTTTATAAATCAGCATGATCTTTCAGTACATTGTTCTGTTCCTAGTTACCTTTATCTTTTGCTTATAGGCAGCACAAATATATATGAAATGATGATAAAAGATACAATTGTATTGGTTTATTGTCATGATCACTTAAAGTTCCGGCTTAACTGGTACATGCCAGATGCAGATAATGTTTGGACTGATGCCTTTTCCTTTTGCTCATTCTATACCTGTAGAAGGAAAAGGGACACGAAACCAAAATATTTTTCTTTTATGATTCAGACAAAGGGGCCGATTTACCAAGCAGTCATCTGTTTCCACCTGCTGTCTCTGAGGCTGTGGACATCAATTCGCCCGATCTCATACGATCGGGTTAATTGACACCCACTGCTAGCGGCTGATTGGCCGCGAATCTGCAGGGGGCGGCATTGCACAAACAGTTCACCAGAACTGCTTGTGCAATGATAAATGCCGACAGCGTATGCTGTCGGCATTTATCGATGTGCGGTGGACATGATCGTTACAACGGATCATGTCCGCCAGACACTTGATAAATCGGCCCCAGAGAATGCATATGAATGCATTTAGTATTAAAAACAAGCATTTTTCTATGCACATACATTAACAACAATGCTTGCAGTAAAAGTTACCACTGTTTAACTGACAGCTTTTACTGTGTACGTGGTATAGTGTACGCGGTATATAAACCATTCTCTGTGCACCCCTATTCAAACACAGATAGTGGTTAGTGGAATGTGTTCATCAGTTATTATGCAAAGAGTCACTGCTGATGCAATATATGCTCTATAAGGTGTTTAAATGCAGATGCATGATACTTGTTACACAATAAAAGCTGCTGCTGAATCAGTAATAACTTTTACCAGAATAACTTTTACTAATACACACGTACTGGGGAAAAAAACCTTACATTCAAAATTGAAATAAATTCTGTAGATTATAAGCTCTACAGAGCAGGAACCACATCCACTTGTATTTGCTTTGTTTGGACTGTATTATGTACCTGTATTTCTGTTTCACCAACAGCATCATGTAATAGTTCCCCTACACATGTGCCCAGCGTTACAGAATTTGGCTGCGCTTTACAAATAAATTGTAATAATGATAAATAATAATTCCAATATTGAATCTTGTGTTCCTTTAATCACTAATGATCAGTGGGTACCGATCTGTTTCCATATTGGTCTGTGACACAGTTTATTTTTTACTGATTTTACTGATGCTTTGAAGGCATAGCGAGTTAGCGACTAGCATAGTAGGTTGGCTGAGTGTTCCCAGTGTTTCAGTCTTGGAGCTGCACAGAACATTTCCGTAATAGGCAGTGGTGAGAGATATTTTGTATAGCTCTATGCTCCATGACACTTTGCCAGTTTGTACACTTTCTCTGTAAGTGATCATTCTGGCTATTATCATCTGTATCATTATTTATTTGGCAAGGGTTGTGGATAAATTGAGTTATCCTACATTTCTTCTCCCAGTATGAAAGTATTTGATTGCTATGCATGGGGAAAAGTGGAGTCACCATTAGATTTATTGTTGAATATGTTTGTTTGCTTCTAAAAGGGGCATTACACTTTGAAATTGTAGGATAAAATGTTTCATTATATGTAGTTAAAAAACTTTACAATATATTTTCATAATTTATTTGTCCAATTTTCCTGTAATTTAAAGGGACCGGAAACCTAAATATTTTCTTTCATTATTCATATAGAGCATACACTTTTAAACAACTTTCCAATCTACTTCCATTATCAAATTAGTTTCATTGAAGAAGCAGCAATGCACTACTGGGAGCTAGCTGAACACAATTAACCAATGATAAGAGGTATATATATGCAGCCACCAATCAGCGTTTAGCTCCCAGAACCTGAGCCTTCCTTGATATGCTTTTCAACAAAGGATAACAAGAGAACAGTGCAAATTAGATAATAGAAGTACATTGAAAAGTTGTTTAAAAGTGTATGCTCTGTCTGAATCACAAAACATATTTTTTGAGTTTCATGTCCCTTTAATTTTGAAAATTGTGGCTTTTTCAGTCATTGGTTGCATGTTCAGTGACTCATTTATAAATGTCCCTAATTTGCCTCAGCAGAGAAGAAAACCTAGGTTACAACAGGAGGCCCCCAGTGGTTTATGGGCAATAACATTTTACACTTATTTTGCATATACATTGTAAATTCCCTGGGGCCGATTTATCAAAGGCTGAATGGCCCTTGATGCTCCTGTTTCCGCGCGAGCCTGAAGGCTCGCAGGAAACAGCAGTTATGAGGCAGCAGTATAAAGACCGCTGCTCCATAACTGGTCCGCTGCATCTGATCGGGCTGATTGACGCCCCCTGCAATGTTAAATGCCGACAGCGTATGCTCTGTCGGATATGATACGCTACATCGTATCATGTTGGACAGGCATTGATAAATCGGTCTCACTGTCTCTTGTGAATTTTAATATAAACTTTTAGATTTTGCAGACCATTGGTGTGAAGGAAAAGATTAGATAAAAATCTATATCCTATAAGAAATGTGAATGTATATACAGTATGAAAACACAACAATTTTATTTAAAGTGATGGTAAACTTTAAATGTATTAAAATCAAATCAGGAATCTAAGCAATATTTTACAGGGACTTTAACTGATTACTTCTAATAAAGATGCGCTGTAAACGTTAGCTCACAAAAAAAAGTACTTTTGAAATGTGCGGCGGGAGCGTGGGGTATTAGAATATCATGGCTAGATTAAAAAGTAAGTTAAAACGCATCTTCATTAGAAGCGATCAATTAAAGTCAATCTAAAATATTGCTTAGAATCCAGATCATGTAAAGTTTACCATCACTTTAATTTTATAACGTTCATTTACATTAATTAAAAAAAGCATTTATTTGGTAGATTATTTAAAATGGGTTGATTTAAAAATATTTATTTTCTCCTTCCAGGGAGCCAAACAGGAACTGACTTATTTCTAACATAGAGCTAGATTACAAGTGGAGCACTAAATTATTGTGCTCCCGCAAACGGGCAAATTTGCCCGTTTGCATGAGCACAATAATTAACCAGCCATTACAAGTGGCTGGTTATTACTACCGCAAGCTTGCAGTAGCAATTAGTGCTCCGAAAATTAAGCAGAGATTAGATCTCTAGTTAATTTTCTAAAAGTGCCCCAAATGCCCTCAAAATAATTAAACCCTAGACCGCAATTTGCATAGACCGCAATGTAAATATATATGTATAGCTTATATACATATATATTTATGTGTTAATATGTGTATATACTTACCCCCTTGAGCTACTTGCCCCCTTCGCTGTGCGAGGTTCTGATGTCTTCTCTTCTCTTATGAGCACAATGCTTTCTAATAGCAAGTTAAATTGCTTCCCAGTAATTACATAAAGAGGCATATTTATCAAGCTCCGAATGGAGCTTGATGCCCCGTGTTTCTGGTGAGCCTGCAGGCTCGCCAGAAACAGCAGTTATGAAGCAGCGGTCACAAAGACCGCTGCTCCATAACCTGTCCGCCTGAGAAATACGACACCGGATATACGGTTGATTGACACCCCCTGCTGGCGGCCTATTGGCCGCGAGTCTGCAGGGGGCGGCGTTGCACCAGCAGCTCTTGTGAGCTGTTGATGCAATGCTGAATATGGTGAGCGTATTGCTCGCCGTAGTCAGCGAGGTCTGTCGGACCTGATCTGCACTGTCGGATCAGGTCCGACAGACCTTGATAAATAGAGGCCAAAGCCTCATCCTAAATTTGGTATTTTCCATGAGGAATTAGCATGTACCATGTAATCAACCTCACAGTGTCTTTTAAATGAAGGATAGAAAATAATAAATAATGATGCAAGATAACCTTTCAGATCCGTTAAGACTGTAATTACCTCGCTAGACTTACCCTACAGAGCTTACACTCTTTGTCTTGCGTTTAGCAGATTACCACTTTCAGTGCTGCCTTATCACACACACAGCAGTGTATTGTCACTAAATAATTCTTGTCATGTATGATTTAATCACTAAAATGCAGTGTAGCCTCTTGGTAGTTTATAAATAAAAGATAAAAATAATAATTATTATGACAATAATAGATTTCCAATGGGTAATTTACAAATATATGAACTAGTAGTAGCAATAAAGATGGAGATGTTTGATGTTTCTACAGATTCACATAGTTTACAACTAAAATCTAAAGTAGTGCTTGGATGTTTTTTTTTATTATTTTGTTGACATTAAAGGGACAGTGTACAAGCAGCTGAATTGTTCTTTGTATGCAAAGATGATGCTCAGTAACACCATTTCAAATGGGTTGTGCTTTCTTTTTCTCCCACCTCCACTCGGAGGCAGATTTCTGATGCTGTCTTTTTCGTAGCTTTTCTACCACAGTACTGACAAATGTCAGTATAGGTTGCAGTTTCAACAGGCAAATGACAAAATAACGGTAAAGGAGCATTTGTAAATAGTTTAATACACACCAGCAAGTAAAATAGATCATTGGGAACATGGCGGTATAGGAAGAAAATTTCTTAGTTCAGTGTCTCTTGGAGGTCTCAAATTCACCCTAATTGAGTATTCTTTAAGGCATATTTTACTATTAAAGTTCACCTTCTTCCAGGAAAGGCAGAATATTTATATTTTTACATTGACTTCTTGCTAAATAAACACTTCTCAATTCTCAGTGTAGCCACCACCTCCAGCTGGCATTACCTAACATACGCCTGGATTTAGAGTTCTCCGTTAGCCTTAAAAAGCAGCATTAAGGGGTCATAACGCTGCATTTTAATGCCCGCTGGTATTTAGAGTCAGGCAGGAAAGGGTCTACAGCTCACTTTTTTTCCGCGACTCGAGGCTACCGCAAATCCCCTTACGTCAATTGCGTATCCTATCTTTTCTATGGGATTTGCCTAACGCTGGTATTACGAGTCTTGGAAGAAGTGAGAGGTACAGCCTCTACCGCCAAGACTCCAACCGCAAAAAAAAGTCAGTAGTTAAGAGTTTTATGGGCTAACGCCGGAACATGCAGCTCTTAACTACAGTGCTTCGAAGTACACTAACACCCAAAAACTACTTATGAACCCCTAAACCGAGGCCCCCCCCACATCGCAAACCCTATAATACATTTTTTTAACCCTTAATCTTCCGACCGGACATCGCCGCCACCTACATTATCCCTATGAACCACTAATCTGCTGCCCCTAACATCGCTGACACCTATATTATATTTATTGCCCCCTAATCTGCCCCCCCAACCTCACCTCCACCTACCTACACTTATTAACCCCTAATCTGCCGACCGGACATCGCCGCCACTATAATAAATGTATTAACCCCTAAACCGCCGCACTCCCACCTCGCAAACGCTATAATAAATTGTATTAACCCCTAATCTGTGTCCCCCCCCAACATCGCTGCTACTATAATAAAGTTATTAACCCCTAAACCTAAGTCTAACCCTAACCCTAACACCCCCCTAAGTTAAATATAATTTAAATAAAACAAACTAAAATTACTATCATTAAATAAATTAATCCTATTTAAAACTAAATACTTACCTAGAAAATAAACCCTAATATATTATATTATAGCTATTTTAGGATTTATATTTATTTTACAGGCAACTTTGTATTTATTTTAACTAGGTACAATAGCTATTAAATAGTTAATAACTATTTAATAGCTACCTAGTTAAAATAATTACAAAATTACCTGTAAAATAAATCCTAACCTAAGTTACAAATACACCTAACACTACACTATCAATAAATTAATTAAATAAATTACCTACAATTATCTAACCGGCTGGCTGAAGACGACTCAAGGTAGGGTGATCTTCAGGGGGGTAGTGTTAGGTTTTTTTAAGGGGGGATCGGGTGGGTTTTAGAGTAGGGGTGTGTGGGTGGTGGGTTGTAATGTTGGGGGGGGATTGTATTTGTTTTTTTTACAGGTAAAAAAGCTGATTACTTTGGGGCAATGCCTCGCAAAAAGCCCTTTTAAGGGCTGGTAAAAGAGCTGATTACTTTGTAATTTAGTTTAGGGTAGGGAATTTTATTATTTTGGGGGGCTTTTTTATTTTATTAGGGGGGTTAGATTAGGTGGTAATTTAGTTTAGGGTAGGGAATTTTATTATTTTGGGGGGCTTTTTTATTTTAGTAGTGGGGTTAGATTAGGTGTAACTAGATTAAAATTCTTGTAATATTTTTTTATTTTTTGTAATTTAGTGTTGTTGTTTTTTTGTACTATAGTTTAGTTTATTTAATTGTATTTTAGTTTATATAATTGTAGGTAATTTATTTAATTAATTTATTGATAGTGTAGTGTTAGGTGTATTTGTAACTTAGGTTAGGATTTATTTTACAGGGAATTTTGTAATTATTTTAACTAGGTAGCTATTAAATAGTTATTAACTATTTAATAGCTATTGCACCTAGTTAAAATAAATACAAAGTTGCCTGTAAAATAAATATAAACCCTAAAATAGCTACAATGTAATTATTAGTTATATTTTAGCTATCTTATGGTTTATTTTATAGGTAGGTATTTAGTTTTAAATAGGATTAATTTAATTAATGATAGTAATTTTAGTTTGTTTTATTTAAATTATATTTAACTTAGGGGGGGTGTTAGGGTTAGGGTTAGACTTAGGTTTAGGGGTTAATAACTTTATTATTGTAGCGGCGACATTGGGGGTGGGGGATTGGGGTTAATAATTGTAGGTAGGTGGTGGCGGTGTTAGGGAGGGCAGATTAGGGGTTAATACAATTTATTATAGTGTTTGCGAGGTGGGAGTGCGGCGGTTTAGGGGTTAATACATTTATTATAGTGGCGGCGATGTCCGGTCGGCAGATTAGGGGTTAATAAGTGTAGGTAGGTGCCGGCGACGTTGGGGGCGAAAGATTAGGGGTTAATAAATATAATATAGGCGTCAGCGATGTTAGAGACAGCAGATTAGGGGTTCATAGGGATAATGTAGGTGGCGGCGGTGTCCGGAGCGGCAGATTAGGGGTTAATAGTATGATGCAGGTGTCAGCGATAGCGGGGGTGGCAGATTAGAGGTTAATAAGTGTAAGGTTAGGGGTTCATGTTAGGGTGTTAGGTGTAGACTTAGAAAGTGTTTCCCCATAGGAAACAATGGGGCTGCGTTAGGAGCTGAACGCTGCTTTATTTCAAGGTGTTAGTTTTTTTTTCAGCCAGCTCAGCCCCATTCTTTCCTATGGGGAAATCGTGCACGAGCACGTTTTTCCAGCTTACCACTACCGTAAGCAACGCTGGTATTGAGGGTTGAAGTGGAGCTAAATTTGGCTCAACGCTCACTTTTCTGAGGCTAACGCAGCCATTCAGAAAACTTGTAATACCAGCGTTGTCTTAAGGGTGCGCTGGAAAAAAAAGGCTGGTTAGCACCGCAGGTCTTTACCGACAAAACTCTAAATGTAGCGGTTAAGTTCTACTGTCGCACAATTATTGCAGCAATAGTCCTCTACTGAACATGGGCAAGAACCTGTCTGCAGGTATTGTAGGTGTCTCCTAGCAACCACCTCAAAGGCAAAGTTATTCCTGTATAGACCACTAAATGTGGGACTATGACAAAAAGTAATGGACAATGCACAAATTAAGTTAAAAAAATGAAATAAAAAGTAAAATCATTTTAACACACCTTGCATTGATTTATATAATGTATAACTCACTTCTTAGTACTTTTTATTACAACAATGAAACAGGCTGTTTTTTTATCCCTTTCAGTCTTATGATTGCATAATGCATATTTCAAGTCCCAGGCAATACAGGTGGCCCTCGTTTTACAACGGTTCAATTTAAACCGTTTCAGAATAACAACCTTTTTTTCCAATCATGTGACTGCTATTGAAAAGCATTGAGAAGCAGTGCATTTATTAAAATAGCCAGTAGGTGGAGCTGTCCGCTTGTGTTGCAGCAAAGCCAAGCAAGCTGAAATTAATCAGTTTAACCAGACCTGAGCTGTCAAGCAGATTTCAAATGAACAAGATCTTCCTGTCTATAAATCAGTCCAGATTGGAATACATAGAAATAACTGTTTGCAGAAAAATGCAAGTGAAGTCTGTGTTGTGTGATTATTTTATTAGGTTTATAATGCTGTTTAGCAAATGTTTTTGTTCATTTAACTTAGTTTAATTATATATTCTGTGTTGTGTGATTATTTTATTAGGTTTATAATGTTGTTTAGCATTTTAAAGTCTTCATTTCAACGCTTTAAAAATAATGTATTAGGTGTTATTATGACAATTTTTAGAGGGGCCTGGAACCTATCTCCCTCACTTCCCATTGACTTACATTATAAACTGGGTTTCAATTTACAATGGTTTCGATTTACAACCATTCCTTCTGGAACCTTACCACGGCGTAAACTGAGGGCTACCTGTACTGCATTTTATACAGAAGTTTCTTCCCATAATCAACCAACATTCCTTTTTACAAAGTAGCCTTCAAAATTGTTTTATAACTCCTTGTTCTGCTGAAGTATTTTTGTGAAAAAATACTTTCTTCCTCAACTTTATAAAATCATTGAAATACTTCAAGGTTTATAACATCTAACTCATCTTTCCTTTAAGGTCATGACATTTTTAAACAGTTTATAGTTTATTTATTTCTGTCTGGGGTGTGGTCTTCAAAACCATACATAATTTGATGCCAAACTAGTGATCTCCAGGGCCGGACTGGGAAATCAGGCAAGCCCTGGAAATTTTTGAAGACCTGCCCAGCCCCTCCCCACCCCAGTCCAGCTCTGCAAAATTCCATAGCTAATCTTAGATCTTACTCATTTGCATAATTATCCAATAGTTTGATTTAACTGTTCATTTGATATACGACTCCTGTTGCATCAGCTATTAACTGCAAGACAAGCCCAAGAACTGACCCCCGAGGAGCATCCCCTTGTTTGAACTCAATTCAAACACTATGGGCCTGATGTTCAAAGGATTGTCAGATCTGCAAGAAATGCTCATGTCAATCTTACCAATCTTGAAAATTGCCTGCCTTGTGAAAATTTATAAAAAAAAAAGTGGTCTAACCCTCATCGTACAGATGAGTGGTGATGTGCCTCCCATAGGATAGTATAGGGTTTGCTGCCTTTCAGCAATCCAACCTCATCACCAGTGAATGTGGAATCGGGCATCGCCATGTTTTCAAAGCATGTTTAAACAGTATATACTGTATGTTCATTAACTATAAAAATGGTTTCTATTTGGTAATAGTTCACGTAATATATATGTAAACTAAGTTTCACTGTAAATGCAGTAGATTTCTTTCACAAATGAAAGGGTGGTGAGACTTGTTCACCTAAACTAGAGGATATTGTTTAAAACATTACAACTTTCCGTCAATGTTTCCCCACTATGATATACGTTACTCCCTAGGAACCCCCATGAAACTCCAATAGAACACATATATATTCGCTATGTATGTGATCACCAATATAAATAAAGACTAAACACAACTTTAATAATAAACCTATTTAAGCTGAGGGACTGTGGGTATATTGCAGATACCTTTTTAACAAAGCACTATTGTGGCAATGCTTTGAACATCATCTTTTTAACAGGAAGAGAAAAGCACAAAAAGAGAAATGGATTACTAAATGAAGAAAGACCAAGTAACAACGTCATGGAAAAAAAACCAGGGATATGAACAGAACATAACTGCATATATCAGTAACTGCCAATGTTCTTGTCTTGTCTCTTACAAGTATTGTATCATTGTTTTACTTATATCAATTGCACCCATGGACAGCGCTGAGGAATATGTTGGCGCTTTATAAATAAAGTATAATGATAATAAATAATAATACTTTTCCATGTCAACATTGCAATAGTAAGCATGAATTGTATCAACATCAATTGTTTAAGTTGTCATACAGTAGTTAAGAACATGTTTGTGGACATTGGGCCAGATTACGAGTGGAGAGCAATATTGCGCTTTCGAGAGGGCAATATTTGTGTTCCACTTGTTATACCAGCGCACGCAATTGCTGGTATTTCAAGTGCAGAAATAACAAAAAGTCCGGAGCACCTGGTAATTAAAACATAACATTTAATGAAATGCGAATGGCAAGTATAAAAAAATCACAAACAAACACTGTACTCATGGTAAGGAAGAGGTCGGACCAAAAAACGCTGACATGTTTCGGTACTGAGTTGTAATCTTAGCTTAGCTGGTATTTCAAGTGGCCCGCAATGTGAACACGAGCTCACGTTCGCATTGCATGGAAGCTTTGCGCAAATAGAGCACGCTTCCATAGGCTCCAATGGGAGCCTTGTTCTCATGCCGTGAGACACGGCAAAGAACCTAGCATAGCGAAGGGGGTAAGTCGTGCAGTGATGGGCAGCAGATTTAAATATATATGTATATATATTATGTGTTTATATGTGTTTATATGTGTACTGTATATACACATAATAATAACATATAAATATGTATTATGTATATAAGCATATAATATATATTTACAGGGGGGACACAGTTCCCCATAGCCCGCTATGTAAAGGCACTTTTCAGTGTTGTTTTTTTCTAATCCCCACACCCGACAAATTTTAACTCTAAAAACTGCTTTTTGCAGTTATTTTTAATCAAAAAAAATTACAGTTGGGGCCAATTGGGGCACTTTTTGATAATTAACCAGAAATCTGAACTCTGGTTAATTTTCAGAGTGCTAATTGCTACCTCGACCACTTGTAATGGCTGGCTATTTATTGCGTGCCCTTAAACAGGCGATTTTGCCTGTTTACAGGCGTGATAAATTAGCACTCCACTTGTAATCTAGCACTATGGGGCCAAATTATCATTGTGCGGGCAGACATGATCCGCTGTAGCCGATCATGTCCGCCGCACATCGATAAATGCCAACAGCATACGCTGTCAGCATTTAACATTGCACAAGCATTTCTAGTGAAAGCTTGTGCAATGCCGCCCCCTGCACATTCACGGCCAATCAGCTGCTAACAGGGGGTGTCAATCATCCTAATCGTATTTGATAGGGCTGATTGCTGTCCGCCACCTCAGAGGTGGCGGACGAGTTAAGGAGCGGCGGTCTAGGGGTTAACTGACGGGTTGATAAATCGACCCCTATGGGGGATATTTATCAAAGTGTCAACTATGTTGCATTCGCGGGCGTCAATATGCTCGCCTAACATCACCAAACATCGCGGATCTGAATACGATCACCATATATATGAAAAAAGCCATCAAAAACGTGTGCACCAAGTACGGGGCGATGAGCATCGGACTGTTGTTAACTAACAGTCATCGATGACACTGTTATTTGGGTTTTTCCCAACTTTATTTGTACGGCTACAAAGTACACTAACACCCATAAGCTACCTATTAACCCTTAACCCGCTGCCCTCCCGTATCGCCGCCACTATAATAAACCTATTAACCCCTATTCTGCTCTGCTGCTCACGACATTTAGCTCTTTTACAAGCCCAAACCCTAATCTAAAAATAAAAACCCACCCAAAAAATATAAAAAAATCCTAACACTAATCAGCCAATAGAATTTCAGTAGCTCTCATCCTATTGGCTGATTTGAATAGCCAATAGGATTTCAGAAGCTCTCATCCTATTGACTGATTTGAACAGCCAATAATATTTTAGAAGCTCGCCTCCTATTGGCTGATTTGAATTTAACACTCAAATCAGCCAATAGGAATGCAAGGGACGCCATCTTGAATCGCGTCCCTTGCATTGAAGCTTCAGTTTACAGCGGAGACCGATTAGAAGAAGAGCTCCGCGTCTGATGGCTTCAGGATGGACCCGCTCCGTGCCGCAGGGATGAAGAAAGAAGATGCCGCTTGGATGAAGACTTCGCTGCTTGGATGGATGAAGACATCGCCGCCTGGATTGATGAAGACATCGCCGCCTGGATGAAGACTTCTCCGTCTGGATGTCGGGACTTCAGAACTGTAAGTGGATCTTCGGGGGTTAGTGTTAGGATTTTTTTACATTTTTTGGGTGGGTTTTTATTTTAGATTAGGGTTTGGGCTTGTAAAAGAGCTAAATGCCCTTTTAAGGGCAATGCGGGGGGTAGTTGGGTGGTGGGTTTTACTGTTGGGAGATCTTTGTATTTTTTTTTACAGGTAAAAGAGCTGATAACTTTGGGGCAATGCCCCATAAAATGCCCTTTTAAGGGCCATTGGTAGTCTATTGTAGGCTAGGTTTTTTTTTTTAATTTTGGGGGGCTTTTTTATTTCGATAGGGCTATTAGATTAGGTGCAAAAAAAATATTTTGGATAATTTCGTTTGTTATTTTTCGTAATTTAGTGTGTTATTTTTCATAATTTAGTACTTTGTAATAATGTTTAATTGTATATTTAAATAATTTTAGTAGTGTTAGGTTTTTTAATATGTAATTTAGTTTATTTAATTGGCAATTTAATTTAATTTTAGTATGATAGTTAGGGTAGGTTAATTTATAAAATTAGTTTATTTCAATTCTACAGGTAAGTTTAATTTATATTAAGATAGGGATCTTGTAATTTTAATATAAAGTTAAGGGGTTGTTAGGTTTAGGGGTTAATAGCTTAATTTAGTTTTTGGCGATGTGGGGTGCTGACGGTTTAGAGGTTAATAGGTTTAGTTAGTGTTGGTGATGTGGGAGGCCAGAGGTTTAGGGGTTAATAAGTTTATTTAGTGGTGGCGATGTCAGGGAGCGGTGGGATAGGGGTTAATACATTTTATTTGTGTCTGCAATGTCGGAGGCGGCAGATTAGGGGTGTTTAGACTCTGGGTTTATGTTAGGGTGTTAGGTGTAAACGTAACTTTTTTCAACCATAGAAATCAATGTAATATGCTTCATTGTCTTGCAGCATCGAACATAAGCTTTTGTTGCTTTCATATTCCCATTGATTTCTATGGCATCCGCGGCCTCAAAGATGGCGGTTTGAAAACCAGGTACGCTGCGTCAGAATAGCCGTGAGCGTACCTGTTAAATGTTTGATAAATTGGGAAAAGTGTCATATAGAGTCGAATGTGTATTCGGAACTGGCTCCCCATACACTCCAGAATACAATTTAAAGTATTAGCCCTAATCTACAAAGCACTCAACAGTCTAACTCCCAACTATATTTCCTCTCTCATCGTGAAATATTCCCCATCCCGTCCTCTTCGATCAACCTCTGACCTAAGTCTCTACACTCCTGTTATCTCTATGTCCCACTCCTGCCTCCAAGACTTTGCACGTGCTGCTCCTGTCCTCTGGAACTCTCTACCCCACTCCATTAGACTGTCTCCAACCTTGTATAGCTTCAGACGCTCCTTGAAAACCCACCTATTCAGAGAGGTGTACCATCTCTCCTCCATCCCGCATCCGAACCAAACTAATACATGAACTGCCTGACTCACTGCTGCAACTACAACCGATGTAACAAGCTACCCCAACCTTATGTCCCTGCACCCTAAACCTATAGACTGTGAGCTCTCCGGAGCAGGGCCCTCTTCCTCCTGTACTATATTTGTTTAGTTTTGTTATGTGTTGTATTTTATCACAAATCCTTGTCATTGTATACCCCTATCCTTGTACCCAGCGCTACGGAATTTGGCCGCGCTATACAAATAAATGATAATAATAATAATAAATATACCCCTATGTGTCTAGAGATCTATATCTATACTAGTATTAGTATATGTGTATGAAAGCTAATAAATTTTATTCAGACAGCCTTACTTAAGTTCAATTGTAACTGGAGATTGGGTAATATAGTGCAGAAAGGAAGAGTACACCCCCTTTAGGCTTAAAGAGACAGTAAAGTAAAAATTATGATTCTGACAGAGCATGTCATTTTAAACAACTTTCCAAGATAATACAATTGTTACATTTAATTTGTTCTCTTGGTATCCTAATCCCAAACCTAAGTAAGCTAAGAAAAGCTTAGTAGTGTGCACGTGCCTTCTGTTTTATATAACAGCAGTGTTTGCAACTACATATAACATCGCTATAAACATTGTTGCAAACACTGCTGCCAGATGGCTATAGACACGTGCATGCTCCTGAGCTCACCAAGGATTACACTTTAACAATGGATACCACAAGAACTAAGCAAAATTGATAATAGAAGTAAATTGGAAAATTGTTTAAAATGTCATATTCTATCTGATCCATTCAAGTTTAATTCTGATTTTACTATCCCTTTAAGTGGATGCTCATTATTAATTGGCATGATGATCTTTATTAGTTTCTTCTAATTCAGCAAGTACTTGCTGTCAGAAGAAAGAAGCAAACTATTGTCAACATGTATGTTGTATTTTAATGATATATGGAATATGTGATTTAAAAATGTTTTTTTCTTTGTTTTCTTTTGTTGCTAAAGGGACATGAAACCCAATTTATTTTCATGATTCAGATAGACCATACAATTTTAAACATCTTTCCAAGTTACTTCTATTACCTAATTTGATTCATTCTCTTGGTATAAGTTGTTGAAGGGGCAGTAATGCACTACCGGGAGCTAGCTAAATGCAAATAACAAAATGCATAAATGTGCAGCCACCAATCAGCAGCTTCTGACCCTGAACCTAGTTATTCTTTTTAACAAAGGATACAAAGAAAACAAAACAAATTAGATACTAGAAATACATTGTAAAGTTGTTTAACATGGTATACTCTATCAAAATCATAAAAGAAAAGAAATTGTGCTTCATGTCCCTTTAATGAATTGTTAGTAAAATATTGAAAACATATGGTTGCTTGATTTGCTCTTTGTTTCGATATATAAAAAACAATATATTTGAACATATATCAGTAAATATTTTATATCATTTTGCAATTAACGGGTTTAAGCTTCCAATCACTTCTTTGCAATCATAAATGAATATTCTGATGATGGATGGCCATATTTATTTTGTATACAAGATTAATATATATTTGTTCTATATTTTTCCCATTTCTTAAAAAAAAAAGATGTTATACAATATTAAGGGGCATATTTATGATTGTGTGAGCGGACATGATCCGATATTGCAGATCATGTCTGCTGCACATCGATAAATGCTGACAGCATACGCTCTCGGCATTTATCATTGCACCAGCGGTTCTTGTGAACTGCTGGTGCAATGCCGCCCCCTGCAGATTCGTGGCAGGGGCGATTTCTGTCCGCGGCCTCAGAACAGGCAGACAGGTTATGGAGCATCGGTCTTTAGACCGCTACTTCATAACTTCTGTTTCCGGCGAGCCTGAAGCTTAATAAATATGCCCCTTAATGTTTATCAACACATGATGTGAACTTGCACAAAAACTTTTACACTGAAATAACTTTAACAGCCAAGAATTGCCAGTCAAAAACAGGAAAAAAAAGTGAGTCCAAGGTGTAGAATTTTAAAAGACGAAAAATCATGTGCAAAAATGTGCAATGGGAAATGTTTTTTTGATATAATTTTTTTCCCACTAACATTGATGATTATTTTTATGCTGCTCAATACCCTTAGTAGTTTTGAAAAAAAATATTATCATCCTAAATAGTACCAGTTATTCATATAATGTTTTCACTTGTTTTAGTTATTTTGTGAGTGTAAAGGTATTTCTCCCTGGCTTTCTGACTTCACCTGACAATTCTGCAAATGGTAAGGTGATCAACCAAGTTAATGATCTATGAATGT
This sequence comes from Bombina bombina, assembly GCF_027579735.1. Classification (NCBI taxonomy): domain Eukaryota; kingdom Metazoa; phylum Chordata; class Amphibia; order Anura; family Bombinatoridae; genus Bombina; species Bombina bombina. The sequence goes on along the minus strand of NC_069501.1, from coordinate 1,063,843,061 downwards.
AAGAGGTCACCTGGAGGAAATTGCACAGCTTTGAAGATTGGAAGAGAATTCAATTACTGAAATGACTATAAAGGTAACATGTCTGTGTTTTGCTTGTTAAACAATTGAAGAATACCCACATCATAACAAGTAAGTCTTAAATCACCGTAAAGACATCTTTACTGCGTAACAGTCTCATTCCTATTTTACAACCCTAGTTTGTTTAGAAACTAGTAGATAAGGGATTCCATACTGCTGTACCATACACAATATAAAGGCATGATATAACCCAGGGAAGGTCAACTGGCGGCCGCCTTCTTTTTTTTTTGGTGGCCCAGGAAAAGCTGAACTAAAACTTTGTAAGGAAATAAATATATATATTGTATTTTTCATATGTTAAATTTTTAGACCAAGCTGGACTTTCCGCAAGGCTATTGGCTAAGTGGTGGAAATGTCACCTCTCAGCTAAATAGCGAAGATATCGTTCTGCCGGTGAGCTGCCTTAGCAGCTCAGTGCGGCGATCGCTTGAAACAAATAAAGGAGCTTTCAGCATGAAGTATTTTATACTTCATGAATGAAAGTCCCCTTTATTGGATCCAATGGTAAATCCTAGCGTTTCACAAAAGCTTGGATTTACCAGCACTTTAAGGCTTCGAAAATCTAGATCTGTGGCCTCCAGAGCTAGGAAGTTGGATATCAATGGTATCACTCATTGGCCTTGTCATAATTTCCCTACCAAATTTCTGCTTCTCTGTAAGGTGTGCAACATTGCTACCCTAAACATTAGAAGCAAATCAGGGTAACACTAGGTGAAGTGACCATATTTAAAGGGGCATTAAATAGTTGTTAAATGTGGTGTTTTAACTAGTTTGATGCGCATGTTGAGGAATTCTAGTCATGTGTGTGGCCTGTGTGCATATGATGAGTCATTATTAGCATGCAGAGGGATAGCCAATCAGAAGATGTTTTGGTGATCCCCTGCAGTGCAAGGTGGGGGGCTAGTGGGCGGCACTCCCAAGTCTTCAATGGTGCTCAGTGTCTGTGACATTCCAAAGAGGCGGAACAACTGTAGCTGCAAGGTAACTGGATGGGGAGGTGATAACCCCTCAATCTCAGCTCTCTTAGCAGCTACAGACCATCAATAATCGCTCTTTCACATGGCAGATGTCTATAAAAACACTAAGCTCCACAAAAATAAAATAAGTTGAAAAGGGTACAATATAGGGTTTTACTGGGAATGGGAGCTTTGGGAACATATAATAAAAATCAGAAATGTTTATAGTGCCACAGCACTTTTTTATAGTGGAGAAGTCCATTTTGAAAATGAAATGCCCCAGTACTTCTTTTTTTTTTTTTGCATGCTCTGTGAATTCCAATCCCAGCACATAAAAAGCCTGATGTGATAAGCCCCTGCTAAGCTAAGCCTCAGTATATAAATATGAACAATTATGCATGTTCCACATTGTGCAACACTATTGAGATGCCTTGCTTCATCACCCCTTTTCTCCTACCCTCCCTGGTATTATATAACACTTCTCATGGCTTCCCCTTACCTTACACGTGACTAAACACTAACCTTAAGTGTAACAGATGACTACATACCTGCTAGCACTAATCCAGATTCTACCCTCCCTGGTATTATAAATCACATATAATGTCTTCCCCTTACTATGGAAACCTTGTGCAACTTTAAATACCCTTAATAACAATTTAGCAAGATGATCACAGTAGCAACCCTGGTCATCTGGCTATTTTTAATGTTATTTACAAAAACCATAACAAAAATATAGTTTGGGTTGTTTTTTTTAACATTTTTGTTGCATCCTTCTCACATTGCAATGAAATAGAAATAATAATAATAATTGTATATTCTGAATCTGCTTGTTAAAAAAAAAAATATGTAGTTTGTGTGGGTCATTCACTGAAATATGACTTACAATAGTGTTGAAATGTAACTTAAAGGGACGGTCAAAATTAAACTTTCATGATTCAGATAGGGCATGCCATTTTAAACCACTTCCCAATTTACTTTTATCATCAAATTTGCTTTGTTCTCTTGGTATTCTTTGCTGAAAGCTAAACCTATGTAGGCTCATATGCTTATCTCTAAGCCCTTGAAGGCTGCCTCTTATCTGAATGCATTTGACAGGTTTTCACTGCTAGAGGGTGTTAGCTCATGTGTGCCATATTGATAACATTGTGCTTACTTCCATGGAGTTACTTATGAGAGGGCACTAATTGGCAAAAATGCAAGTCTGTCAAAAGAACTGAAATAAGGGGGCAGTCTGCAGAGGCTTAGATGCAAGGTAATCACAGAGGTAAAAAGTATATAACTGTTGGTTATGCAAAACTGGGGGATGGGTACTAAAGGGATTTTCTATCTTTTTAAACAGTAAAAATTCTGGAGTAGTCTGACCCTTTTAGCAGCAAAAAATATAGGAATTGGCTTAGCATAGGGGTGGGAAGAAAGTTTTGCATCAAAGAGGTTAAAAACATTTTTTTTTACAAACATATATGCCTAGATTACGAGTTTTGCGCTAAACAGGGTGCAAAACTAACGCCAAAAAAGTTGTGTTATTTCACTCTCCAAAGCGCTGCCATTACGAGTTACTGAAAAGCCTCCATGTGCGTGCGATATGGTGGCATTAAGCTCCATACCGCACAAAATCCAAGGGCTGGTTTGACGTGCTTGTGCACGCTTTCCCCCATAGACATTAATGGTGAGAGAGTGTTAGAAAAAACCTAACACCTGAAGTGCAGAATGAAAAATCTCCATAACACGACCCCATTGATGTCTATGGGGGAAAAAAAGTTAAGTTTAAACCTAACACCCTAACATAAACTCACCTAATCCGCCGCCCTCGACATCGCCAATACCAAAATAAAGTTATTAACCCCTAATCCGCCGCTCCTGACATCACCAACACCAATAAAATCTATTAACCCCTAATCTGTCGCTCCCCGACATTGCCGCCACTAAATAAAATGATTAACCCCTAAACCTCCGGCCTCCCATATCGCCGCTACTAAATAAACCTATTAACCCCTAAACCTCTGGCCCCCCACATCACCGGCACTAAATAAACCTATTAATCCCTAAACCTCCAGCCCCCCACATTGCAAAACACTAAATTAAACTTTTAACCCCTAAACCTAACACACCCCTAATTATCTTAAAATAAATAAAAACTTACCTGTGAAATAAAAAAAAAATCCTAAATTTAAACTATAAATTAACCTAACATTACTATACTAATAAAATAAAAAAAACTACCAATTAAAAAATCTAAATTACAAATTTAAAAAACCTAACACTATGAAAAAATTATAAAATCTAAAATTACAAAAAAATAGTAAACACTTACGGCTAGATTATGAGTTGTGTGTTAGGCTTAAACAGCAGCGTTAAGAGGTCCTAACGTTGCTTTTTAATGCCCGCTGGTATTACGAGTCTTGCAGGTACAGGTGTACCGCTCACTTTTTTGGCCAGACTTGGAAATACCGCAAATCCACTTACGTAAATTGCGTATCCTATTTTTTCAATGGGACTTGCATAGTGCCGGTATTACGAGTCTGCCAAAAAGTGAGCGGCACACCCTCTCCTGTCAAGACTAGTACCGCATTTTAAAGTAAGTAGTTAAGAGTTTTACACTACAACGCTGTAGCATAAAACTCTTAACTAAAGTGCTAAAAAGTACACTAACACCCATAAACTACCTATTAACCCCTAAACCGAGGCCCTCCCGCATCGCAAACACTTTAAAAAAAAAATGTTTTAACCCCTAATCTGCCAAACCGGACATCGCCGCCACTATAATAAATATATTAACCCCTAAACCGCCGCAATCCCACCTCGCAAACATTAGTTAAATATCATTAACCCCTAATCTGCCGTCCCTAACATCGCTGACACCTACCTACATTTATTAACCCCTTATCTGCCGCCCCCAACGTTGCCGCCACTATACTAAAGTTATTAACCCCTAAATCTAAGTCTAAACCTAACACCCTCAACTTAAATATAATTAAAATAAATCTAAATAAAATTCCTATCATTACCTAAATTATTCCTATTTAAAACTAAATACTTACCTGTAAAATAAACCCTAAGCTTGCTACAATGTAAATAATAGTTACATTGTATCTAGCTTAGGCTAAGACTGAATGAAGGTTCCTTTAAATGACGTCATCCAAAATGGCGTCCCTTCAATTCCGATTGACTGATAGAATTCTATCAGCCAATCGGAATTAAGGTAGAAAAAATCCTATTGGCTGATGCAATCAGCTAATAGGATTGAGCTGGCATTCTATTGGCTTATTGGTACAGCCAATAGGATTGCATCAGCCAATAGGATTTTTTCTACCTTAATTCCGATTGGCTGATAGAATTCTATCAGCTAATTGGAATTGAAGGGACGCCATCTTGGATGACGTCATTTAAAGGAACCTTCATTCAGTGTTAGCCGTCGGATGAAGAGGACGCTCCGTGTCGGATGTCTTGAAGATGGACCCACTCCGCGCCGGATGGATGAAGATAGAAGATGCCGTATGGATGAAGACTTCTGCCTGTCTGGAGGACCACTTCGCCCGGCTTCGATGAGGACTTCTCCCGGCTTCGTTGAGGACTTCGGCCCGGTTGGATGAAGACTTCTCCAGGTAAGGTGATCTTCAAGGGGTTAGTGTTAGGTTTTTTTAGGAGGTATTGGGTGGGTTTTAGAGTAGGGTTGGTTGTGTGGGAGGTGGGTTTTAATGTTGGGGGGGATTTGTAATTTTTTTTACAGGTAAAAGAGCTGATTACTTTGGGGCAATGCCCCGCAAAAGACCCTTTTAAGGGCTATTTGTAATTTAGTGTAGGGTAGGGCGTTTTTTATTTGGGGGGGGGGGCTTTTTTATTTTGTTAGGGGGATTAGATTAGGTGAAATTAGTTTAAAAATCTTGTAATTTGTTTATTATTTTCTGTAATTTAGTGATTTAATTTTTTTGGTACTTTAGCTAATTTTATTTAATTGCATTTAATTGTATTTAATTTAGGGAATTCATTTAATTATAGTGTAGTGTTAGGTGTAATTGTAACTTAGGTTAGGTTTTATTTTACAGGTACTTTTGTATTTATTTTAGCTAGGTAGTTATTAAATAGTTAATAACTATTTAGTAACTATTCTACCTAGTTAAAATAAATACAAACTTACCTGTAAAATAAAAATAAACCCTAAGCTAGATACAATGTAACTATTAGTTATATTGTAGCTAGTTTAGGGTTTATTTTACAGGTAAGTATTTAGTTTTAAATAGGAATAATTTAGGTAATGATAGGAATTTTATTTAGATTTATTTTAATTATATTTAAGTTAGGGGGTGTTAGGGTTAGGGCTAGACTTAGGGGTTAATAACTTTAGTATAGTGGCGGCGACGTTGGGGGCGGCAGATTAGGGGTTAATAAATGTAGGTAGGTGTCGGTGATGTTAGGGACGGCAGATTAGGGGTAATAATATTTAACTAATGTTTGTGAGGCGGGATTGTGGCGGTTTAGGGGTTAATATATTTATTATAGTGGTGGTGATGTCTGGTTCGGCAGATTAGGGGTTAAAAATTTTTTGATGTGTTTGCAATGCAGGAGGGCCTCGGTTTAGGGGTTAATAGGTAGTTTATGGGTGTTAGTGTACTTTTTACCACTTTAGTTAAGAGTTTTATGCTACAGCGTTGTAGTGTAAAACTCTTAACTACTGACTTTAAAATGCGGTACCAGTCTTGACAGGAGAGGGTGTGCCGCTCACTTTTTGGCAGACTCGTAATACCGGCGCTATGCAAGTCCCATTGAAAAAATAGGATACTCAATTTTACGTTATTTCCAAGTCTGGCCAAAAAGCGAGCGGTACACCTGTACCTGCAAGACTTGTAATACCAGTGGGCGTTAAAAAGCAGCGTTAGAACGCTGCTGTTTAAGCCTAACGCACAACTCGTAATCTAGCCATAAGATTACAAAAAATAATAAACAAAATTATCAAAAATAAAAACGATTAGACCTAATCTAATAGCCCTATAAAAATAAAAAAGCCCCCCCAAAAATAAAAACACCCCCTAGCCTACAATAAACTACAAAATTGAAAGGGCTTTTTGTAGGGCATTGCCCTAAATTAAACAGCTCTTTTACCTGTAAAAAATAAAACCCACCACCCAACCAACCCCCCAAAATAAAAAACCTAACTCAATCCTAAACTACCCATTACCCCTAAAGGGGCATTTGTATGGGCATTGCCTTTAAAAGGGCATTCATCTCTTTTTCACTGTCCTTAAAAGGGCATTCAGCTCTTTTACAAGTGCCCATCCCTAATCTAAAAAAAAAAAAAAAACCCACCCACAGAAAAAAAAAAAACAACCCCATAAAATCTACTCACGGTTCCTGAAGTCCAGACATCCATCTTCATCCAGGCAGCGAGAAGTCTTTATCCAGGCGGTGATACCTTCATCCATCTCGGGGACGTCTTCTATCTTCATCCAGGCAGAGGAGCGGAGCTATTCTGGAAGTGGATCCCATCACCGCCATACACTGAGGTTGAATGCAAGGTAGCCGTTTCAAAATGGTGTACCTTGCATTCATATTGGCTGATTTGGTTCAACCCGGGTTCTGAACCAAAAATGGGCCAACTCCTAAGCTTACATTCTTGCTTTTCAAATAAAAATACTAAAAGACTAAGAAAAATTAATAATAGGAATAAATTAGAAAGTTGCTTAAAATTGCCTGCTTTATCTGAATCATGAAAGAAAACAAGTGGGTCTAGTGTCCCTTTAATGTGCTCTCCAGTGCTTAAAAATAAATACATTTTCATCAGTATTTTTTCTTTATTTTCAGATTTTCAATAGTTTGCATGTATTAGATTCATTATGACATGTTAATATTGCTTAAATTACATAATATATTGTTGTTAACACTTATTCCCTCTCCACACTGTCCCATTTTACAGATGCAAATTGTCCAAAAGCCAAACTATTCAGAAATCCAAACCTTTTCTGGTCCCAAGCAGTTTGGATAACGTTTTTTTTTTACCTGTATATTAAATAATGTATGAGATCTAAATTTACTTTACGTTTTTTTTGACTGACAATATATAAATTATACTATACTCCAGAGTCACACTCTGTTTAAAGGGACATGATAACAAATGTCAAATCACTTGGAAGTGATGCAGCACATCTGAAAAATGCTGACTTGAAAATATTACATTTCTATGTAAAAAAGGAAGCTATTTTAGCTTAAAATTTTCCAGAAGCCTCATCCCATTGTAAAGGAACTTTAAGCATCCAATTAGGATGGTTCTCCCACTTACTTTTTTTCCTCCCTCGGTTTAAAGAAATTTAGTATGACATATTGCAAGACAGTAAAGGATGTGATGAGACTGTTTTCACCTTGCAAATTACAGTAAATAAAATAGCTCTGGATTGCAGAGCACTTACTCTGGTAAGCTAAAGAGATATTGAGGTAATTTTGTTTAAATTTCTCACAAATAGTTGCTCATGTGATATTCTCTTGTCAGCTTTTTACAGCATTAAATGATGCATCACTTTTAAGCCATTTGCATATGAGTAGCATGCCCCTTTAACAGTTTAATGACCATTTAGCATAACCTTGAAAATCAAATGTGCGCATTTATTATTGGTATCCAGTTTAACACAGAGTCAAGTCGCTGTTTATAGAATCTGAGCCGGTATTTATTTTTTATATCTGAGAGAATCCAGTTGTGTGTTATCTGGCCAAGGTTTATTTTCCCTTTTCCTGTTTACTGGCATATCATCCTATAAACTCCCCTAATTTTCTGGCAATCCTATAAAGGATTTTATTTTATCCACCTGGTCACTGATTATCAGCCTGGGTGTCAGTACACTGAGGTACGACACACTTAGGGATCAGGGTGATAAGAATTCCAAAATGATCAAGGTATTTAACTATAAACTCTAAAGGCTGTGACACACTGAAAGCGATGCGGCGCGAGGCAAAGCAGCTGCTTCGCTCCACGTCGCATCGCTTCTGAAGATCAAATATTCCATCTCTGAGCACTCAGCTATGCGACCAGATGCAGCAGAGTGCTCAGAGATGAAAAGGCAGGACACACTGAGCGCGCACAGCCGCATGTACATGCTGCGCACCGCTCCGCTTGCAGTGTGTCACAGCCTTTCGTTATGAAAGAGTTATAAAATAAGTCCCAAGGATTACATGAATCTTAAATGTACTTCAAGGGTAAAAAAGATCGGAAATTACTAAATTAGGGTCTTCTCTGGGGCATTCTCATTATTAGCTTCAATGTATTATTTACATAAACATCTTTAAATTTTTGGAGTGTTTGAACACCTTGTTTGTTGCAACTGTTTTTCAATAGCTAAACCCAACCCACCATTTGCCTTATTTGGAGGGGGCAATCAGGATTTGTTACTGGAGTAGTGACACAGTTAGGCTTTGTAAATTTGTGATGTTTGTTTAACTATGCACAATTAAAAAAATGATGTCCCTTTAACTGTGTAAAGAATGGAATGTATCTGTAGTGTTTGAATAACCAGACAACAATCAGTTGTTTCAATTTTTTTAAACAATAGGGGACTAGTTGTAAAATGAGGAAGATAAAATTAACCCAATAAATTGCTAGCCATAAGAAGCTCGCAGTAGCAATTAGAGCTCTGAAAATTAACCAGAGATCAGATCTCTGGTTAATTTTCCAAAAGTGCCCCAATTGGGTCCAAAATAAAGTATATTTTAGTTTTTTATTAAAAAAAAGTAGCACGAAGCAGTTCTTAGGGGTTAAAGTTGGAAGGAGTGGGGTGTTAGAAACAAAACAGCACTGAAAAGTGACTTTACATTGCAGTCTATGGGGAACTGTGTGTTCCCTGTAAATATAAATGTATATGCTTATATACATAAATATTTAACATTTGCTAGTACCCATCGCTGAGCAATTTTCTTATCCGTGCCTCACGGCATGAGAATGAGGCTCCCATTGGAGCCTATAGAAGCGCGCTCTCAAGAGCTAACTTGTCATACCAACAGACATTTGTGTCTAAATGGGGCTCAAATATCGCCCTTGTGGAAGTGATATTTTGCACTCCACTTGTAATCTAGCCCTTTATTTTTAATAATCTTACCCATCTCTTATCCTGGGCAGTGCACTGTACCTCTACAAATTCAGGGCATTTGGCACCTTCACTGGCTGGGTTGCACCTCCATAGAACCACCGCCCCTACAGCAACCAATGAGTATAAGTATCTTCTAAGGTGAAAAGTAAAATAAATAAATAAAACATTAAAACCAAACACCATACAAAATATAAACCTATACATTGTAATGTAATTCTACATTTATGAGCATTGTTATTGTCATGAGTCCAGTGTTATATTTTCAGTTAGATAATATAAAATCCTTGTAAACGCTAATGTGTTAGCTCTTTTTGAGCTGCTAGAAGTCACAGGGTTAAATTACTTGCGTGATGATGGCCAAAACTGGGAGGGGCCAGTAGAACAGCTGCAGAGCAGGTAACTAGGCACCAGGTAAATTATTAATATCAGCCTGCAACAGACGCTAGACCCTCCCCGTGCCCCCTCCTTATGGCACCTGCACTTTTCTTTTACTCCCACGTTTGATTAATAGTGGAGGGGAAAGATTTTAGTGTCGCTAGTAGTTCAAATATTGATTAAGCCTGATGAGTATAATACATAAATTGGCAAGCATCCATGGCTTGCCTTGTCTAAACAAACACTGTCACGTCACTGACTTATAGATATAGAATAGGCCCAATTCTGTATGGTTGCAAAAAGCCTTTACAAGTATGTCTGCGACAACTTTAAAGAGACATGACTGTCATTTTTAATTTGTTATATCTTAAATAAAGTGTCTGAAACTAAATCACAGATTATATATAGGGCTTTCTTGTGGGGTAATCATCATGTAAGCACTATAGTTTTCACAAATATATCAAGCATAAGCTCCATACCGCACAAAATCCAAGGGCTGCTTTGACATGCTCGTGCACGCTTTCCCCCATAGACATCAATGGGGAGAGTGTTAGAAAAAAACCTAACACCTGAAGTGTGGAATGAAAAATCTCCGTAACGCAACCCCATTGATGTCTATGGGGAAAAAAAGTTATGTTTAAACCTAACACTCTAACATAAACCCCACGTCTAAACACCCCTAATCTGCTGCCCGACATTGCCGACACCTAAATAAAGCTATTAACCCCTAATCCGCCGCTCCCCGACAATGGCGCCACTATAATAAAGTTATTAACCCCTGAACCTCCGGTCTCCCACATCCCCCCACCAAACCAACCCCCCAAAATAAAAAACCTAACGCTAAAAAAAAACTAAGCTACCCATTGCCCATAAAGGGGCATTTGTATGGGCATTGCCCTTAAAAGGGTATTCAGCTCTTTTACAAAAGTCCAAAGACCTAATTTAAAAAAAAAAAAACACCCAAAAAAACCTAACACTAAGCCCAGAATATTTACTCACGGTTTCTGAAGTCCAGACATCCAACTTCATCCAGGCGGCGAGAAGTCTTCATCCAGGCGGCGACACCTTCATCCATCTCGGGGACATCTTTTATCTTCATCCCCGCGGCGCAGAGCTGAGCCATCCTGGAAGCCGATCTCATCCTGCGCGGATCTTCATACGGTCACCGCCGTAGTCCCGTACACTGAAGTTGAATTCAAGGTAGCCGTTTCAAAATAGCTTACCTTGCATTCCTATTGGCTGATTTGATTCTTCAAATTCAAATCAGCCAGTAGGATGAGAGCTTCTGAAATCTTATTGGCTGTTCAAAACAGCCAATAGGATGAGAGCTACTAAAATCCTATTGGCTGTTCAAATCAATTATCAATTATCATTGTGCGGGCGGACATGATCCGCTGTAGCGGATCATGTCTGCCGTACATTGATAAATCCAGACAGCATACGCTGTCGGCATTCATCATTGCACAAGCATTTCTGGTAAAATGCTTGTGCAATACTGCCCCCTGCACATTCTTAACTCCTGTTTTCGCTGAGCCTGGAGGTTTGCGCAGAAACAGCAGCATATGTCTGCATTTGGGGGTTGATAAATCTGCCCCTTAGTGTTCTTATAGATGTTAGTATCTCTAGCAGTTATGTGCTGTGCTGATGTCATTATCAATTGTATAATGATGTCACATGCAAAAAGTAACCACTCATAAACTGTAACAGCAATGGTCCTCTATCTCTAATCCCTTGTTTAAAGTTCCATAAAACATGCTGAGATCTGTGCATATACTAAAAGGGCTAGATATAGTTTGCATAAAAAAAATGTTTAAAAATTGCTGGCAAGTATTTTAAAATAATTTTCAAAAATAATCAAAAAATACTTACATAGCCATGCTGTCTAGAGCACTGTGCTTTATATTTAAAAGATGGAAATTTACACTTTGGTATGAGGCCACACTCCCTTAATTTACAGGAGACAAGCATGAATCAAAAGCCCCTCTGCACTGGTAAATGATTGCTCTAAAAATGACAATCACCTTCCTATTTAAGGAGCCTCTATCCCCTAATTAGGGTTCGAATTATCAAGCCCTTCGCCTCTCTACGACTGCAGGTTCTCTCTGTGAGAACCTGCAGTCGCAATTTATCAAGTAGCAATTTATCAGACCGCTGCTTCCTAGCCACTTCTCCACCTCTTAGGTGTAAAATTTAAATCTTCCCGGTCTCGTATGACCGAGGAGATTGACATCTCCTGCCCGCATGTGATTGACTGTGCGCAGGCAGGGGGCGGCATTGCACACAAGCGTAAAATAGCGCTTGCATGCTATTTTAAATTCCCCCGGTGGAATTCTGTCCTTCAGAGGTGAGCTGCGGCAGACAGTGGCGCATATGTACGCCCCTGTCTGCCGTAGCTTGATACACACAAAATACCCATCCTGTGAAAGAGTGGATTGTCCTCTTTCAAATAAGGGGTCTCATGACACCTCAAAGAATTTGAATACATTTTCTACTAAGTGACGTTTAGGGTGCCCATGGCTATCAAATGGAAACTGGAAATCCTATCCAAGCAATTAAATAGGGTATGGAAGAAAATCATTGTGGGTAGGGTAGCAACTCTGTAACTATTCACAGAACAACCCCTTATTTGAAATGCCAGTTCTTCTATCTAGCTTTCAGGTGATTGTTATAACAATGACAATTCCTCACAGCACTAATTCTGTTTTGGGGGCCTGGTACCCATAATACTAGAAATATATAATTTGAAAGATAGTGTCACGCTCAGCTGCTGGGAAGCTCTGCAGTCCTCTCTGTGTGCTTGATTGACAGGTGTCTGAGCCACCCCTTCCTGATGATGTCACAACCAGGCTTTTTATTCTTGGCTTCCTGTTTCTCCAGTGCCAGTTTGTTTGTTAACTTTTTGGCTTCTGATAGGATTTTGCTGAGGAATCTCTCTAACTGCTGCTTTTCTGTTGCCAATCTCTTCAAGGATTTACTATGCTGGATTAACCTTCAACCTCCTGATTACCTGTCTCCAAGCAATGCAAGTACTGTTTGTTTTGTGAAACTTTCAAACTTCCTGTTTACCTGCTGCAAACCCTGCATATTCAGACTACTCTGTGTACTGCCAAACTATTCAAATACTGTTATTTCTGTGAAACCTTCAATCTGCATGTTTACCTGTTTCCAAACTCTGCAAATACAATTATTCAGTGTAAACCTTCAAACTGCTTGATATCCTGTTACCAATCTCAACAAGTACTGATTAAACTGTGTTAACCTTCAAACTACCAGCTTACCTGTTGCTATCTCTGCAAGTTCTGACAACACAGTGTTAACCTTCAAACTACCTGATTACATGTTGTTAATTCTGAAAGTTCTGACTACACAGTGTTTACCCTCAAACTGCCTGATTACCTGTTGCATACTCTGCAAAGACTGTCTACACAGTGTTAACCCTCAAACTGCCTGATTACCTGTTGCATACTCTGCAAAGACTGTCTACACAGTGTTAACCTTCAGACTGCCTGATAGCAAATGACCTACTCCTGCATTATTAACTGTTTCCTGTTTTACCCTTCTTCTGTCTGAGTATAAGTGGACTATCCCTGCTCTCCTGATACTGTGGAAGACATTTCCTGAAACCAGTTCCTTATTCAGAAGTCTATCTGGCTGATATCATGAATTACTTTGGCACAGGCTAACCCTGCTCCATATCGTGAGTACTTTGTTTTTTGGAGGTTGTTGTGGGGTCACGTCCTGGATTAAACTCAGAGTGCAAGGGTGTTGTTTAAGTTCGCCCTAGCATTTGGGTCTTCTTCTGGACATTTCCTAACCTGACAGTACAAACTGGCCATAATATGGACCCTGACGAGTTATCCAGGGCTGTGGCTCTACAAGGGCAACTTCTAGGAAATCATTCTGCTCATTTGCAGTCTTTGGATTCCAAGCTTGACCAGATTACTGCTCTGCTACATAACCTCTCCGCTCCTTCTCAAGCGACAGTGACTCCTGCTGCCACTGCTACTAGCACCAATGCTGTCTTTAATCCACCTCAAACTGTTGGACAGAATATACCACGAATCCCACTTCCAGATAAATATGACGGTAATCCTGAAGAATGCCGTGGATTCCTTAATCAGTGTCGTTTACACTTCAGAAACAATCCTCAAGTTTTTTCCAATTCTACTTCCAAAATCACCTTTATTATTTCTCTCTTGAAGGGTAAGGCTCTAGCCTGGGTGTCCCCTCTTTTAGAGAAGAATGATCCGTTACTACAGGATGTGGAATTATTTGTGTCCATTTTTTCTTCTGTTTTTGACAAGCCTGGGCGGTCTGCAGCTGCTGAGGCAGGAATTTTGGATCTGAGACAGGGATCCCTTTCGGTAGCTCAATATGCTATTGAATTCAGGACTTTAGCCGCAGAAACTGATTGGAACCATGGAGCCTTACGGGCAGCCTTTCGCAAAGGACTTTGCGAACGCCTTAAGGATGAACTTGTATTTCAGGAACTCCCTGATTCATTGGAGGGTCTTATCAATTTATGTATTACTCTTGACGCCCAGCATTCTGAACGTCTTCAGGAGAGAGATAGGAATCGGAGATCCTTTGTTAAATCTTCTTTTCGTCCTCCTATTCGAACCTCAAGTCTTTCTAATAATAATTCCCAATCTCCTGAGTCTGTGGAACCCATGAAAGTAGGAGCTATTAAATTGTCAGAAGCTGAACGCCATAGAAGGCGTACTCTTTCGTTATGTCTGTATTGTGGTACCAAAGGACATTTACTGAAGGACTGTCCTATCCGGCCAGTAAAAGCCAAGGCTTAACTTTTGATAGAGGGACAGAGTTAAGCCAGAATCCCATGTCTTCCCTCAATTCTAAACTTTTTGTTCCTGTAACTATCTCTTTTGGAAACACCAAGTTTCGAGCTCAAGCTCTCATCGATTCTGGAGCTGCTGGAGTATTCATTGATTCAAACTTTGCTGACTCTCTCTGGATTCCTCTTCAAGCCAAGAAACAGTTAATTAAGGTAACTACTGTCAGTGGACAGCCTCTAGGTACTGGTATCATACAACATTCTACCATTCCTCTTCTTTTGACTGTGGGCATACTTCATTCTGAAATTATTCGTTTTGATGTCATTTCTTCTCCCCACATACCATTGATTCTGGGGTTACCTTGGTTGCAGCTTCATGATCCAGTTTTCTCATGGTCTAAAGGAGAACTTATTTCCTGGGGAACTACCTGTTTCAAGAAGAATAGAAAGAGGGCGCCACAATAGCGTGATATTGTCTGGAATGCAGGTACAGATAAAAGTAGATATTATGCTCACCAGATGGTGTGGCACTGTACTGTGACCAGCGCAAGAGAGCAGGCTAGCACTTAACAGTGGCTAGTACACTGTAGGAGCCAGGCTCCAAAGGCACTTGTTCTAGTTGCAACTTGGTATTTATCTCCTGCTATCTGGACTTCAGGTTCTGCAAAGGAGTGATCTTATGTGTGTTGTTCAATAGGTATATATGAACCACAACACAGACAACTTCGAATAAAAAAATTGACTTTTATTATTTTATGACGCGTTTCTCAACCTACAGGGGTTGTTTCATCAGATAAAAAGTGAATGTCATCCTTAACAATTGTTGGCAATTTATACACATTTGTGTAAAAAGAGGAAGTTGTCATCAGATATGTAATCCAATAGAAAAACATTGGTGTGCATTCAGCTGTGGAACCAGCACAGGATCCCAGCTGTTACAATTTAAAAAATTTGGACTAATTTGCAAGGTTGTACATATGTGAGAATCTAAACTTTAACCTTTTAATTGCAAAAAGAAAATGAGAAAAATAAAACAATCTTGTCACTTTGTATTTACTGCCATTTGTTACATATATAACCTCACTGAATTGTTTGTTATCACAGATGCTATTCTTTTGCATTTGAAAAATAATATATTTAGTTGATAAATGTTGACAGATAAAAAATGTGTGCATTGGAAGTAAAGTAATTCATAATACAATTAAGAATGAAAGACAGAATTTTAAACCTGTTGTTTATATTTAAGCCTATGAGAAGATAGAAAGTGTGTATGTGAGAGGTATAGTAATTTGTGATCAAAGTCTGAATGGGAAGCTAAGTTTTGAACCTGTTGTTTGCATTTGAACATGTGAAAATTGTTAAATTCTTATAAAAGATGGATACTTGTATGAATTGTCACTTTGTTTACTTTAATAGTTATTATATAAACACATGTTGATTTGTGTGGTATACACTATTCTTTATATATTTGGCAAGGAAGAAGAAAAATGTATGTATGTCAAAAATAAAAATAAAAATAAAAATAAATATATAAAAAAATACATATAAAAATCAAAATAAAAAAATGTCAGAAAAGATGAAAAAAATGATGTAAAAAATGATAGGTTGAATGATCAGAATCCAAATGGGAATCTGATCATCCAACCTGTTGTGAATATAAGAATTAAAAAATGTATTAGAAATAGCTATTTGTGTAGCCCCAAAGTGATTAGTTGTAGTGGATTGATGCATGTTAGAACTCTATGAAATGTTTTGGTGTAATGAAAATTCTGAATCTAAAAGATAAATATCTTTGTACATCAGGAAACCTGTACACAAAATAAATTGTTCAAATGAACAAAAACTGGAGTGCATGTGTATCCATACACACATAATTATAGGAAAAAACCCCTTCTCCTTGTGAAATACCTGTGTATGTGTGTTTGTATATATACACATGTTGTATGTGTTTGTGTGAGTACAAAGTGTGTGTATGTGTATGTGTGTATGTGTGCTGTATGTATATATGTGTGTATGTATGTATGCATATAAAAATGTATATGCATATGTGCGTGTACATACACACACACACAAAAAACACACGTGTGTGCGTGTGTGTGTGTACGCTAGAAACGTAAAATATTGAAGAATTAAAAATAAGTGCTTGCTCTCACTTTCTTCACATCAAGTAAGAACAATGGTAATTTCATTTGGGAGTGTAGTTTTAACCTATTTGCCAATAGTGCCTCTGACTGGTGGATATTGTAGAGTATAATGAAAGGACCATAGTGATGCCATTTAGGAGTGTTGTTTTAATCTATTTGCCAATAGTGTGTCTGACTTGTGGATGTTATAAAGTATATTAGTATTTTGTATCAGACAAAATAACGACTGTGAATGTCTATCAATTGAAGGCTGCTAGATCCAGGTTGGCATTCAACCCTTGGGGATGAAGGGTCTTCAGTCGATAGATCCAGTATGTTTCACGCTGTCTGAGTCTAATAAGTCTATTGTAATCAGGACTCTTTGGAATAAAATCAATGGGAATGTATGTAAAAGTGTATGGATTTCCATTGTGTTTGATTAGACAGTGATTCGGTATGCTATGCTTAATTTTGTTTTTTCTACAGTTCTTACAGTTGCGGTGATGTTCACCCCATCTGTTTCTCAGTTTTCTGGAGGTGCGGCCTACATATTGGAGGCCGCATATACACTCCATAAGATAAAAGATGAAAGATGAGTTACAATTGAAAAAAATAGGAATTTGGAAGCACTCGCCAGTGGTGGTAGATTTGAAATTTTTAATTCCTGATTTTATAATTTTACAAGAGCCACATCCTGTTTTGCCACATTTATAAATACCCCGGAGACCAAACAATCCCTTGTTTTGTTTGGGGTCATGTGGTGTTCTGTTGGAAGGTTTATGTTTCACTTTTTTGCTGGGAGCTAGCTGGTTTCTGAGCTCCCAGCAAAAAAGTGAAACATAAACCTTCCAACAGAACACCACATGACCCCAAACAAAACAAGGGATTGTTTGGTCTCCGGGGTATTTATAAATGTGGCAAAACAGGATGTGGCTCTTGTAAAATTATAAAATCAGGAATTAAAAATTTCAAATCCACCACCACTGGCGAGTGCTTCCAAATTCCTATTTTTTTCAATTGTAACTCATCTTTCATCGTTTATCTTATGGAGTGTATATGCGGCCTCCAATATGTAGGCCGCACCTCCAGAAAACTGAGAAACAGATGGGGTGAACATCACCGCAACTGTAAGAACTGTAGAAAAAACAAAATTAAGCATAGCATACCGAATCACTGTCTAATCAAACACAATGGAAATCCATACACTTTTACATACATTCCCATTGATTTTATTCCAAAGAGTCCTGATTACAATAGACTTATTAGACTCAGACAGCGTGAAACATACTGGATCTATCGACTGAAGACCCTTCATCCCCAAGGGTTGAATGCCAACCTGGATCTAGCAGCCTTCAATTGATAGACATTCACAGTCGTTATTTTGTCTGATACAAAATACTAATATACTTTATAACATCCACAAGTCAGACACACTATTGGCAAATAGATTAAAACAACACTCCTAAATGGCATCACTATGGTCCTTTCATTATACTCTACAATATCCACCAGTCAGAGGCACTATTGGCAAATAGGTTAAAACTACACTCCCAAATGAAATTACCATTGTTCTTACTTGATGTGAAGAAAGTGAGAGCAAGCACTTATTTTTAATTCTTCAATATTTTACGTTTCTAGTGTACACACACACACGCACACACGTGTGTTTTTTGTGTGTGTGTGTATGTACACGCACATATGCATATACATTTTTATATGCATACATACATACACACATATACATATATACATACAGCACACATACACACATACACATACACACACTTTGTACTCACACAAACACATACAACATGTGTATATATACAAACACACATACACAGGTATTTCACAAGGAGAAGGGGTTTTTTCCTATAATTATGTGTGTATGGATACACATGCACTCCAATTTTTGTTCATTTGAACAATTTATTTTGTGTACAGGTTTCCTGATGTACAAAGATATTTATCTTTTAGATTCAGAATTTTCATTACACCAAAACATTTCATAGAGTTCTAACATGCATCAATCCACTACAACTAATCACTTTGGGGCTACACAAATAGCTATTTCTAATACATTTTTTAATTCTTATATTCACAACAGGTTGGATGATCAGATTCCCATTTGGATTCTGATCATTCAACCTATCATTTTTTACATCATTTTTTTCATCTTTTCTGACATTTTTTTATTTTGATTTTTATATGTATTTTTTTATATATTTATTTTTATTTTTATTTTTATTTTTGACATACATACATTTTTCTTCTTCCTTGCCAAATATATAAAGAATAGTGTATACCACACAAATCAACATGTGTTTATATAATAACTATTAAAGTAAACAAAGTGACAATTCATACAAGTATCCATCTTTTATAAGAATTTAACAATTTTCACATGTTCAAATGCAAACAACAGGTTCAAAACTTAGCTTCCCATTCAGACTTTGATCACAAATTACTATACCTCTCACATACACACTTTCTATCTTCTCATAGGCTTAAATATAAACAACAGGTTTAAAATTCTGTCTTTCATTCTTAATTGTATTAT
The DNA here is from genome assembly GCF_027579735.1 of Bombina bombina. Classification (NCBI taxonomy): domain Eukaryota; kingdom Metazoa; phylum Chordata; class Amphibia; order Anura; family Bombinatoridae; genus Bombina; species Bombina bombina. The sequence goes on along the minus strand of NC_069501.1, from coordinate 1,063,824,111 downwards.
GAATTACTTTACTTCCAATGCACACATTTTTTATCTGTCAACATTTATCAACTAAATATATTATTTTTCAAATGCAAAAGAATAGCATCTGTGATAACAAACAATTCAGTGAGGTTATATATGTAACAAATGGCAGTAAATACAAAGTGACAAGATTGTTTTATTTTTCTCATTTTATTTTTGCAATTAAAAGGTTAAAGTTTAGATTCTCACATATGTACAACCTTGCAAATTAGTCCAAATTTTTTAAATTGTAACAGCTGGGATCCTGTGCTGGTTCCACAGCTGAATGCACACCAATGTTTTTCTATTGGATTACATATCTGATGACAACTTCCTCTTTTTACACAAATGTGTATAAATTGCCAACAATTGTTAAGGATGACATTCACTTTTTATCTGATGAAACAACCCCTGTAGGTTGAGAAACGCGTCATAAAATAATAAAAGTCAATTTTTTTATTCGAAGTTGTCTGTGTTGTGGTTCATATATACCTATTGAACAACACACATAAGATCACTCCTTTGCAGAACCTGAAGTCCAGATAGCAGGAGATAAATACCAAGTTGCAACTAGAACAAGTGCCTTTGGAGCCTGGCTCCTACAGTGTACTAGCCACTGTTAAGTGCTAGCCTGCTCTCTTGCGCTGGTCACAGTACAGTGCCACACCATCTGGTAAGCATAATATCTACTTTCATCTGTACCTGCATTCCAGACGATATCACGCTATTGTGGCGCCCTCTTTCTATTCTTCTTCAACAGTTGTTCCATACTCTCTGGGATCAAGAGGAGCAGCCTGATTCATCATCATCTCTTTCAAGAGGACATCTTTATCCCCTATTTACCACCACTATATGGACAGTAAACAGGACTAATACGGTAGACCTGATCTACTATATCCAAAGTATAATATCTAGTTTTAAATTGTATATTGTTTTCCTTTACTAACATCAGCGCTCTTTAATATCCCTTTATTGGGATATTTTCACCTGTTTCAAACATTGCCTGCAAAATCCCTCTAAACCATCCTGTCCTGTCATAGCTATGGTGGAAGTTCCTGAATCATTGCCCAATTACTATCATGCCTTTTGTGATGTGTTTTCTAAAAAAGAGGCTGAGACGTTATCTCCACACCGGATATTTGACTGTCCTATCGAATTGTATTCAGGGGCTCCTCTACCTAAGGGAAGGACCTATCCCCTCTCTCGTCAAGAAAATGTCTCTCTTGAGGAATACATAAAGGACAACTTAGCCAGAGGATTAATTCGTCCTTCCTCTTCACCTGTGGGTGCAGGTTTTTTCTTCATTGGGAAAAAAGATGGAGGTCTTTGTCCCTGTATTGATTATCGAGCCTTGAATCAGATTACTGTCAAAAACAGCTATCCTCTGAGTTATTCGATCGTCTTCAAGGTGCTTCTATTTTTTCCAAGTTAGATCTCCGTGGGGCCTACAATCTGGTCAGAATCCGTAAAGGAGATGAATGGAAGACGGCATTTAACACTAGATTTGGTCACTATGAGTATCTAGTAATGCCATTAGGATTGTGCAATGCACCAGCAGTATTTCAGCACTTTGTCAACAAAATCTTCAGAGATTATCTAAATCAATTTGTTATCATTTACCTCAATTACATTCTAATCTATTCGAAAACATTACAGGAACATGTACATCATGTAAGACTGGTTCTTCAGAGGTTACGAGACAATTCCCTGTTCGCTAAATTGGAGAAATGCTCTTTTCATTAGAGTTCCATCTCCTTTTTGGGGTATATCATTTCTGAATCAGGTTTTGAGATGGATCCTGCTAAACTGTCAGCTATCAAGGACTGGCCCAGACCAACTACTCTCAAATCCCTGCAGAGGTTTCTTGGCTTTGCCAATTACTATAGAAAGTTTATAAAGAACTTTGCTGACATCACGTTTCCACTCACTTCTCTTACTAAGAAAGGGCAAAATTGTAAGAACTGGTCCTCTTCGGCAGTACAGGCTTTTGAAACGCTAAAATCAGCATTTTCTTCTGCACCTCTTCAGAGTCATCCAATTCCTGATTTCCAGTTTATTTTGGAGGTTGACGCTTCCTCTATAGCAGCTGGAGCTGTTCTCTCCCAACGTGATCCGACTACCAGCAAGATACATCCTGTGGCGTTCTTTTCAAAAAAATTCAATCCTGCCGAGTTAAATTATGATGTGGGCAATAAGGAGCTTTTGGCTATAAAATTAGCTTTGGATGAATGGAGGCATTGGTTAGAGGGTACCAGTCAACCTTTTTTCATTCTGACAGATCACAAGAATCTTTTATACCTCCAAACAGCTACACGTCTCAATCCTCGTCAGGCTCGGTGGGCCTTGTTCTTCTCCAGGTTTAATTTTGTACTTTCCTATGTTCCTGGTTCAAAAAATTCCAAGGCAGATGCTTTATCTAGGCAGTTCCAATCTTCTGAACCTTCTCCATTGCATTCAGAACCTATACTACGTCCAGTCAAAGTTTTGGCTCAAGTATCCTCTTTTCCAGTACAGGCTTTACATGCTGCTCAAGTACGGGTACCATCTTCTTGCAAACTACCTTCTGGTATCCTGTATGTACCCAAAGGATTACGTCTTAAGCTTCTACGTTGGGCTCAGGACAACATTTCAGCAGGTCATCCGGGAATAACCAATACATTGTGGAAACTGAAGCAGCATGTTTGGTGGTTCACTATGAGGAGGGATGTTAAGGATTATATTGCTGCTTGTAGTTCTTGTGCTTCGAACAAACAATCTTCTCATCGACCGTTTGGTCTATTACACCCTCTTCCTATTCCTCATTACCCTTGGTCTCACTTATCCATGGACTTTGTTACAGATCTTCCTGTTTCTGCTGGAAATACGACCATTTGGGTAGTGGTGGATCGGTTCTCCAAGTCTGCTCACTTAATACCTCTTCCAGGCTTGCCTTCAGCTCAAAGACTTTCTGAACTCTTTGTTCTACATATATCTCGTTTACATGGTTTTCCCACTGACATAGTCTCAGATCGTGGAGTCCAATTTGTTTCCAAATTTTGGAGGTCTTTTTGTAAGCACTTCGGAATCAACATATCACTTTCTACTGCACACCATCCTCAATCCAACGGACAGACTGAGCGTGTAAATCAAGCCTTGGAATCTTTTCTAAGACATTATGTAGACCATCACCACTCCAACTGGTCTCAGTTATTGCCTTTGGTGGAATTAGCTCACAACTCACGTTATAACGCCTCATTACAGACCTCTCCCTTTAAGGCAGCTTATGGATTTGAACCTAGAACCTTTCCTATGATTACCAGTTCTACTGAAGTCCCTGGAGCAGATCGTATAGTGAAAAATCTCAGTAATCACTGGCAACTCATTCGTCAAAATCTACTCTCTTCTTCCTTAAGACATAAGAAATATGCTGATCGCAGAAGGTGCAAGGCTCCTTTACTTTGTACTGGAGACAGAGTATTTTTATCCACCAGATTCATACGTCTAAAACAATCTTGTACCAAGTTGGGTCCTAAGTACATTGGACCTTTTTGAATTGTTTCCAGAGTTTGTTCTTCTGCATACCGCCTGGCCTTACCCAAGACTCTCAAGATCCATCCAGTGTTTCATGTCTCCCTACTCAAGCCAGTCATCTACAATCGGTACTCTATCAAGAGTAAACCACCTCCTCCACTTTCCGTAGAGGGAACTTCTGAGTTTGAAGTCAGCCAGATTCTCGATTCCATGCTATGGGGCAATCGGCTGTACTACCTGGTCCATTGGAAGGGTTATCCTATCTCTGAACGATCTTGGGAACCGGCCTCTCATGTTCATGCTCCAGCTCTTGTCAAGTCTTTTCACAAGAAATACCCTGCCAGGCGGGTCGGGTCCCCCGGAGGGGTCCTTGAGGAGGGGGCACTGTCACGCTCAGCTGCTGGGAAGCTCTGCAGTCCTCTCTGTGTGCTTGATTGACAGGTGTCTGAGCCACCCCTTCCTGATGATGTCACAACCAGGCTTTTTATTCTTGGCTTCCTGTTTCTCCAGTGACAGTTTGTTTGTTAACTTTTTGGCTACTGATAGGATTTCGCTGAGGAATCTCTCTAACTGCTGCTTTTCTGTTGCCAATCTCTTCAAGGATTTACTATGCTGGATTAACCTTCAACCTCCTGATTACCTGTCTCCAAACAATGCAAGTACTGTTTGTTTTGTGAAACTTTCAAACTTCCTGTTTACCTACTGCAAACCCTGCATATTCAGACTACTCTGTGTACTGCCAAACTATTCAAATACTGTTATTTCTGTGAAACCTTCAATCTGCATGTTTACCTGTTTCCAAACTCTGCAAATACAATTATTCAGTGTAAACCTTCAAACTGCTTGATATCCTGTTGCCAATCTCAACAAGTACTGATTAATCTGTGTTAACCTTCAAACTACCAGCTTACCTGTTGCTATCTCTGCAAGTTCTGACAACACAGTGTTAACCTTCAAACTACCTGACTACATGTTGTTTATTCTGCAAGTTCTGACTACACAGTGTTTACCCTCAAACTGCCTGATTACCTGTTGCATACTCTGCAAAAACTGTCTACACAGTGTTAACTCTCACACTGCCTGATTACCTGTTGCATACTCTGCAAAGACTGTCTACTCAGTGTTAACCCTCAAACTGCCTGATTACCTGTTGCATACTCTGCAAAGACTGTCTACACAGTGTTAACCTTCAGACTGCCTGATAACAAATGACCTACTCCTGCATTATTAACTGTTTCCTGTTTTACCCTTCTTCTGTCTGAGTATAAGTGGACTATCCCTGCTCTCCTGATACTGTGGAAGACATTTCCTGAAACCAGTTCCTTATTCAGAAGTCTATCTGGCTGATATCATGAATTACTTTGGCACAGACTAACCCTGCTCCATATCGTGAGTACTTTGTTTTTTGGAGGTTGTCGTGGGGTCACGTCCTGGATTAAACTCAGAGTGCAAGGGTGTTGTTTAAGTTCGCCCTAGCATTTGGGTCTTCTTCTGGACATTTCCTAACCTGACAGATAGGAGTCATGAAATTCAAATATCCTATTGCGAGAACAATATAATGTAATATGTAAAAAGTAAATTTTACCTTTTCATTTTTATCCACAACTTTGTATTGTAGAATCCCGGGTTTCTGGTGTTTTGAAAATGTGAAATGATGCAAAACTAGGATCTATAAAACTGGGCTTATATTCAGGAAATAATGACTGTCTTTTTGGTGCATACAATAAACAGTTTAGAAAATCACACACACAAAAATCAATGCAATGTTGATTTTTGACAATTTTTCAGTTTTTCTTGAAACTAATCATTTCTGTGTTCTGTCTGCTTAAAAATAAAAATATGACTGTTTGTGTGTAACTGACAGATGAAGCATTGACACTTAAAGGGGCAGTCTAGTCCAAAACAAACTTTTATTATTCAGATAGGGCATGCAATTTTAAACAATTTTTCAATTTACTTCTATCGCCAATTTTGCTTTGTCCTCTTGGTATTCTTAGTTGAAAGCTAAATCTAGGATGTTCATATGCTAATTTCTAAGCCCTTAAAGGACGCCTCTTAGCTCAGGGCATTTTGACAGTTTTTCACCACTAGAGGGTTTTAGTTCATGTGTTTCATATAGATAATACTGTGCTCACGCACGTGGAGTTCCTAGGAGCCAGCACTGATTGCCTAAAATGCAAGTCTGTCAAAAGAACTGAAATAAGGGGCAGTTTGCAGAGGCTTAGATACAAGATAATCACAGAGGTAAAAAGTGTATTAATATAACTGTGTTGGTTATGCAAAACTAGGGAATGGCTAATAAAGGGGTTATCTATATTTTAAAACAATAAATAGTCTGGTGTAGACTGTCCCTTTAAGTGCAAAAGCCTAAAAAATGGATTCAACTCAAAAATGACTTGGTAGTGAAAGGGTTGATTTAATCTAAGAAAATATTGCATTTCCAGCATGATATTGAAGTTATGCAGCTCATCTTGTAAAGCAGATATGTGACATTTTTGTAAAATGCAGAGATCTGAAGAATTTCCCCTAAGTTATTGGATTTGTTTATACAATAAGACGGAGTTAATAGGAAGTGAAATTAAAGGAACAATGGAGAGTGAAGGCCAAATTCCAAGTTAACAGGGTATGAATGAGCAGTGAGTCAGAGGTGAACCAACCTTGAACCATCATAAAGTGATACCAAACAAAGAACCAGTGTCTGCAACACAGAAGATAATGATATTTTACCAGTTCCACAGAAGAAAAAGATTTTTTCACTTTCATAATTTTCCACTTCCATATTTTTTTTCTTTTATAGTTTTATATCTATATAATATAATAATTCAAAGTTTAATTTTGCATCCTTAAATAACCTATAAATTATTATTATAGAGGTTTATTAACTCTGGAATCTATATTTTGTTTTGAGTGTTGTCCTTTTATGTTGAGGGGGTCTTCTGATCTATGAACAGTAAAAGTAACTGGGGGTAAACATTAATATCCAGTTCAAAGAAAATCTTTACCTGGTTTTATAAATAATGGCCTGATGCACTACTATTGTATATAAAAATTCTAGCAAACGTTACCTTCCTTACAGGTAGATTACGAATTGTGCGTTCATGTTTTAACGCTGAAAAAAATATCCATTTCAGCGTTAAAACAGCAACGCAGCCATTACAAGTCTTGTCGGTATAGCTGTACCGCAAGCCTTTTAGACTGTAACGCAACGTCAGTCCCTCACTCAAAAGAATGACGTTTTTTCATGGGACTTCCATAGCGCAGCCATTAAGAGTCTTGTGGTGAGGCTAAAAAGCTTGCGTTGCATCCTATACCGACAAGATCCGTACCGCCATCTGAGAGCAGTAGTTATGAGTTTTACGCTACAAAACTGTTACATAAAATGCATAACTAAACTGTTACAAAGTACACTAACACCCATAAACTACCTATTAACCCCTAAACCAAAGCCCTCCAGCATCGCAAATACTATATTAAAGTTATTAATCCCTAATCTGCCGCTCCAAACATCGCCACCATGAATAAAAGTTATTAACCCCTATTCCGCCGCTCCCTGACACCGCCGTCACTATAATAAACCTATTAACCCCTAAACCGGAAGCCGCCACAATGAAATATACTAAATTAAACTATTAACCCCGAAACCGAAAGCCCCCCACATCGCAATATACTAATTTAAACAAGTAACCCCTAAACCTAACGCCCCCCCTAACTTTATATTAAAATTACAATTTCCCTATCTTAAATGAAATTAAAACTTACCTGTCAAATTAAAAAAAACTAAATTTAAACTAACAATTAAACTAATATACAGTAACTATTAAACTAAAATTAAACTAACTACCAATAAATACACATTAAAAAAAAATCCTAACACTACTATAAAAATTACATTACAAAGTATCTAATAACACAAAAAATACTAAATTACAAAAAATAACAAACAAAATGATCAAAAATAAAAAAAGAATTACACCTAATCTAATAGACCTATATAAAAAAGAAACCTAGCCTACAATAAACTACCAATAGCCCTTAAAAGGGCCTTTTGTAGGGCATTTCCCCAAGTTAAATTGCTCTTTTACCTGTAAAAAAAAACACAAAGACCCCCCAACAGTAAAACCCACCACCCAACCAACCCCCCAAAATAAGAAACCTTACTCTAACAAAATCTTAAGCTACTCATTGCATTGAAAAGGGCATTTGTATGGGCATTGCCCTTAAAAGGGCATTCAGCTCTTTTGCTTGCCCTGAAAAGGTCATTCAACTCTTTTAAGAAAAGTCCAAACCCTAACCAAAAAAAAAACACCCCAAAAAGTTTAAAAAATCCTAACACTAACCCCCAAAGATCCACTTACAGTTCCTGAAGTCCAGACATGCAGGCGGCGAGAGGTCTTCATTCAGGCAGCTCCATCTTCATCCATCGCAGGGCCCGCATCTTCTTCATCCCTGCGGAGGCAGAGCGGTCGATGCACAGAGGCGAACGTCCAGTCGAAGATCCAAGACGGAGGTCCAGGTGAAGGTCCAAGGTGGAGGTCCATCGATCCGATGTGGAGGTCCTATTCATGTGATCGTCCGCAGCACACTGAGGATTAAAATGCAAGATACCCCTTTTATACTGGGGATACCATTGCATTTCTATTGGCTGAAAATTTTGAATCAGTCAGTGTGCGGCCGGACAATCACATGAAGAGGACCTCCACGTCAGATCGATGGACCTCCACCTGAACCTCCTCCCGGTCTTCGGCCTGGATCTCTGCCTCTGCGCATCGGATGAAGATGCTGCCTGGATGAAGATGGAACCGCCGGGATGAAGATCGTTCAAGCAGGACTTCAACAACTGTGAGTACCTAAAGAGGGGTTAGTGTTATGTTTTTTTAAGGTTTTTGGGGGTGGGTTTTTTTTTATATTAGGGTGGGCACTCTTAAAAGAGCTGAATGTCCTTTTAAGGGCAGGAAAAGAGCTGAATGCCCTTTTCAGGGCAATGCCCATACAAATGCCCTTTTCAGGGCAATCCCTTTACAAATGCCATTTTCATGGCAATGGGTAGATTAGGTTTTTTAGATAGTATTTTTTTATTTTGTAGGTTTGGGGGTGGGGGGTGGGGGGTTGTAATGTTAGTGGGTCTTTGTATTTTTATTTAGAAAAAGAGCTGATATCTTTAGGGCAATGCCCTACAAAAGGCCCTTTTAAGGGCTATTGGTAGTTTATTCTAGATTAGGTTTCTATTATTTTGGGGTGATTTTTTTTTTTTAAATGGGTATTAGAATAGGAATCATTTTTATTATTTTGGATAATTTGTTTTTTTTTGTGTAATTTGTTTTTTGTTTTGGGGTGGGTTTTTATTTCAGCTTAGGGGTTGGGCATTTCTTAAAAGAGCTGAATGCACTTTTAAGAGCAGGAAAAAAAAGCTGAATGTCCTTTTAAGGGCAATAGGTAGAATAGGTTTGACTTTATTTTTATTTTGTGGGATTGGGGGGTGGGGGTTTGTATACTGTTAGGGGGTGTGTTTTCATTTTGTAGGAAAAGAGCTGTTATCTTTAGGGCAATGCTTTACAAAAGGCCCTTTTAAGGGCCCACAAAAGGCCCTTTTAAGGGCCCTCGGTAGTTATTATAAATTAGTTTTTTTGGGGTTTTTTTGGAGTGCTTTTTTTTTTTGTTTTTTTTTAAAAAAAGGATATTAGAATATGAATAATTTTTATTGTTTTGAATCATTTTGTTTGTTATTTTTTCTGTAATTTTAGTGTTTTGTATTTTTTGTAATGGTAGGTTTTAGTGTAAGGCAGCTTAGGTTTTATTTCACAGGTAAGTTTGTATTTATTTTAACTAGGTAGGTAGCAGATAGTTAATAACTTTTTACTAACTAGTCTACCTAGTTAAAATAAATACAAACTTACCTGTGAAATAAAAATAAAACCTAAGCTAGCTACAATATAACTATTAGTTATATTGTAGGTACCTTAGGTTTTATTTCACAGGTAAGTATTTAGTTTTAAATAGGAATTATTTAGTTAATAATTGCAAATTAAATTTAGTTCTATTTTAATTATGTTAAAGTTAGGGGGTGTTAGGATTAGGTTTAGGGTTAGGTTTAGGAGTTAATAGTTTAATTTAGGTTGTTGCGATATGGGGGGCAACAACCTAAATAGGATAGGTAGTGGTAGTGATGTGGGAGGCCAGAGGTTTAGAGGTTAATAGCTTTATTTAGTGGCAGCGATGTCCAAGAGCGGAGGAATAGGATTTAACATCTTCATTATAGTGTGGGCGATGTTGGGGTGCGGGGGAATAGGGGTTCATAAATGTAGTATAGTGACGGCGATATTGGGGGCGGCTGATTAGGGGTTAATAGATTTATTTTGGTGGCGGCGATGTCGGGGGTGGCAGATTAGAGGTTAATAACTTTATGTAGGTGTCGGCGATGTCGGGGGCAGCAGATTAGGGGTTAATAACTTTATGTAGGTGTCTGCGATGTCGGGACAGCAGATTAGGGGTTAATAACTTTATGTAGGTGTCGGCAATGTCGGGACAGCAGATTAGGGGTTAATAACTTTATGTAGGTGTCGGCGATGTCAGGGTCAGCAGATTAGGGGTTAATAACTTTATGTAGGTGTCGGCGATGTCGGGACAGCAGATTAGGGGTTAATAACTTTATGTAGGTGTCGGGGATGTCGGGGTCAGCAGATTAGGGGTTAATAACTTTATGTAGGTGTCGGCGATGTCGGGGTCAGCAGATTAGGGGTTAATAGATTTCTTTTGGTGGCGGCGATGTCGGGGGTGGCAGATTAGAGGTTAATAACTTTATGTAGGTGTCGGTGATGTCAGGGTCAGCAGATTAGGGGTTAATAACTTTATGTAGGTGTCGGCGATGTCAGGGTCAGAAGATTAGGGGTTAATAACTTTATGTAGGTGTCGGCGATGTCGGGACAGCAGATTAGGGGTTAATAACTTTATGTAGGTGTCGGCGATGTCGGGGTCAGCAGATTAGGGGTTAATAACTTTATGTAGGTGTCGGCGATGTCGGGGTCAGCAGATTAGGGGTTAATAGATTTCTTTTGGTGGCGGCGATGTCGGGGGTGGCAGATTAGAGGTTAATAACTTTATGTAGGTGTCGGCGATGTCGGGGCACCAGATTAGGGGTTAATAACTTTATGTAGGTGTCAGCGATGTTGATTGCATCAGATTAGGGGTTAATGATGACTTTATTTAGGTGCCGCGATGTTGGGGTCGCTGATTAGTGGTGTTTAGACGTGGGGTTTATGTTAGGGTGTTTAAACTTAACTTTTTTCCCCCCATAGACATCAATGGGGCTGCATTACGGAGCTTTTTATTCTGCACTTCAGGTGTTAGGTTTTTTTCTAACTACAGTACTACAGAATTATCTCTGCGTCTGTTCAGTTTGCTGGGCAACTGTGAGGTTCCAGTCTGCTTCCTTGCACTTTTTGGGGCTATTCGTTTGTGAGTATCAGTCTTACATATTTTGCTTGTCCCCTGGTATTGTGGTATTAGGCCATTGTGTTTCCTCTGTGTTTCTTTTTTCAGGTTTTTTTCTAACCCGCTTTCCCCATTGATGTCTATGGGGAAAGCGTGCTCGAGCACGTCAAAGTAGCGCTTGTATTTTGTGCGGTATGAAGCTCAACGCAACCATATCGCACGCACAAGCCATCTGTTTCAAAACTTGTAATGGCAGCGCTATAGAGGGTGAAATAACGCAACTTTTGTTGCGTTCGTTAAATACCCTCTAGCGCGCATAACTCGTAATCTACCGGAATTTGAATAACAGATAGCTTTTTTGTTTTATGCTCAAGGTTAGTGTAATGGTCAAACAACAGAGCTGTGGGGGTTAAACAGCTTTAAATGGACAGTCTAGTCAAAATTAAAACTTTCATGATTCAGATAGGGGATGCAGTTTTAAACAACTTTCCAATTTACTTTTATCATCAAATTTGCTTTGTTCTCTTGGTATTCTTTGTTGAATGCTAAATCTATGTAGGTTCATATGCTAATTTCTAAGCTGTTGAAGCCGCCTCTTATATCAGTGCATTGTGATCGTTTTTCACAGCTAGACAGCGCTAGTTTGTGTGTGCCATAAACATAACATTGTGCTCACTCCTTTGGAGTTACCTATGTGTCAGCACTGGTTGGCTAAACTGCAAGTGTCAAAATAACTGAAATAAAGGGCAGTCTGCAGAGGCTTAGATACAAGGTAATCACAGAGGTAAAAAGTATAGTAATATAACTGTATTGGTTGTGCATAACTGGGAAATGGGTAATAAAGGGATTATCTATCTTTTTAAACAAAAAAAAATCCCTTTAATCATACTAGCAAAAATATTTTTTTTAAGAAATGTAAAAGTAGTTCTATCTATCTATATATCTTTCTGTCTGTTTGTAACATTGCAAGGCACCAGTAGCCACTGCTCTCTATGCACCTTATTAGTTAGCTCCTTTTTAACTGTCTCAGGAGCTACAAACAGGTCTTTCATTGTAATTTGCAAACTCATAACCAGAGAGGTTTGAGTCATTCTTCCAACTCAACAACACATATGTTAAAAAAAGGTATATTCATACTTTTCCGTCATTTTCTTCTGATCTTTATCAGCATTGCTATACACAGTAATCTACATTTTACTTAAAATAGACCTCTTGATATCTGTGTCTTGGTTTTTAGTTTTTTTATTGTCTGGACCTTTTCTGAAAAGCTTTTAACATTATCACTCCAGATGGAGCTATATAGCAAGAAGGTATTTCATGGGTGAACGCATCCTTGTATCTTGGTAAGATTCCATCTGTGCAGAACTAACCACATTCCAGACACACACTTTTCCCCCCACAATCTGATAAGGCATCTCCTTATCTGATAAGATGCCCTCTTATGCCTGGTACAAGTCTCCAAACTGGTGATACATTCCAGCACCTTTTAAAAACTTTCTGCAAAAAAATAGTAGTGTTTAACCCTCTAAACTTCAACAAACCCCCACCCATTCTGTTTGTCAAATCATCCCTCCCAATTCCATGGTATTACAAGGGGGGATGGATTCCTCAGGCTACAGGATATCACTTGACCCCAGAGTGCTGAGCTGCTTCTTAACCTGGGATGAGCATTTCTTTTATTTTTACAGCCTTTTGAAAAGGTGCAGTTACTTTGTATAATAACAATCAAGAGGAGCAAAGTGATATTTAAAGGGACATAAAAGTAAAAATTATACATTTAGTATTATATTACTCGTTATCCTTTGTTTAATTAGATAATTTCTATGAGAGTATATATTAGCGCTGCGGAATTCTGTTGGCGCTCTACAAATAACCGACAATAATAATAATAATAAAATATATCTAGGCAGGCTTCAGAAGTGCACATATGTCTCCAGCTTTATATGGCAACACTACGCTGTACTGGTTCATCTATCCTATACTGCAAAATGAAAATGCTCTAATATGTTACAGCATTTTATTATTGCATTATTGATTGTATCAGGCTTTGTGCTTAACTACTCCAAAATGATTAAACACATAGTTAAAGTAAGCTCCAAAGTAGTAATAGATTACTAAGAGCTAACTGAACACATCTGGTGAGCCAATGGCAAGAGACAAATGTGTGTAGCTACAAATCACCAGTTAGCTCCCTATAGAGCATTGCTGTTGAGGATATGTACATATGTTTTTTTAACAAGAGATACCTAGAGAACAAATCAAATTTGATAGAAGTGAATTAAAGTTTTGACTTTCCTTTCCCTTTAAATAAAGATTTTTAAAGACCCATCTATTTTTAACTGTCTTTGTCTAAAGGAACATTAATTCCACATAAAACATTTAATTATGCTTAGTGATAAAACATTTGTAATGCACATTTATTATTTATGTTGCATGTTTTGTATTGTAATTTAATCTAAAATGGTTTGTTTTTTTCCTGTTCCCAGACAGGCTGTAGTGTATTCAGTGGTATTCAGAACCTACATGCTGCTATTTGATTGATAAATATTTGCAGGAACTTAGTTTACATCTCTCTCTACCTGGCACCAGTAAAGGACAGAAGATAAACTTGAGGTGTTTCAAGAGGTGTGTCCCTGGACTGCTAAAAATGAAAAGTTTTCTTACAAAATGATAATTTTGAATACAGATCTTTTGCAACTCATTGCGTTAATCTCTGATGCAACAATATTACAAGAAAATGAATGTCCCTTTAATTGAGTTCTGTTCTCTTAACATTTTACTATTAAAATAGAGAGAAATATATCAATTGAATGCCCTGTTACTGTAACAGCATTAGAATATTGAATTCCTGTTTAGTTATGAATAAAAGTGTCTGAGTCAGGGAGAGGAGGAGGTAGAAGATGATAATTCTGTCACTGCTCATTGTTGACTCTTTGTCACCTGCACAATTTTTTTTTTAATTTACAAATAACTATGCAAACGCATAGTCACAGTCTTAGCGCACAGACATTATTAAGTCACAAAGTACACACACTCACAGACACATTATTATATATGTAAAATATGCACAAACAAAGACAAACGTGTCGTGTCTAAAGCATGGAAAATATGTAGTATCAATGACTTGTAACGCCTACATTCATTAATTATTTATGTAACTGTATAAGTCTTTTTAATTACTATGACACCTTATGGAGTAGAATCAGAAATGCATGGGGGAACTCTCCTAATCTTAGTTAATTGGCTCTGTTACAAAACACCTGAGTTGGAAAGATTTGTCCTACTGAGAGACCCTTAATGAATCTTGTAATCTAGGTTAATGACTTCCAATTTTTAAAATAATTTTGCAGACAAGGTATCTTACCTAATTTGTTTTGGTATCAAAATTAGACTGTCAGCTCTGCAGGACAGCTGGTTTAGAATTCTTTCTTTTTTCTTTTTATTTTTTTATTGAGGTACTCAAAATAGGCATACAAACAGTATAAGTATATAAAGAAAATGGCATACAGTGAGTTTTCTTAAAATGTCAAAGGAAAAATATGCAGTCCAGCTTAGTTTAACAACGATGTGACAAACCTCCCACGTAACTCACCGACAAAACAATACACAATTAAAAACAGCAAAGTTAATATATAGTGCCTATACAAAAGGGAACCTTCTTTAGCCAACACTAAAGGTCACTCTTGGACCTAACATAAGGAAAAATATCTGAAAGTGAGGGAAGGTAAAATGAAAAAGGAGAGACCACTCTTGGATCTCACAATTATGACCTCGGATTTTATAGTTTATTTTTCTGTGATGCTAAAGTCAAATGTAATGGGTAGCAGATACTACAAATTATACCTTTACATGTCTGACTTGGAGAGTGTTTATTTTTGGGCTCATCTGATGTGGGATCTGTAATCCATCAAAAATCTTGCAGTGTAGCAAATAGATAGGCCGTCTGGAGAATTATATCAATCAAAAATGATTAGATGACTGGAGCAGAGTGGTGTTGTGCGACCGATCATGGCCGCCTCCCGGAAGTCCCCGGTTTAGAATTCTTAATAACAGAGCTTTCCAGATACATATTTGTAAAATTCTCATATTAAGAACATAAATGTATTTTTTTAAATGTATTTTTCTTATAAATGAATCAGCAATGAAAAAAAAATAAAAATAAAAGTGGCATTTGTAGGCTCATCTGGGGGCACATCCCTTCAATGTATCCTATAATATAAAAGGCCAGGTGTGTTTGTCCGAAGCTGTCATGCGCAGTAAAGACTGCGCGAGGACAAACACACCTGGCCTTCAACAGACTAACCTCCAGGCACCTGGGGCCGACCGAACGTTACAGGGGCGGGGCCGGACATGACGCGCGCGGGACACGGACGGGCGGAGTTGGGTTTGATGTGGACGGGGCCGGACAGGGACATGCGACTGTGAAAAATAGAGCTCAAAAGAGGGGGGATAGAGAGAGAGAGAGCAAAAGAGGGGGGATAGAGATCAAAAGAGGGGCATAGAGAGAGCAAAAGAGAGGGAAAGAGACAGCAAAAGAGAGGGGGGAGAGCAAAAGAAAGGGGAGAGAGAGAGAGAGAGAGAGAGAGAGAGAGCAAAAGAGGGGGGGGAGACAGCAAAAGAGATGGAGAGAAACAGAAAAAGAGAGGGGGAAAAGAGAGCAAAAGAAAGGGGTGAGAGAGAGAGAGAGCAAAAGAGAGGGGGAGAGAGACAGCAAAAGAGAGGGAGAGAAACAGCAACAGAGAGGGGGAAGAGAGCAAAAGAAAGGGGAGAGAGAAAGCAAAAGAGGGGGGATAGAGAGAGCAAAAGAGAGGGGGGAGAGAGGGAGCAAAAGATGGGGGAGAGAGAGCAAAAGATGGGGGATAGAGAGAACAAAAGAGAGGGGTGATAGAGAGAACAAAAGAGAGGGGGATAGAGAGAACGAAAGAGAGGGGGAAATAGAGAGAACAAAAGAGAGGGGGAGAGAGAGCAAGAGAGAGGGGGGAGAGAGAGAGCAAAAGAGGGGGGATAGAGAGAGTTAAAGAGGGGGGATAATGAGAGCAAAAGAGAGGGAGAGAGACAGCAAAAGAGAGGGGGAGAGAGCAAAATAAAGGGGGGAGAGAGAGAAAAAGAGAGAGAGAGAGACAACAAAAGAGAAGGGGGGAGAGAGAGCAAAAGAGAGGGGGAGAGAGAGAGATCAAAAGAGATGGGGAAGAGAGCAAAATATATGGGGGAGAGCGCAAAAGAGAGGGGGAGAGAGGGAGGAAAAGAGAGGGGGAGAGAGAGAGAGAGAGCAAAAGAGAGGGGGGAGAGAGAGAGATCAAATGAGAGGGGGGAGATAGAGCAAAATAGAGGTTGGGATAGAGAGAGAGCAAGGGGTGGCACCGCTGTTCTGCAAAAAAAAGGCCTGTGTACACAGGCTTTAGGACTAGTGTTATTATAATTATATATTGCATTTATTTGTAATGTGACAATAGATTCGGCAATGCTATGCAGTGGTACAATAAATAAAGACAAGGCAGGAAAGACATACAATACAGAAAGATTACAGGGCCCTGCTCCCTAGAGGGATTACAATCTAATCTTCTTTATTTCCTTAGCTGTGGCCTATACTAGTAAAACATATAAATGAGCTCATGCACTAAACAAGCTATTAAGCTTCAAATTGTTGCAGGGTCACAGTTCTGGATACAAATTTTAAATAAATTGTTTTGTTTATTATAGGAGATTTCATTTTGATCATAAAGAGACACTAAACATTAACCATATTTACAGTATTAATTTAAAGGGACGTGAAACCCCACATTTCTCTTTCATGACTACAATTATCAAATTTTGCTTCATCCTCAAGTTATTCTTTGCTAAATAGATATCTAGATAGTTTGAGTGCACGTCTGGAGCACTACATGACAGGAAATAGTGCTGCCATCTAGTGTTCTTGCTGATGTGTAACATTATTGAGCTTACTTTCCTGCTTTTCAACAAAGGATACAAAGAAAACTAAGAACATTTGATAATAGAAGTACTCTGGAAAGTTGTTTAAAATGGTATGTTCTATCTGAATAATGAAAAAAAAAATTTTTATTTTATGTCCCTTTAAAACACTGCAGTATATTGCCATTTTACTTTACATGAAGAATGTGAATTTCTCAAACATGTAGTTTATCCCTTTTGTCTGTCCCTGGCTCCGTTTAAATTTTTTAAACAGTGTTGGCAATTGTATAGTCAATCAGATGATTATCTTATCTTTGCCTGCATACACAAAGCCCACTACGTAGAGAGAAAAACTGGAAAAGAACATTTTAGTGCATATCTCTTGCACCCCCAATGGAAGTTTTTTGTTTGTTTGTTTTTTTATTTATTGAAGCTTTTGTTTATATATTGTTTCTGTACCCATAACTGCAGCATTGAAATGTTTAAAATAGGTGGTAGTTTTGCAGGATCAAGCATCTATTTCAAATGACAAATTAAAAAGTAAAGGAGCTATTCATAAGCAATTCTATACTCTCCAGCAGGTGAAATTGATAACACTGTCCCTTTAAAACAACTAAAACTACCTGCTGACACTGTTTTTAAAAATAAACATTTTGGATCCAGCAGTTCCCACATAAAGGTAAACTTTCTGCAACTGGGGAACTAAACCATTTTATTCAGTTTATTATCTTGCAGCTGAAAATAGCAATATACTCAATGGTTAAAAGTGCCCTGCAAATGAGTTAACGTTTAGTGTGAATTTACTGTCCCTTTATTTATAATTCACGTGCTCCTTTGATAACAATCACACACAGTGACACAGAACAAAGAGACAGTTGATAACAGAGGCAAATATCTAAGCTTCACATGGAGACTAATTTTCATATGCACAGAAAAAACATAGAGAGTAGCATTTACATTCTCCTCGTCAACCGCATGTGCTAAGTATAGCAGGGATTAGCAGAAATCTGAATGATCTGGTTGGACAGCACCAGTCAGCCAATCATATAAATCCATGTGTCCTTACAAATGTTCTTCCGTATTCCTGCTGTCTATTATGCACCTGACACGCTGAGCTATATTAACTAGTTCCTACACTTACAATATTTATTTCTTAAGCAATACACAAAACAAGAATCCTTACTTGTAATATTCCTAGTGTGTTAAAGGGACAGTTCATATTTGAAGTGTTACTAGTAATCACCTGAAATGCAGTGTTAATTTTGTTGACTAAAACTAGACTAAAATGAGTATAAAACTAAAGAAATTCTGATGACTAAAATATGACTAAAACTAAAATGGTATTTTAGTCAAAAGACTATGACTAAAACTAAATCAAAATTTGCTGACAAAAACATTTTATGCAAGGTGTTATCAATCCATATCTAATTACTGCTCTTTTGTCAAATGTACGAAACTTAATTTTATAAAATTTTAAGATAAATAATGTTATATACCACAACAGTTAAATCTGTTAAATCTGTATTGCATGTTCAAACCGTAATACCATAAATAAAAACAGGTTAATAAACCTTTACTCCAGGAGTATATAATGAGTTTGGAAGTTCCAGAGCAGTGCTAATATCGTTGCCGAAATTTTTTCGAATCTGTGAACAATCAATTGATTCTTCCTATAGAAATAAGCATAAAAGATGAGTATGCGTTTAAGTTATGCTGTGCCTGTGCTAGCTGTAGAAACTTTTTGTTGTGTTGAGAGTTACTTGATACTTGTTTTAATTATTAACAGAGAACTGTTAAAGTTTTTATATTGGGTAATATGTTCAATACAGCCAATAAAGTTTACAGGTTTTTTTTTATATATATTTTAAAGTTGCACTTCTGTTTGTTTATGAAACTTGGTTTTATTTAATTTTAAGTTTAATAAAGATGTTATATATCACAACGGCTAAATCTGTGTCTGTATTGCATGTTTAAACCTTAATACCATAAATAATAACAGGTGTTATGTTTACTCCTGGAGTATGTAATCAGTTTGCAAATTATAGAGAAATGCTTAAATAATGCATTACACTTTAACTAAACCCCTTAGATTTTAATCAACTAAAATATACTGGAGATTCAGTCGACTAAAATCTTTCTGGAGATTCAGTCGACTAAAACTAAAACAATTCAGATGACTAAAATACGACTAAAACTAAAATGCCATTTTAGTCAAAAGACTAAAACTAAGACAAAATCGAAAATTTGCAGTCAAAATTAACACGGCTGAAATGCACTTAATTCCTTAACGGTCAGAAAGGCTGTCCAACTACCTTACATACAATGGACTTGGAAAGTCTTTTTTAATTCCATAATGCGTATAGTGTCTATTTAACGCCAAAAACACATATGTTTATGTGTGTGTACATATATTTATGTATTTATATGTGTATATATGTATTTAAGGCATATATATGTGCACATACAAACACATAAATACATATGTACACACATATAGACGTACATATAAGTGCATTGGAGCCCTTTGCAGTCAAGTAGATGAAAACATGAAAAGCATATTTATGCAATATTCATATTTAATAATGGTTTTAACTGTTTATTTACAGTATATATTTCACATTCCAATGTTCTTCAGATAGGGGAATATGTTTTAAGTATTTATAAATAGATATTCCTATATAGAATCATTTATATATAGGTATAAATATAAAGTAATGCAACATATCATGAGATATACTGTATAAATATATATATATATATATAAAAATATATTTATGAATAGATAGAATATATTCTTCTATTTGAAGAACATTGAAATGGGAAATATTCATATTCTCATGTTGGGTTAGCGCACTTAAGAATATGGGATCAGGTTTGTGCACGATTAGGGTGTTAGGTTAAATTTCCAATTTTTTTGCTCCATTGACTTTGATTGGGGAATAGGTTATTGTGCGCGCAATATCCTAAGTTCGGCTTTTTACGCACATCAGGTTGGCGCACAAGCGAAAACAGTTTACTTTCAACCCAGAAACACAGGTGCAACCAGACGTGAGCTTACTTATAGCGCAGTTAAAACTCTAACGGGAGTGTTCAATTAAGCATCACTTGTAATCTGGAACTGATTCGGGTGGGGGGAGGGGGTGATCTGGTAATGACATAGCAAAATCAAAGTCCACTTCGACCCCTGTCTCGGCCACCAATAGTGGAATCAAAGCAGGTCCACAAAATAACAGAATATATTAATTTATGTTTATGAGCAATCCCCTAATTTGACCTTGTTTTTCAGAAAAAAACAAGGAAAAAGTGTTATGAGAGCTATGTTGTATAGATAAAATTTAAATGAGATATATTTGCCTCATAACATCATGAGCTATTTTAGTATCTTTAGACTTGAAATGAGACAAATTTCATAAACGTATTAGCTTGTAACTCTCCATAAATAGCACTTCAGCAGTAAGCTATGGATAATTTATACAGAAATTGGTTATATATCATGAAAATGATAATCAACAGTACTGATAAAATGATAATATTGCTAATTCAAGTAGAGAATAGTAAATGCAGACTTAACACATAAGGGGTTAAATGTTTTAGTTAATTACAGTCTAGATAATAACAATACCACTTAACCAACCATAACCTTCAATATAGACACAACACTCAGAGTTGGGAGAAAAACCCACATCCCCCAACTGGGGGAGGGGTTGTTTCATTAATAAATAAATAAATAAATAAATAAATAAATAAATAAATAAATAACTCTTTTAACCAATGAACTGCTACCAGCTGGCAAGATGATCTTGTCCTATCAACCCAAAGATAACTGCATAAGGGGTGTGGCCGCCCTGAGAATGAGGATGCCCTCATTCCGCCTACCTATCCACTCAAGGAAGATCGACCAGCAAGCCGACCTATCTATAGCCCCTCAGCGACTAGGGTCCTAAACGCCCACTCTATGTTCCTTCTATGGTTGTTACAGAAAAATTGTGGAAATTTTTGCCACACCCCTTTCCACCACCAAAAGAGGACAAGGTACTCTTGCCACCACTAAACATAAGAGGAAGCCAGGACCTGCCTAATATTACCCAAAACAAATATATACCCCTGTCAGATAGGTGTAATTGGTCTCTTCATGCGAGACCACCTTCCTTCCTGAAGTCAGCACCATCCTACTCACGCCTCTATTAAGTTTTATTTTTCACACGGAAACCCACCTTTCTGGTGGCCCTATGTCTCCAGATGTTCATAGATATAATATTAGACCAAATGATGGTCACTCCTTGGAATTGTGTCATAAGCCATCTGACATCAGACACCATTACACTTGCCAAATCTCCCATTGGCATAGTCCCCATGTCATTCCCTTCTAAATGAAGGAGAATAATGTGAGGCCTACCCCATCTTCTCCTGGCTTCAGCAACCTGCTCTAACAAACATAACCACAGCATAATCCTCCTGCCTAGCCATCTATTGGAAACCTTCTCTGACGGCAGTCCCAGCTGCTGGCCTCCTGGCTGTGATGCAGCCTGAATGGCCACCCAGTGGATGTAAAAGTGGCCAAAAATCCATATTATCCTGCTCCCTGCAGCCTGACCTGTAAAGAACAGCAACAACCCATAAGGGCATGGCTTCCACTCAATAACACACTAATACAAAACGAAACTGAACTAGAACAACGTAATGCAAAACATACAATTAAACTCCTATCTTAACACTGATTTAAAGGCCTAATATATTTTTTATATTGCCCTGATGATCAATGGTCTAATGCCTTTATCTGTCCTTCTGAACACCCAAACATGGCCGCATTCGTGGCAGACCCAATGAAGAAAGAGTGAAGAGCCACCACCGTTAGGTCCCATCCTAGGCTGCACAAGACCCTTCTCAGTATAGTCCTAAATATGAATTGTGTATGACCCATCCTTATGTACCAAAAAATAGCCCCTCCACATTTAGCCTGATTTCTATAAATTTCCTGCACACCACCACCGGACAGATAGATGGCTCCACCTGTGAAAGCAAATTGAGCCATCTACCCTTCCCTGTCTGATCTTTCTTAGATCTTGCTACGAACACTAAAACTGCCTGATCTTCCAATCTCACATGATTCTATAATAAACCTGCACCTGCGGTTGTCCTGGATTTTGCTACTAGTTTGCTGATTCTAAGGGCTACTAAGTATGCCAGTGAAAATGCAACGGAGAACAATAATGCTTCAAAACTGGAGTCACAAATACCTTCTAGTTGTCCCACTAACTGTGCTAGCCTGTCCTTAGTTATCGTCTCTCTCAAATCTGCCCCCTAACCTTTGAACTCCCCTCAAGGCTTCGCTAGCTAAAAAAACTCCTAGTCACGTCCTCCACCCCGTTCAACTTAGAGAAAAATTCTACTACAGTAGCCCTGCCCCCAATTGCACCAGGAGATAAGCCTGCCACATCAAGGGAACCTAACCAGCTAATGAATAACTGAACTGAAGGGGTCCTCCATATGGTATTGAAAAAATTCAAGAATTTACCCCACTCACTCCAAGCAACACTGTATGCCTGCCAAGTCCTATGTGCCAGCGAACCTTTTAGCATCCTTAACGCAGCGCCCCCAGAACTCACCACCTGCCAGGGATATGTTGGACACATGTTACCCTTGCTGTCTGCGCCTGGTGCCAACTCCCTTAACCTAGCCCACTGAAATCTTGATAGAGCATCGGCTACCCCATTGTGAACCCCTGGAACATGTCTAGCGCTAAACACAATGTTATGCCTCAGTATCTAAGCACTAGCAGCCTAAGTATGTTCACTACTGGTGGAGAACTGCAGAAAGGCTGTTAATGGCATAAACTACACTTTGATTGTCACACCAGAAAACTACTGTCCTGTTCTGCAACCGATCCCACTACAGTTCAAAAGCTACTAAGATTGGGAATAGCTCTAGGAGTGTCAGATTCCTTACCAGGCCTACGCTGTTCCATTCTGGTGGCCAAGTTGATACACAACACAAACCGTTAAAGTACGCCCCAAAACCTGCACTACTGGCCGCGTCCGTGAATAGGTGCAATTCTTGAATGGAAATTGGGGAATCTCTCCATATTCTAACTCCATTAAATTCCCTCAAGAAAAGAAGCCATACCCGCAGGTCCGCTTTAATAGCCTGCAACAGTCTAATGTGTGATTTAGGATTGTGGTAATCCCCTTGTGGCAGCCTCCATTCTCTGGCTAAATATCCTACCCACCGGAATGACTCTTGTTGCAAAATATAGAGTCCCAAGCAATGACTGAAATTCCTTCAAGGTAGCCTGGCCTGTTTTCAAGATGACGGAGATGGAGGCAGCAGTTGCCTGAATCTTAACACGCAGGAGTCTACACTCCTTTACCACTGTATGCACCTTTATCCCCAGGAAAACAAGGCACATAGCTGGGCCCTCTGTTTTTTCACTTGCTAAAGGAACCTTAAACTCAGCCATCAAGGATTGCATCACCCCCAAAAGGTATGCACACTCACCTGACTCCGCTAATCCCAGAAACAAAAAGTCATCCAGGTAATGTGCCACCTACCCAAGGCCGGACTCGTGCACCACTGCCCAATGGAGAAAGGAACTAAATCGTTCAAAGTATGCACATGATATGACACACCCCATCAGCAGACAGCGGTCCACATAGTACCGGCCCTGAAACCTGCAGCTCATCAAGTTAAAACTATCCGGGTATATTGGCAAGAGATGAAAAGCAGACTTGATGTCGACTTTGGCCATTTCTGCTTCTGTTCCCAAACTCTGTACTATAGCTAGTGCTGACTCAAATGACTGATAGGCTACTGAAGTGTCAGACTCATCCAGCGCATCATTCACTGAATTTCCTTTTGGGTGTGACAGGTGCTGGATGAGTCTGAACTTCCCTGGTTCTTTCTTAGTAACAACACCTAGTGGTTAAACTACTAGATTCTCGGATGGAGGGGAAGAAAAGGGGCCCGCCATCCTACCCAATCTGACCTCTTTATCAATTTTTTCTTGCAAGGCCTGTGGAAATTGATACACTGATTTTAAATTGCGTATAGAGAATGGGGGAGAAACTAACCTACAAACTGGGATGTGAAAACCAAAAGGTAAACCTGCGAGAAGAAATTACGCCCCTTCCCTATCAGGGTAATCCCTAAGGGCTCTAAACATTGCCACAAGATTTATTGACGTGTGCGCCCTTTCCTGTAGGACCCTGTCTGAACGGTTGCTTGCCAGTGTAACTATCTCTTTTCCTATTACAGTTGTTCCACTACAGTAGATGCACACTTCCTGGAAAAGGTACTGCACTCCCCTATTATTATTATTATTATCAGGTATTTGTAGAGCGCCAACAGATTCTGCAGCGCAGTAAACATAGTCGGTGTACACAATAGCTTTTGTAGGAGTGGGTAGAGGACCCTGCCAAGAGTTTCACTGTTGTAGTCGGCTCTTATGAAGCGATCTGTAAACAGCTGGGCCCATAGGCTTACAATCTAAGGGGTTCAAGGGGAAAGCAATGGAGTTGGGAAAGGTTAGTGTTGGTTGTATGCATCCCTGAATAGTAGAGTTTTTAGGGAGTGCTTGAAGCTGTTAAAACTAGGGGAGAGTCTTATTGCATAGCTTTTCTTGAAAACGCCAGCATTCTCAGCCCCTTTTCTTATGAAAGGGGCAGTTCTGCTGACCTATACTAGGTGGTTTTACTGGCGCTGAATCTGTACCATCCAGGAGATCAAGATTGAACCATAGGTCCATTTCTTTCATCCCAAAGTTCAGCACTGGGTTCGCTTCTAACATCCTCCTGAATTGAGCGTCATATTGATGCCAAGCCATTCCTTTCCCTCTTTCATGGATGTCTTCAATGACCTCCATATATTTAAAGATATTCACAGCTTGACCAGGGTTTGCTTCAATGTAGAAGGAAGCAAGGACCCCAAAGCAGCACATCCACTCCTGATACGTTTCAGGCCTTTTTTGCCTTCTTGTCCCCCGTACCATCCTCTGCCATCTCCTTAACCTGTTAGAAAATAGAAAAGGAAAAGAAGCGCCTCACTTACAACCCTGTGTGCTGTTTGAACAGAATAGTCTCACAAATATTCTAGAATGAACATACAGAAAAGAAAATAAACAGCGCTTAGCCTATATTAAAATATAGGATAGCTAGGGATGTGGAACAACCAAGTTAAAAATTAATGTTAAAAGTGAACTAAATATAATGCTATAGATCTGATATGATAAATATAAAACATTTTATTATTACACAAATGAAAGCAGACAAATTATCTGAAAATGCATATGCTTAAAATAAACTAAAATTAGCAAATGTTAAAAGTCAATAAAAAATCATAGAGAGGGGAGGACGTCTCCTCAGCCTCTAATATTGCATTATTATCACTTCAGCTTTTTGATTAGACCACCTTTAGGTATGATACTATTAAATCCAACTCAGTCCGAGTGTCATGGGTTGCAACTTCTGTTTAAACACCCTTTAGTAATATAAATCTGGATAATATCAGAGAATGTTGCAATTTGCCTTTCACTCTAGAGTTCAATAAATTGTTGCAATTAACAGGTTTGTATAAGATATTTCAAAAAAAGAGAGAAGTTAGATCACACTGCGCTGGGAGAATGGATACACTTATAAGCCAATGGGTTAAATGGAGATTCCTCTAACTCCAAAAACAGGTAACTGACACAACCACAGTGGTGTTCAAAGAACAACACTATTTAGCCCTTGGCATGCCGAAACAGCCAAAATAAGTGAAAACCAAAAAGTAAGTCACTTTATATTCCAAAGACCAAAAAGATACATAATTCTATAGTAAAAAAGACTTACCGGGAGAAATGAGTCATAAAATGGATACAAATTTATTAAACATCACAGACAATTCATAAAATAATCTATCTTATCCCCTAATGCACTGATCAGGCATAAAAATAAGTGTAGCAACAGTAAAATAAATGTCCCTATAAAATAAAATCTAAACAGAACAATGCAAAAAATAAAATAAAATCAGAAATGCATTTAAAACTAATGGATCGCTGGGATGAGAGGTCAAAGTGGTGATCCAAGGGAGGCAATCAGATTTGGAAACCACGTCAGCTGGAGGTAAGAACCGTCTGGAGCTGCAATGAGATCGAGACCCGGATCAAAAGACAAGAAAAGAGCCACAAAATTATGGTGTTCACTTTTACTTACACCATAATGGTATTATGTACGCTCCGGCTCTTTTTCTTTTCTCCTGGAGTTTCAGCAGATAGTTGCTGCAATATCCCCTCTTTTAAGCAACACTTTTCAGTGAGTCAATCCGGACCACTCAAAGAAAATCTTGCAATCTCGGCCAAAAGGAAGTTTTCGTTAGGAACACCTGGTTCACAAGCGTAAGTGGGAGGAGCAACGCGTTTCAGCCCGTTCTGGGCCTTTGTCAAGCTCCTGATGATCGGAGTATCCGGTCTTTTAAACCATCTAGGATACCTTTGATTGGCTGTAACTCAGAGTGAAACAGTCACTATATTAGCATAATCGTCTGATGCAAGCATGGAACAACTCCGTAGCCTTCAGACATGCATACAAAGAGATTTTTCTGTTATTAACATATAAACAGTGTATTCGTTATATACTAACCAGTTAACAAGTGTATCATTACAAAAAATGTAACAAGTGCTAACTTTATATACTTGATACAATGTAATTTAGTCAGATGTTTGAAACAATTTCTTAACCTCAAATATATTGCCGGTTTATATTCTGTTTCTTAAAGGGACAGTACCCACAGCTAAATGTGCACAAACATCAGATTTTGTATTTGATATAAAAATATTTTCAACATATTTGAAAGAATGAATAATATAACGATCAAACAATAAAGTAAAATAAAAATAAAGAAAAAAATAAAAATAAAAATAAAATAAAAATAAAAATTGGAGATAAATATAGAGAAAATATATAATAAATAACAGTAAAAATAATTAATATTTTTGTAACCATGTATGACTCATTTCTCCAATGGGACAAAATCTGAAGATATATAACCTACAAAAAATATAGAAAGTTAATAAAGACTATGCATATATTATTGTATATTCCATACATTATTCCTTATAGTAGACATATAGCCTCAGAGGTGTGAATTCTTATATATTACCCTACAGTTGTCCGATTAACATCATTATGAAGTTGGGCCATATAAAATTTGGGCCATATAAAATTTAGTTAGTCTCTAAGGCAGAGCTTTCCAAACTTTTCATGTTGGTGACACACTTTTTAGACCTACATCATTTTGCGAAACAGTAAATTAGATGTACTAGCAAACAGGAGGTTAAACTGTTTTAAGAGATACAGACACATACATAAATGATATAATAACGAAATGTATTTACAAGTAACAGTATGTATGTGCAAGAATTAAAAAAAAGTTTAATAACACCAATAGCTACTTACTATTTTAATGGGATGTATGAGGCTGATGGGATGAACAGAGTTTCTGAATATTTGGTGGAATATTAGGTAAAGATACTCGCATTTCATGATCAAGCATTTTTAAGCTACCACTTCCTATCTATATATCAAGAGTAGTAGCCGCAATGCACTACTGGGAGAAAGCTGCAAAAAAGACCAAAAACACTGACTTCTGACTTAAGCTCAGTGTTTAAGCTGCCACACTCAGTGCTCTGCGAGCCTGAATGACTACTGCCCGCGCTGCAAACACACTGCTGTCCCACTCACTGACTACACATGCAGTCAGGAGCCAATGTGCCGCCAATGGGAAAAGTTTCAGTTCCCGGTGAGCAGCACTAATAAGTTAAGATGATCTGTGACCCACTAGGTATCTTTTTTTTTTTTTTAAGTTTTTTTTTATTTATATAGATATCACCATCACATGAACAAGGAGACAGAAGAAAAGAAACCATAACAAATAAATTTCAGCGCCTCGCAGGGCTATAAATACATAATTACAATCCAATTAGGACATTATACTATACATAACCAAAAAAGAAAAAAATGGATTATCATAATGTTGTCGATCAGTATATCATAAAGACATTTGGATGACATTCCTAATTTCTAAGTCTTATTTTAAAACATACAAAAAGATTCAATATGTAAATCTATGCTGTTGCCAAAAATTAAGATATAATCATCAAATAAATACCTAAACTAAGCATAATTAACTAAATCAAAATAAATACTGTTAAAATACAAACAGAACAGCACAAAACCAGAAACCAAAACAAAAACAGAAAACAACAAACAAAAACAGAAACAAAACCAAAAAACAGCAAACAAAACCAAAAAACAGCAAACAAAACCAAAAAACAGCAAACAAAACAAAAAAAAAAGGGGTCACCCCCTCTCCCCACCTTAGCCCACCCCTCATCCATATCTTTGACTAGTCAGGCAACTAGCTTATACTTCTAGAATTAACCATCCTTCCCAGATGTCGATACCTGTCTGACAGTACTAATTGCTGTAATAAAAGAATGTCCTGTAAAGGGGATAAAATCTGACTTTGTAAATTTTCTGATAGTGACATTATAACCGTTTCCCATTTTACCAAAAATATCAATTGTTAATTGGAGCAAAATATTCCTAGTAAAGGCTGCTATACTGGGTGCATTTCTATCCTTCCAGTTGCATAAAATCAACTGTCTTACCACTAATATAGCTGTATTAATTAACTGTTTATTCATGATCTCTTTCTCTATAACCAAAAAAATAATTTTTTCTATCTTGAGTTTAACTTTAAAAGGTAAAAACTTGTTGAGCCAAAACTCTACTTTGCACCAAAACTGTTGAATCTTTGGGCAAAAATAAAAAGCATGGATCAAGTCAGCTTGGGGGGAGCTACATCTTGAGCACTTCACGATTTCTTGTCTCTTCCATCTAGATATCCACCAGGGAGTTAAATAAGCTCTATTTAATAATTTGATATGAGATTCTCTAAATGAAATTACTTGTGTGTATTTCAGGATCGATATAAAACTTTTTTTTAAAGCGATCAAAATTTAAATTTCTAAGATCCCTGCGCCACTTGATATATAAGTCTGATAGTAGAGCCGCAATGCACTACTGGGAGAAAGCTGCAAAAAAGACCAAAAACACTGACTTCAGACTTAAGCTCAGTGTTTAAGCTGCCACACTCAGTGCTCTGCGAGTCTGAATGACTACTGCCCGCGCTGCAAACACACTGCTGTCCCACTCACTGACTACACATGCAGTCGGGAGCCAATGTGCTGCCAAAGGGAAACGTTTACGTTCCCGCTGAGCAGCACCAATAAGTTAAGATGATCTGTGACCCACTAGGTATAAATCATGTGTCAACCATGTGAAATGCATAGCAGGCAGACAGAAACAAAAAAAATGTTTTAATAAAATTTAAAAAAAATTGTGATGTAGCAGGGACACACCTACACACTGCTGCCGACACACTAATGTGTCACGACACACAGTTTGGAAAGCACTGCTCTAAGGAAACACCCTATGTCAAAATCTAGATTTAAACCATTTGGTTTCAATGTTTTTAAATCGAAAATCCATTTTGTCTCCCTTTTTAACAAATCAGATTGTATATTCCCCCCTCTCCAATTTTTTCTTATTTTATCTATACCTATATAGGAGAAGCATTTTAAATCCCCATTATTACATGCAGCAAAATGTTTGGGGATGGGTAATTCCTTATTCCTCTCTAGGTCATATTTCTCTATGGACCATATGTGCTCTCGAATACGGTCTCGTAGGGGTCTTTCCGATTCCCCCACGTACTGCTTTCCACAAGAACATTGTATGAGATAAATCACAAATTTATCCGCACATCTTATGGTTTCATTTATTTTGAAAGATTTCCCTGATATATTTGATTTAAATTCTTTCTCCTTTTTGGAGTGTTTACATGACTTAAAAGTCGGACAAGGGAAAAAACCTTTCAATCTTTTTCCTTCTAGATTCAATTGGGTGTCTCTACTCTTACTCTTCTTCTCAGTTGGTGCCAACATAAATTTTAAATTTTTAGCTTTTTTATAAATGATTTGTGGTCTTTTTGGGAGTAGTGGTCCTATTAATTCGTCATTTTTTAGAATTCCCCAATGTTTATTTAATATCTTCTCTAGGAGGAACTTATTGTTACTATAATTTGTGATAAATGGGATAAACATATTGTCCTTCTCTAGATTCTTACTTTTCTTATTTACATTTTTATTTACTAAATCATTCCTATTTACACATCTTACCCCCTGTCTAATGCCTTCTATTTTTTCATCATCATAGCCTCTTTCTAGGAATTTATGTTTGAGCTTCCCTGATTGATCATCATAATCCTCTAGTATGGTACAGTTCTTCTTTATACGTAAAAATTGTCCCTTCGGGATGTTATCTACCCATCTTGGATGGTGGCAGCTCGTATAATGCACATAGCTATTTGCATCCACACTTTTAAAGTGCGTTTTTGAGTGTAATTTATTATTAATAGGAAATAATTCAAGATCTAGGAAGTTCACACTTAGTCGACTCTTTTCATAAGTGAAATGCAGATTTAATTCATTGTTGTTCATATTCCTAACAAAATCATCAAATTTATCCTCCTCCCCTCTCCAAATAATAAGGATATCGTCTATATATCGTTTGTAGGACACCAGGTTTGCTCCAAACTCATTGTTAGTGAGAAAACAGTGTTCCCAAAAACCCATAAATAAGTTTGCATAACTTGGAGCAAACCTGGTGCCCATTGCCGTTCCTCTTTCCTGGTTATAGAATTGTGATTCATAACTGAAAAAATTGTGGGTCAAAATAAATTTTATAGAATCCACAAGGAATCCCTTTTGTTCCTCCTTTAGATTCTCGTCTATATCTAAAAAATGTTTAACCGCTCGTAGACCATCTTGATGGTTAATACAAGTATACAAAGATGTTACATCGCACGTGGCAAGGAGAAAATCCTCCTGCCACGTGACGGTCTCTACCAATGATAGAACATCTGTGGAATCCTTTAAATACGAGGGTAGTGATTTTACATATTTCTGCAAAAAGATATCTAAGTATTCCGATAAATTGGCTGTAAGGGAGCCGATTCCCGAAACAATCGGCCTACCAGGTGGATTGATTAGTGTTTTATGAATCTTTGGCAGGCAATGTAGTAAAGGAATTTTTGGAAATTTTGGTAACAAATATCCCCTCTCTTTATCATTAAGTATTCCTTTGTCATGAGCTGCATTTATTAGCTTTGTTAATTCCTCATTATACTTTCTTGTAGGGTCACTTAATAGTTTTTTGTAAGTGACACTATCAGTAACAATATTCTCACACATTAAATGATAATCCTTTTTGTCTAAGACGACAATTCCTAAGACGACTGTTTAATTATCTCAGAAGTTTTTTTTCACAGAAAAAGGATATTGGTGCTTGAAAAGGATATTGTTGTTGCTTTATTATTGTTATGGAACTTTGTTGCTGAAATATCTTATACAAACCTGTTAATTGCAACAATTTATTGAACTCTAGAGTGAAAGGCAAATTACAACATTCTCTGATATTTACCAGATTTATATTACTAAAGGGTGTTTAAACAGAAGTTGCAACCCATGACACTCGGACTGAGTTGGATTTAATAGTATCATACCTAAAGGTGGTCTAATCAAAAAGCTGAAGTGATAATAATGCAATATTAGAGGCTGAGGAGACGTCCTCCCCTCTCTATGATTTTTTATTGACTTTTAACATTTGCTAATTTTAGTTTATTTTAAGCATATGCATTTTCAGATAATTTGTCTGCTTTCATTTGTGTAATAATAAAAAAAATTATATTTATCATATCAGATCTATAGCATTATATTTAGTTCACTTTTAAAATTATTTTTTAACTTGGTTGTTTCACATCCCTAGCTATCCTATATTTTAATATAGGCTAAGCGCTGTTTATTTTATTTTCTGCATCTCCTTAACCTGATACGCTGCTCTCTACAACACAAAAATCTTAACATAATGCCCTTCTCTGATCTTTTTTGCTATCCTAGGCTTCAAGTGAGAATGTAAAGAATGCACTATGCAGGGATACGTGTCCGCTGTGCTGGACACCCCTGATTTACTCCACCCGCTAGATCCTCCTTGTACTGCTGTTACCCCAGGAGACTCTGCAACTTCACTACCCGCTGGAACACCTTTTACCGCTAAGTTCTTTGTTTTTTTATCCACTAACCTACGAACCATCCTGAATAATTTACGGTGTCCCTCATCCTTTAGCCCTGTAGAACTATCTGAGTTCCCTGATGTATAAGAATCCTCTTTTCTAATGTGTGGTGTAAGCATTGATTTACCGCCTCCTGTGACTGCAACTGTCCCTGACAACGTGGATCCAGATGACCCTGCTACCGCCTCCTCTCCAGCTGCCGCTCCTCCGGTGGTGGAATTTGGAACTCCCAGGCTGCCCGCTGTCGTCTTCTCCGCTTCTGAAATGCTATTGCAGGCCTGCGGTACAAAAGCAACAGTGGGAGCAAAACAGGAAGAAACAGAGGGCCCTGAGGACCCCCCAGCCGACCCCCCTGAATGCATGACCCAAGACAAATGCCCCTCTGAAATATGCTAACAACCTTTTTCTGAGACTTGACATTAAATTCATATGCCCTACTCTTTTTCCTATACCTCCTCTTGCCAGAGTTATTAATGTCTCTGCTGGCCCTTTTTTCTTTGCTGCCGGCTTTGCATTGTATTTGGTCCCTGCTATACCCCTTTTCCCCTTAGGCCTTACCCCTCCCAGCCGGGTAAGAGGCCCCCCAGGTCCACCATCTCCATCTGCAGCTCCGGATACCTGCATGATGGAAGGAGCTAATGATCCCTGCTCCTGTTGGTACGATGCGACCGATGCTCCACTAGGCCCCGCCACTGCTGCAGAATCAAAGGAGTTGTGAGCATCCAAGATGGTGACCGGGAGGACAGTGGGCGGAGCCAAGCCGCATAGACGCATCGCAACAACAGATGGAGCCTGCTCTGAACGCTTAAGGCCCTGCGCATCTAAGAATGGTGCACAGGGCCTACCTTCTATCCCACATTGGCCAGAAATTAATGGAGGAGATGCGACTCCCTGGAGCTCCCTTGTGAGAACCGGAGCTCAGGGGCTAAAAGCAGCTGCACAGCTGCAAAGGTAGTATGAGGGGTTAGATCAGCTGCAAAGGAGGCCACTAGTGAACAAGGAGGGGGGATAAATGTGAGAAGAAAGGGACAGATTGGAGACAGTAGGGATATAAAAATGAGCAGGGGACACTAAGGAAGCAAGGCTAGCAGGAGGAAGGACATAAGAAATAGTAGAGAAGGAAACAGAAGGGAAAATTGCAGGGGAAGAAGAAACAGGAGCAGAAGAAGAAGGGGGAGAGAAATTGAATAGACAGGCAGAAAAGCCCCAGCTAAGGATGAAGGAGCTGCAGCTGATAAAACTGCAGGGGCAGCCATAGGGATAGCCAAAGAAGAAATTGTAGAAGAGAGGGGAATATCACCCGCCATCTGGCTATCACCAGCTGTTGTAACTACAGTCTTCTTCTTTCTTGCAGGTGCTGCTTTTTTTCTTAGCAAACCTCTTAGGAGCCTTTGCAGAGCATCTGGATCTCTCCATTCTGAACCTGCAAGACAAAAACAGGTTAGTGATTTATTTCCTGTCTGCAGTTCTTTTTATCACCTCTGTATCTCCGCCTCCTCACACTCCTGCTGCCTAGCAGGAACTACCTCTTTAACCCATTCCTATCTCTCCTTTCTCCCAAAGAAATTACCTCTTAAATTGTTGTGTCCCTAATTAGGTCCTTCTCTTTCCTTATATTATTACTATTATTATCAGTTTTTGTAGAGCGCCAACAGGTTCCACAGCACTAAAGACATAGGTCTAATATGCAAGGTGACAGTTATGAGAGACAAAGGGATAGAGGACCCTACCAAGAGTTTCACTGTTGTAAATCATCTCTTATAAAAATGATCTACAAAGCAGCTAAGCTCGTAGGCTTACATGGTAAGGGGGTTTAATTGAATAACTAAAAGAGGAGAGGAACTAAGATAGGAAAATGTTAGTGTATATTATATGCATCCCTAAACAGTAGTCTTTAAGGAGTGCTTGTAAGTTTGAAAACTAGGGGAGAGTCTTGTAGAGCAAGGCAGAGAGTTACACAAAATAGGGACCTGTCTGGAGAAGTCTTGTAGACGGGAATGTGAGTAGGTAACAAGAGAGAAGGAGGTCATGAGCAGAGCGAAGGGAACAGGAGGGCGAGTATCTGTAGACGTGTTCGGAGATATAGGGTGGAGCAGTGTTATTGAGAGCTTTAAAATTTAGAGTCAGGGTCTGGCAGAGAGGTGCAGCAGATGAGGAGCGATTTGTAAGGAAAATCAGCCAACATACAGTATACAACAGAAGTGAGTACACCCCTGGCAAATATCACTTAAATATCAAATTATTCAAAATTGTATCACCTCTAAATAATTGTTTTATTTCTAAGTTGAGAAGGAGAGCATTTCCTGTTATAAACAATCAAAAACAAATACGTTAGAAATATTTTATTGAAAATACAGGCCCTAAAGTAGAAACTAGACATGTGCACCGCTAAAAAATTCGGTTCGTTTTCGGTTCGGATCGATTCGGACTTTTAGAATTTCGTTTCGGATCGAATCTGATTCGGCAAAATTTGAATAAATTCGTTTCGGATTTATTCGGATCCGAATAAATTCGTTTCGGATTTATTCGGATTCGGCTGAATTCGGTTCTATTCCGTTCCGAAATTCGGTATGTTTTTACTACACTAACACCCATTTAGTACACTAAGTCACTAACACCCATAAACTACCTATGAACCACTAAACCGAGGCCCCCCCACATCGCAAACCCTATAATAACATTATTTAACCCCTAATCTGCCGATCGGATATCGCCGCCGCCTACATTATAGCTATTAACCCCTAATCTGCTGTCCCTAACACCGCCGACCCCTACATTATAGTTATTAACCCCTAATCTGCCTCCCCCAACGTCGCCGCAATCTAACTATAAGTATAAACCCCTAATCTGCCGACCCGATATCGCCGCCGCCTACATTATAGCTATTAACCCCTAATCTGCTGTCCCTAACACCGCCGACCCCTACATTATAGTTATTAACCCCTAATCTGCCTCCCCCAACGTCGCCGCAATCTAACTATAAGTATAAACCCCTAATCTGCCGACCCGATATCGCCGCCGCCTACATTATAGCTATTAACCCCTAATCTGCTGTCCCTAACACCGCCGACCCCTACATTATAGTTATTAACCCCTAATCTGCCTCCCCCAACGTCGCCGCAATCTAACTACAAGTATTAACCCCTAATCTGCCGACCCGATATCGCCGCCGCCTACATTATAACTATTAACCCCTAATCTGCTGTCCCTAACACCGCCGACCCCTACATTATAGTTATTAACCCCTAATCTGCCTCCCCCCAACGTCGCCGCAATCTAACTACAAGTATTAACCCCTAATCTGCCGACCGCAAATCACCGCCACTATAATAAATGTATTAACCCCTAAACCGCCGCACTCCCGCCTCGCAAACACTATAATACATTTTATTAACCCCTAATCTCCCGCCCCCATCGTCGCCGCTACTATAATAAGGTTATTAACCCCTAAACCTAAGTCTAACCCTAACCCTAACACCCCCTAACTTAAATATAATTTAAATAAAACGAAATAAATTTACTATAGTTAAATAAATGAATCCTATTTAAAACTAAAGACTTACCTGTAAAATAAACCCTAAGATAGCTGCAATATAACTAATAGTTACTTTGTAGCTATTTTAGGATTTATATTTATTTTACAGGCAACTTTGTATTTATTTTAACTAGGTACAATAGCTATTAAATAGTTATTAATTATTTAATAACTACCTAGCTAAAATAAATACAAATTTACCTGTAAAATAAATCCTAACCTAAGTTACACTAACACCTAACACTACACTATCATTAAATTAACTAAATAAATGAATCATATTTAAAACAAAATACTTACCTGTAAAATAAACCCTAATATAGCTGCAATATAACTAATAGTTACATTGTAGCTATTTTAGCATTTATATTTATTTTACAGGCAACTTTGTATTTATTTTAACTAGGTACAAAAGCTATTAAATAGTTATTGACTAATTAATAGCTACCTAGTTAAAATAATTACAAAATTACCTGTAAAATAAATCCTAACCTAAGTTACAATTAAACCTAACACTACACTGTCATTAAATAAATTAACTACAAGTACCTACAATTATCTACAATTAAATAAACTAAAGTACAAAACCCCCCCACTAAATTACAAAAAAAAACAAACACTAAATTACAAAAAATAAAAAAATATTACAAGAATTTTAAACTAATTACACCTAATCTAAGCCCCCTAATAAAATAACAAAGCCCCCAAAATAAAAAAAATGCCCTACCCTATACTAAATTACAAAAGTTAACAGCTCTATTACCTTACCAGCCCTGAACAGGGCCCTTTGCGGGGCATGCCCCAAAGAAAACAGCTCTTTTGCCTGTAAAAAAAAAAACACAATCCCCCCCCCACATTACAACCCACCACCCACATACCCCTACTCTAACCCAAACCCCCCTTAAATAAACCTAACACTACCCCCCTGAAGATCTCCCTACCTTGAGTCGTGTTCACCCAGCCGGGCCGAAGTCTTCATCCGATGGGGCAGAAGAGGACATCCAGACCGGCAGAAGTCTTCATCCAAGCGGGGCAAGAAGAGGTCTTCCATCCATCATACAAGTACCAAAATACAAACAAACACTAAATTACAAAAAATAATAAAATATTACAATAATTTTAAACTAATTACACCTAATCTAAGCCTCCTACTAGCTATTAATATAGCTTCAATATAACTAATAGTTACATTGTAGCTATTTTAGGATTTATATTTATTTTACAGGCAACTTTGTATTTATTTTAACTAGGTACAATAGCTATTAAATAGTTAATAACTATTTAATAACTACCTAGCTAAAATAAATACAAATTTACCTGTAAAATAAATCATAACCTAAGTTACAATTACACCTAACACTACACTATCATTAAATTAACTAAATAAATGAATCCTATATAAAACTAAAGACTTACCTGTAAAATAAACCCTAATATAGCTGCAATATAACTAATAGTTACATTGTAGCTATTTTAGCATTTATATTTATTGTACAGGCAACTTTGTATTTATTTTAACTAGGTACAATAGCTATTAAATAGATATTTACTGTTTAATAGCTACCTAGTTAAAATAATTACAAAATTACCTGTAAAATAAATCCTAACCTAAGTTACAATTAAACCTAACACTACACTATCATTAAATAAATTAACTACAAGTACCTACAATTAAATACAATTAAAAAACTAAACTAAAGTACAACCCCCCCCCCCACTAAATTACAAAAAATAAAAAAATATTACAAGAATTTTAAACTAATTACACCTAATCTAAGCCCCCTAATAAAATAACAAAGCCCCCCAAAATAAAAAAAATGCCCTACCCTATACTAAATTACAAAAGTTAACAGCTCTATTACCTTACCAGCCCTGAACAGGGCCTTTTGCGGGGCATGCCCCAAAGAAAACAGCTCTTTTGCCTGTAAAAAAAAACACAATCCCCCCCCCCCACATTACAACCCACCACCCACATACCCCTACTCTAACCCAAACCCCCCTTAAATAAACCTAACACTACCCCCCTGAAGATCTCCCTACCTTGAGTCGTGTTCACCCAGCCGGGCCGAAGTCTTCATCCGATGGGGCAGAAGAGGACATCCAGACTGGCAGAAGTCTTCATCCAAGCGGGGCAAGAAGAGGTCTTCCATCCATCAGAAAAGTACAAAAAAACAAACAAACACTAAATTAGCAAAAATAATAAAATATTGCAATAATTTTAAACTAATTACACCTAATCTAAGCCCCCTACTAGCTATTAATATAGCTACAATATAACTAATAGTTACATTGTAGCTATTTTAGGATTTATATTTATTTTACAGGCAACTTTGTATTTATTTTAACTAGGTACAATAGCTATTAAATAGTTAATAACTACCTAGCTAAAATAAATACAAATTTACCTGTAAAATAAACCCTAACCTAAGTTACAATTACACCTAACACTACACTGTCATTAAATTAACTAAATAAATTAATCCTATATAAAACTAAATACTTACCTGTAAAATAAACCCTAATATAGCTACAATATAACTAATAGTTACATTGTAGCTATTTTAGCATTTATATTTATTTTACAGGCAACTTTGTATTTATTTTAACTAGGTACAATAGCTATTAAATAGTTATTGACTAATTAATAGCTACCTAGTTAAAATAATTACAAAATTACCTGTAAAATAAATCCTAACCTAAGTTACTATTAAACCTAACACTACACTATCATTAAATAAATTAACTACAAGTACCTACAATTAAATACAATGAAATAAACTAAACTAAAGTACAAAAAAAACAAACACTAAATTACAAAAAATAAAAAAAATTACAAGAATTTTAAACTAATTACACCTAATCTAAGCCCCCTAATAAAATAACAAAGCCCCCCAAAATAAAAAAAATGCCCTACCCTATACTAAATTACAAAAGTAATCAGCTCTATTACCTTACCAGCCCTGAACAGGGCCTTTTGCGGGGGCATGCCCCAAAGAAAACAGCTCTTTTGCCTGTAAAAAAAAACACAATACCCCCCCCACATTACAACCCACCACCCACATACCCCTACTCTAACCCAAACCCCCCTTAAATAAACCTAACACTACCCCCCTGAAGATCTCTCTACCGTGTCTTCACCCAGCGGGCCGAAGTCTTCATCCGATGGGGCAGAAGAGGACATCCAGACCGGCAGAAGTCTTCATCCAAGTGGGGCAAGAAGAGGTCTTCCATCCATCAGAAGTCTTGATCCAGGCGGCATCTTCTCTGTTCATCCATCCGGAGCGGAGCGGCAGCATCCTGAAGACATCCCACGCAGAGCATCCTCTTCTTTCTTGATCCGACGACTAGGTGACTGTACCTTTAAGTGACGTCATCCAAGATGGCGTCCCTTGAATTCCGATTGGCTGATAGGATTCTATCAGCCAATCGGAATTAAGGTAGGAAAAATCTGATTGGCTGATTCAATCAGCCAATCAGATTCAAGTTCAATCCGATTGGCTGATCCAATCAGCCAATCAGATTGAGCTCGCATTCTATTGGCTGATCGGAACAGCCAATAGAATGCGAGGTCAATCTGATTGGCTGATTCCATCAGCCAATCGGATTGAACTTGAATCTGATTGGCTGATTAAATCAGCCAATCAGATTTTTCCTACCTTAATTCCGATTGGCTGATAGAATCCTATCAGCCAATCGGAATTCAAGGGACGCCATCTTGGATGACGTCACTTAAAGGTACAGTCACCTAGTCGTCGGATCAAGAAAGAAGAGGATGCTCTGCGTGGGATGTCTTCAGGATGCTGCCGCTCCGCTCCGGATGGATGAACAGAGAAGATGCCGCCTGGATCAAGACTTCTGATGGATGGAAGACCTCTTCTTGCCCCGCTTGGATGAAGACTTCTGCCGGTCTGGATGTCCTCTTCTGCCCCATCGGATGAAGACTTCGGCCCGGCTGGGTGAACACGACTCAAGGTAGGGAGATCTTCAGGGGGGTAGTGTTAGGTTTATTTAAGGGGGGTTTGGGTTAGAGTAGGGGTATGTGGGTGGTGGGTTGTAATGTGGGGGGAGGGATTGTGTTTTTTTTTTACAGGCAAAAGAGCTGTTTTCTTTGGGGCATGCCCCGCAAAGGGCCCTGTTCAGGGCTGGTAAGGTAATAGAGCTGTTAACTTTTGTAATTTAGTATAGGTTAGGGCATTTTTTTTATTTTGGGGGGCTTTGTTATTTTATTAGGGGGCTTAGATTAGGTGTAATTAGTTTAAAATTCTTGTAATATTTTTTTATTTTTTGTAATTTAGTGGGGGGGGGTTTGTACTTTAGTTTAGTTTTTTTAATTGCATTTAATTGTAGGTACTTGTAGTTAATTTATTTAATGATAGTGTAGTGTTAGGTTTAATTGTAACTTAGGTTAGGATTTATTTTACAGGTAATTTTGTAATTATTTTAACTAGGTAGCTATTAAATAGTCAATATCTATTTAATAGCTATTGAACCTAGTTAAAATGAATACAAAGTTGCCTGTACAATAAATATAAATGCTAAAATAGCTACAATGTAACTATTAGTTATATTGCAGCTATATTAGGGTTTATTTTACAGGTAAGTCTTTAGTTTTATATAGGATTCATTTATTTAGTTAATTTAATGATAGTGTAGTGTTAGGTGTAATTGTAACTTAGGTTATGATTTATTTTACAGGTAAATTTGTATTTATTTTAGCTAGGTAGTTATTAAATAGTTATTAACTATTTAATAACTATTGTACCTAGTTAAAATAAATACAAAGTTGCCTGTAAAATACATATAAATCCTAAAATAGCTACAATGTAACTATTAGTTATATTGAAGCTATATTAATAGCTAGTAGGGGGCTTAGATTAGGTGTAATTAGTTTAAAATTATTGTAATATTTTATTATTTTTGGTAATTTAGTGTTTGTTTGTATTTTGGTACTTGTATGATGGATGGAAGACCTCTTCTTGCCCCGCTTGGATGAAGACTTCTGCCGGTCTGGATGTCCTCTTCTGCCCCATCGGATGAAGACTTCGGCCCGGCTGGGTGAACACGACTCAAGGTAGGGAGATCTTCAGGGGGGTAGTGTTAGGTTTATTTAAGGGGGGTTTGGGTTAGAGTAGGGGTATGTGGGTGGTGGGTTGTAATGTGGGGGGGGGATTGTGTTTTTTTTTTACAGGCAAAAGAGCTGTTTTCTTTGGGGCATGCCCCGCAAAGGGCCCTGTTCAGGGCTGGTAAGGTAATAGAGCTGTTAACTTTTGTAATTTAGTATAGGGTAGGGCATTTTTTTTATTTTGGGGGGCTTTGTTATTTTATTAGGGGGCTTAGATTAGGTGTAATTAGTTTAAAATTCTTGTAATATTTTTTTATTTTTTGTAATTTAGTGTTTGTTTGTTTTTGTAATTTAGTGGGGGGGTTTTGTACTTTAGTTTATTTAATTGTAGATAATTGTAGGTACTTGTAGTTAATTTATTTAATGACAGTGTAGTGTTAGGTTTAATTGTAACTTAGGTTAGGATTTATTTTACAGGTAATTTTGTAATTATTTTAACTAGGTAGCTATTAATTAGTCAATAACTATTTAATAGCTATTGTACCTAGTTAAAATAAATACAAAGTTGTCTGTAAAATAAATATAAATGCTAAAATAGCTACAATGTAACTATTAGTTATATTGCAGCTATATTAGGGTTTATTTTACAGGTAAGTATTTTGTTTTAAATATGATTCATTTATTTAGTTAATTTAATGATAGTGTAGTGTTAGGTGTTAGTGTAACTTAGGTTAGGATTTATTTTACAGGTAAATTTGTATTTATTTTAGCTAGGTAGTTATTAAATAGTTATTAACTATTTAATAACTATTGTACCTAGTTAAAATAAATACAAAGTTGCCTGTAAAATAAAAATAAATCCTAAAATAGCTACAATGTAACTATTAGTTATATTGTAGCTATATTAGGGTTTATTTTACAGGTAAGTCTTTAGTTTTAAATAGGATTCATTTATTTAACTATAGTAAACTTATTTCGT
Source organism: Bombina bombina (assembly GCF_027579735.1). Classification (NCBI taxonomy): domain Eukaryota; kingdom Metazoa; phylum Chordata; class Amphibia; order Anura; family Bombinatoridae; genus Bombina; species Bombina bombina. The sequence goes on along the minus strand of NC_069501.1, from coordinate 1,063,782,519 downwards.
TTTATTTAAATTATATTTAAGTTAGGGGGTGTTAGGGTTAGGGTTAGACTTAGGTTTAGGGGTTAATAACCTTATTATAGTAGCGGCGATGTTGGGGGCGGGAGATTAGGGGTTAATAATTGTAGGTAGGTGGCGGCGATGTTAGGGAGGGCAGATTAGGGATTAATAAAATGTATTATAGTGTTTGCGAGGCGGGAGTGCGGCGGTTTAGGGGTTAATACATTTATTATAGTGGCGGCGATTTGCAGTCGGCAGATTAGGGGTTAATACTTGTAGTTAGATTGCGGCGACGTTGGGGGGGGGCAGATTAGGGGTTAATAACTATAATGTAGGGGTCGGCGGTGTTAGGGACAGCAGATTAGGGGTTAATAGTTATAATGTAGGCGGCGGCGATATCGGGTCGGCAGATTAGGGGTTAATACTTGTAGTTAGATTGCGGCGACGTTGGGGGGAGGCAGATTAGGGGTTAATAACTATAATGTAGGGGTCGGCGGTGTTAGGGACAGCAGATTAGGGGTTAATAGCTATAATGTAGGTGGCGGCGATATTCGGTCGGCAGATTAGGGGTTAATAAAATAATGCAGGTGTCAGCGATAGCGGAGGCAGCAGATTAGGGGTTAATAAGTGTCAGATTAGGGGTGTTTAGAGACTCGGGGTACATGTTAGGGTGTTAGGTGCAGACTTAGTGTTTCCCCATAGGAAACAATGGGGCTGCGGTGTTAGTTTTTTTTCAGCCGAAACTCCCATTGTTTCCTATGGGGAAATGCCGAATCTTAACGAGCTAATTCGGATTTATTCGGAGATACGGCAGCTATTTCGGATTCATTCGGTAGATTCGGAAGTATTTTAATTCGGAAATCCGAATCAATCCGAATCTCCGAATTTACCGAATTTACCGAATTTCCGAATTAATCCGAAACGAACCGCACATGTCTAGTAGAAACTTAATGCAACAAAAGTGAATACACCTGTGGTCACTGACACACAAGTTAGATCACTGAAACAAAATTGAGTACACCTATAATTTCCAATTAGCCTAATTGCATGAGCATAGTTACCAAAACAGTCTAATTTTTTGACCAATGGACTGTGTCTATCTGGAAGTCTGCATCATGTCTCCACATGGAAAAGAATTGCCAGAGGAATTGAAAAATCTGATTGTGAGACTTCACAAAGATGGAAAAGGATACAGGAAGATTGGTGACCAACTAAAAATCAGTCAAAACGCAGTTGCAGCAGTAATCAGGAGGTATAGATCCATACACAGTGCCAAAAATCAGAGCCACAGTGGCTGTCCAACTAAAATGATGCCACAGACAGTGAACTACTTGTACAATCTAGCTCTGAAAAACAGGCAACAGGCAAATGCTTCAGATTTGCATCAAGGCAAGTGGTTCTGATTTGGCTCAGGGATTATCGATAGAAATTGGAGTTTCTGTGACATCTCAGACAGTGCTAAGGACATTGCATAATGTCAACTTCTATGGACAGCATCCAAGGAAAAAACCCTTGCTTGCTCTTCGGCACAAAACTGCAAGATTAAACTTTGCTAAACAACATGAAAAGCCTGATGAATACTGGGAGCACATTATTTGGTAAAAATGGCCAAGACCAAGATACAATTTTTTGGCTCAGATGGGCTGCAGCATGTTTGGTGTGAACCTGGTCAGGATTATTACAGTGAACGCATAGTCCCAACAGTGAATCATGGAGGTGGGAGTGTGACAATATGGGGCTGAATGACTGCAAAAGGTGTTGGGGAGATGACATTTATAGATGGCACCATGAATGCCTGGGATATACCAAAATACTGGCTGACAAGATAACTCCCAGTCTCCAGAAGTTTGGCAGAGGACGAATATTCCAGCATGATAGTGATCCAAAGCACACTGCCAAAATCACAAAGGAGTTTCTAAAGGAGAAACAAATGAAATTTATGACCTGGCCAAGTATGTCACCTGACTTTAATTCAGTAGAACACCTTTGGGGTATTTTAAAGAGAATGGTAGAGCAACACAACCCCTCCAGCAAAGAGCAACTGAAAAAAATTATCTCTGAAGAAGGGCAGAACATCTCTCCAGAAATTTGTACGACACTGGTTTCCTCCATGCCAAGGAGGATCAAGTCTGTCATCAAAAATAAAGGTGGACATGCAAAGTATTGAAAAAAATAAATGATTTGAATCTTAATAATGAAACTCAAACCACAGTATTGTCAGCGCAACTAGAAGGAGAGGGGATGTGGCAGAAATTTTAACCAGATATACATATAGTAACAAAATAAAAAAAATGATAAAAATGTCTACAGCAAACGATAGCACATAAAGTATATTACATAAAAAATAAAACAAAAATGATATAATGAATGTATGTTATACCTTTAAAAGTGAGTTACACTTCCAAAAATACTTTGTACTATAATGTATAAAAATAAGTGCCCATATCTAAAACGGATGTTAACCAATATTAAACAACAAGGTGCTCAGAGTATAAATCAGACAGAATGATAGTTTTACCACTTCCACAAGCTGAGAGTTGGAAAAATGGCAAAAGTCCAGGGCAGTCCAAACATTAACTAGGAAACTGTTTCCAAGTCAATCCCTGTAATCCTTGATCCACGGGCTGCAGCTGTTTTCAGAGGCGTGTCACCCAACACTCTCTATACGACAATCCTATTGAGAAAAAAACAAGCGCAAACCCATATCAAGGTAGACGTTATATGCTTTATTCCACACACTGTGGTTAAAAACACTTACAAAATAGGGGGTGGAGACTTGTGGTGCTCCATTGAAACTAACGAATAGCAGGAACAAACTTGGCATCTACTCACTGAAAGCTACTAGAGACTGAATTTTGGGACTAAGACAACAATACGCTCCACTACTCTTCCCTGATTGGGATACAGGCTTGTTACTTTTTTTATTTTGTAAGTGTTTTTAACCGCAGTGTGTGGAATAAAGCATATAACGTCTACCTTGATATGGGCTTGCGCTTGTTTTTTTCTCAATAGGATTCTCAGTAATGGAAGTTACACTAACTTTTGTTGCATTGATTTCCTGCTTTGGGGTCGGTATTTTTAATATAGTAAATCTAAACAGTTTGTTTTTAATTTTACATAAGAGCAAATACCCTACTGTAAAACTTAGACGTAATGCAGTTACTGTTAGGTTATACAGTTTTGAATCATTTTACATTTAAGGGATATTGCACTGGGGTGTACTCACTTCTGTTGCATACTGTATAATCAGAACTATGTTACAGGAATAGGGTTGCCACCTTTCTTGGAAGAAAATACCGGCCATGCTAATTACATACATTTGCATAAATAATTAAACAGCATAACTCAAAAACTAAAGCTGATAGGACTGATTTTAGATGCTCATTTGTTTATAACTTGTATTCATCACACTCAGAAGAAGTTTCACTTTGACAGGGGCTTTCTTTCAATATTTATTCTTTATTTTCTACATTGACATGAACCTTAAAAATACCGGTGGTGTTGGTAAAATACCGGCTGGGTGGCAACCCTACCCAGGAAGGAAAGAGAATACAACTTTCAAATCCTGCAAGTAAAACTGCAAATTCTTTAAGCTAACATGACTATTAACACAGAGCCAATATTCTCTCTAACCAAGATCAGAGTTTAAAGCTCCATTTACATTTGTTGTGATAGAATTTAAAGAGTGCAGTTGGTGATACACTTGTAAAGGATAAATGACTCTTATTTTTAGATCTGTTTGAAAATGTTTCAGGGCCACATAAACATATTGCACCATCGGAGTCCTTAAGGAAAGTCACAAATGATACTGAGCGCACTGTGTCACTTGGATCCTGCGGTTCAGGTTTGTGAGATCTTTTCCCTATATAAGGTGGCAAATACTGTATTGTTAAATGATTCAGTACTATCCCAGTGATTTAGTAAAGTATGGGTCCAGGATTTCCTGGGTGGTGATATTTTTGGCGATAAACTTTCTCTGGCGTGGATCGAATTCTTCTCCTTGTATCCTGTGCATCTTCCAGTGATCCGACGCCGAGGTTCTTGCTACCGAGCACACCCCCACCAAGGAACCAATCGACAGCTTTCCCGAAGCGGTGACGTCATCCTGGCATTCTGAGGGAAAGTTCAGGCAGCGGGCGCCCACGGAGGCGGAGGAGACCACTGAGTGTGCTCACTCTAACTGAAGGTGCTGGTCCCAGATCCCGGAGGAGCTTGATTAATCCCAGTTGCAGGGTAAGAGGGCATGATCAGAGTGCCGCTCCCTTTGACATTGCATAAACTTTTGACTTTGCTTTGGGAAGACAGGGGACATTACTAGTCCCAGATACTTTGGTTCCTTTAAAAGTGGAGGCTTTTCTCATCGGTTATTTATCTGTGATTGACACACAGTAAGGACTCACCCCCTTTTCTCTTTTGATTCATGTCTCTAATTAACACCTGGTTTTCAAGTTTAGCCGGTGGAGCTCACTCAAGAAAATTGTGTCTTCTGGTGCGTGCTTTGTGTTTGGGTTGCGCTTACTTTTCATGCCGCTGGAAGAATCCAATCCATATTTCCACTCAAGCAATCTCTGTGTCAAGGGACCTTCTATATCCATGTAAGAGCTGGGCAGGGATTTATTATAGAGTTTATACAATAAACTTTCCAGATTTGTGAAGTTCTTGTCCAGGGTCTGAATTAGCGCACTTTCCCATATGGCCACAACAACGCCTCTATTTGCACATAGAGTACGGGGCACAAAAGTATTGGTCTCAAAAGTATTGAGGATTCTGCCAAAGCTCTCAGAAAGTATGTCCTGTCAAGTATGCTGCACGGACAACACGTTTGGATGACATCTTCGTTCCTGTAGTAAGAGGCAATTCTACGACTCTGAGGATCCGGTTTTTAGCCAAAGTTGAAGTCATTGTGCATGCCTATACAGGACTTCCATAAATCACAAAACAGGTCACTTAGGTTTTATTTCCACACTATTTAAAGAGGTTTTAAAAAGGGACATTGCTTTTGTGCATAGACCAAACAATCTTATGCCATTTTAGTACTTGTTAAACAATGGTCTAGATTCATTAAGTGTATATTCATATCTGTTTATTAGTCCTTCATTTCTGGTTGGTCCTAAAAAAGTAAATATTTAACAATATTAATTGGCCAGTTTTATGTAATGGCGCACAGCCAACAATAACCAATAGAAATGCAAGAATACATAAATCATGATCACAACATCAGGAAAACTGTTGTACAAACACCTTCATGCAATGAGGCCCATTTATCAAGCTCCGAATGGAGCTTGAGTGCCCGTGTTTCTGGCGAGTCTTCAGACTCACCAGAAATGCAAGTTATGGAGCAGCGGTCTAAAGACCACTGCTCCATAACCTGTCCGCCTGCTCTGATGAGGCGGACAGAGATCGCCACAATTCAAGCCGATCGAGTACGATCGCGTTGATTGACACCCCCCTGCTGGTGACTGATTGGCCGTGAGTCTGCAGGGGGCGGCATTGCACCAGCAGCTCACAAGAGCTGCTGGTGCAATGCTGAATACGGAGAGCGTATTGCTCTCCGCATTCAGCGATGTCTGTCGGACCTGATCCGCACTGTTGGATCAGGTCCGACAGACCTTTGATAAATAGGCCTCATAGTCTGTATGTATTACATTTTTGCATTAGTGTAATTTTAATTTACAATGTTCTTTACAATGTGAAATAGCGTTTTATTTTTCTTCTGCTAGTCATGGAAAACGGGATCTTATGCTTTAATTTCAAGATCCATTGTACAAAGTTTCTAAAAATATCAAGAGGAAATATGTGGGTAATAGATCCCATTTTGAAATGACAGTATTTTGTGTTGTGCCAATAGCAAAAACATGTAGAGGTTGTGAAATCAATATTTGTTTTTAAAAAGAAAAGAACAATATTGTTTAATCCATTTAAGCTATAGCATTATGGGTATACACCAAGGGTTTTTGTCTACACAGGCAAAGGTGCATTTTGACACACACCCGCCGCCAAACCCCCACCACGACACCATAAACCTCCCGACAATACCACCCACCTCCCTGCCCTCCTCCACCCCCATACCAAGTACATTGTAATGGTGCTCCATTAAGCTAACTTATTATTCATTTCACTGAGAAGAAAAAAAAATGGTTTTGTAAATTGCATTTTAAAATGCATATTTACTAAGGCAGATACATACAGAGTACAGACACATATACACACTAACATATACATAACACATGTACAGACACACACATTTACACATATTTACAGGCACCACATGCACCCAGACACACACATTTACACATATATACAGGCACCACATGCACCCAGACACACACATTTGCACATATATACAGGCACCACATGCACCCAGACACACACATTTGCACATATATACAGGCACCACATGCACCCAGACACACACATTTACACATATATACAGGCACCACATGCACCCAGACACACACATTTGCACATATATACAGGCACCACATGCACCCAGACACACACATTTGCACATATATACATGCACCACATGCACCCAGACACCCACATTTGCAAATATATACAAGAACCACATACACCCAGACACACAGACACCCACATTTCCACATATATACAGGCACCACATGCACCCAGACACACACATTTGCACATATATACCTCCCAACATTTCAAAATTAAAGAAGGGACAGCTCCGCCCGCGGCAAAAAATGTAAGTGTGGTGGGCAGAAGAAGGGAAGGGGCTTAAAAAAATCATAAGACCAAAGTAATATAAATAAAATTCTAAATAAAGTAATATATTTTAATACTCTTAGGCAGCAAATCAAACACAAGCTCAAACCACTGGTATAGCTATGTGAGCTCTGTATTTAATTAGCCTTTGCAGAGACAGTACTAAATATTTTTATCTTAATTGAACATTTAATAATAGATTCTTTAAAATTGCTCTCTGCATTCCCCATTAATATTCTAGATTCTGGCCTTTAAAGTCAACAAAAATGCACAGTAACACGCTACATAGCATACACTTACACATGCAGATATACACACACTACACAGCATACACTTATACATGCAGATATACACACACACTACATAGCATACACTTATACATGCAGATACACACACACACTACATAGCATACACTTACACATGCAGATACATACACACTACATAGCATACACTTATACATGCAGATACACACACACACTACATAGCATACACTTACACATGCAGATATACACACACTACACAGCATACACTTACACATGCAGATATACACACACTACATAGCATACACTTATACATGCAGATACACACACACTACATAGCATACACTTATACATGCAGATGCACACACACTACATAGCATACACTTATACATGAAGATACACACACACACTACATAGCATACACTTACACATGCAGATACACACACACACTACATAGCATACACTTATACATGCAGATACACACACACTACATAGCATACACTTACACATGCAGATACACACACACACTACATAGCATACACTTATACATGCAGATACACACACACTACATAGCATACACTTACACACGAAGATACACACACACTACATAGCATACACTTATACATGCAGATACACACACACACTACATAGTATACACTTATACATGCAGATACACACACCTATATAGCATACACTTATACATGCAGATACACACACACACCTACATAGCATACACTTATACAGGCAGATACACACACACACACACACACTACACAGCATACACTTATACATGCAGATACACAGACACTACATAGTATACACTTATACATGCAGATACACACACACTTCATAGCATACACTTATACATGTAGATGCACACACACACTACATAGCATACACTTATACATGCAGATACACACACACTACATAGCATACACTTATACATGCAGATACACACACACACACACCGCATAGCATACACTTATACAGGCAAATACACACACACTACACAGCATACACTTATACATGCAAATACACAGACACTACATAGTATACACTTATACATGCAGATACACACACACTACATAGCATACACTCATACATGCAGAGATACACACACACACTACATAGCATACACTTATACATGCAGATCATGCAGATACACACACACACTACATAGCTTACACTTATACATGCAGATACACACACACTTATAGATACAGATAGACACACGCACTACATTATATATGGGGATCTGTAATTCATTGTATGAGGTCTTGGGGTTGGCAAGCACATTAGCTGGCAGTCTGAGGCTGCCACTGTTCGTTACCCTGGTTTTAGCACTGCTCATCGTATGAAACTCAAGCCATGCTAGTATTTTCACCAGGGTTAGACTTCATCACTACCAGAGGTAGGTTAGAGGTCACCATTACCTGAGGTCAGAGGGTGCACAGCTTTCTTACTCCTGCTTAACCCACACACATTCCTTTTCCACAGGGAATCTAACAGGTATCTAACCCTGGGAGAGAAAAGCCAGTATGGGCCCAATAGATTTTGCATGGGGCAATGAGGGACAGATGGCAAGCAACTCGGGACAGCAGGACAGACCCCTTAAATCGGGACAGTTGGGGGGATGCACCCAGACACCCACATTTGCACATATATACAGGCACCACATGCACCCAGACACCCACATTTGCACATATATACAGGCACCACATGCACCCAGACACAGACACCCACATTTGCACATATATACAGGCACCACATGCACCCAGACACCCACATTTGAACATATATACAGGCACCACATGCACCCAGACACAGACACCCACATTTGCACATATATACAGGCACCACATGCACCCAGACACAGACACCCACATTTGCACATATATACAGGCACCACATGCACCCAGACACAGACACCCACATTTGCACATATATACAGGCACATTTATAACTCAGTCACTCACATCATACAAATGTTAGTAACCACTTACACACAGTTTTTGTTAGAGAGATTTACCTTTTACTGCTTCTGAATTAAATAACATCAAACTTTATGACCCCTTGACAAACAAATGTCTCTTCATTGGAGGTGCAGACTAGTAAACTCTAATAGATTTATGTACTATTGGTATTGTTATTAGATTATGGCATAAAGAACAATAATGTTCCCTTTTATTTTATTTTACTATTAGGGCAGCATAAATATAAAGGCACATGTAGATGGGCAAAACTTTATGATGTAATCCTTACTTTATTTCTGCAGTGAAGTAGTTAAAGGGACATGAAACCCCCCCAAAAAATCATGATTCAGACAGAGCATACAATTTTAAACAACTTTCCAATTTACGTCTATTATTTAATTTGCTTCCTTGTTATCCTTTGCTAAAAGGTTTATCTAAGAAAGCTCAGGAGCAGCAAATAACCTAGGTTCTAGCTGCTGATTGGTGGCTGCATATAAATATACCGATTGTCATTGGCTCACCCATGTGTTCAGTTAGAAACCAGTAGTACATTGCTGCTCCTTCAACAAATGATACCAAGAAAACAAAGAAGCATTTATATTAGGAGTAAAATAGAAAGTTGCTTAAAATGTCATGCTCTATCTGAAAAAAATGTGGGTTTCAGGGACACGATCCGATATAAGGCGTAGGTTTCGGCGCAAGCGAGGGAACCCGCGCCACCCGTAATTTCACCTTGCACATAGGGGTATTACATATACCCCGCCGGCAGTTCCTAAAGTGCCGTAAGTCTGATAAACTAGCAATATCCAGAAATAAGCGTAAGTACAAATTTCTGGAGTCGCCAGTGACTTACGGCACTTTAGAAACTGCTGTCGCCTAAGAAAAGTAACTAAAATTTTAAATCTCCCATAACTGTCTAACACGCCTCCCAAAAATAAACCCGACACGTATACCCCTATATCAGCAATCCTCCCTCTCACTCCTAATAATAAATGTATGAACCCCTAGACCGACAACCCCCCACAACGCAATAAGCCTAATTATTAACCCCTAAACCGCCATAGCCCACACCGCAAGTAATACCTAAATTATTAACCCCTAAACCGCCATAGCCCACACCGCAAGTAATAACTAAATTATTAACCCCTAAACCGCCATAGCCCACACCGCAATAAACCTATTCTATTATTAACCCCTAAACCACCATAGCCCACATAGCCTATTAAATCTATTAACCCCTAATCTGCCGCCGCCAACGTCGCCGCCACTATAATAAAGTTATTAACCCCTAAACCTAACCCTAACACCCCCTAACTTAATTATTATTTAAATAAATCTAAATAATATTACTGTTATTAACTAAAGTATTCCTATTTAAAACTAAATACTTACCTGTAAAATAAAACCTAAGATAGCTACAATATAATTAATAATTACATTGTAGCTATTTTAGGATTTATTTTTATTTTACAGGCAACTTTGTATTTATTTTAACTAGGTACAATAGCTATTAAATAGTTAATAACTATTTAATAGCTACCTAGTTAAAATAATTACAAAATTACCTGTAAAATAAATCCTAACCTAAGTTGCAATTACACCTAACACTACACTATCATTAAATTAATTAAATAAATTAACTACAATTAGCTAAAATTAAATACAATTAAATCAACTAAACTATAGTACAAAAAAACAAACACTAAATTACAAAAAATAAAAAAAATTACAAGAATTTTAAACTAATAACACCTAATCTAAGCCCCCTAATAAAATAAAAAAGCCCCCCAAAATAATAAAATGCCCTACCCTATACTAAATTACAAATAGCCCTTAAAAGGGCCTTTTGCGGGGCATTGCCCCAAAGTAATCAGCTCTTTTACCTGTAAAAAAAAGAACAATCCCCCCCAACATTACAACCCACCACCCACACACCCCTACTCTAAAACCCACCCGATCCCCCCTTAAAAAACCTAACACTACCCCATTGAAGATCACCCTACCAGACGTCTTCATCCAAGTGGCATCTTCTATCTTCATCCATCCGACGAGGAGCAGCTCCATCTTGAAGACATCCGGCGCGGAGCATCCTTCCAGCACGACGGACTAACGACGAATGACGGTTCCTTTAAATTACATCATCCAAGATAGCGTCCCTCGAATTCCGATTGGCTGATAGGATTCTATCAGCCAATCGGAATTAAGGTAGGAAAAATCCGATTGGTTGATTTAATCAGCCAATCGAATTGAAGTTCAATCCGATTGGCTGATTGGATCAGCCAATAGAATGCAAGGTCAATTCTATTTGCTGATCAATTCTATTGGCTGATCCAATCAGCCAATCGGATTGAACTTCGTTTTATCTGCCGGTCCTGACCTGATGTAGTGATCAGGTCAGGACCGGCAGATAAAACGATCACTGAGGGGGGAGGGGAGGAGTTCAGAGCAAGCTGAAGGGAGAGAAAAAACTGCTGCTTCAGCCTTGCTCTGAATAGCTGCCATACTGCATAATGTCTGGTTATCCTGCTATATGTGTGTGTGCTGAGTGCTCTGCTGCTATGATTTAACTCATTGCCAAGCCTGAGAAACTCCAAGCAGTCTTTGGTAATTAGAAGGCCACTGAATGCCGCTGCGTACCACACTTGTATTATGCCCAGCAGTGAAGTGGTTAATTAGGTAGCTTGTAGGGTTCATTTTAGCTTTAGTGTAGAGATCAGCCTCCTACCTTACACATCCCACCCCCTGATCCCTCCCTGACCCCTCTCTAACAGCTCTCTTCCCTTCCCACCCCCCCAGAGGACACCCCCATCTTAAGCAGTTCCTTGTGAAATGTGAATAACAACAGTTTAGGTCGGTCCTAGAGTATCGGCTTCTCATTCATCTCTAGCCATGGGGTGGGGCAATGGCCCCCCTGGATCCGCAACTGTCCCCAGTATGGCCCCTGTAAGGAGAGGTTAAATGCTGGACTAAAATGGAGGTCCTCAGACTGCAATATTATTGACCAATCTCAAAATGACACCATCTTGTTCTCATTTGGAGCTGAAGCATCTTCTTTTAAACAGCCAATAGGATGTAAGCAGCTCTCATCCTATTGCATTCAATCTTCAGTGTGCGGCGGACGATCGCATGAAGAGGACCTCCACATCGCTGATGACCGCCGCCGCCCTGGAGAATCACCACTCCGCACCTCCGGCAAGAAAAAAGAAGATCCTGCGATGGATGAAGATGGATTCGCCTGGATAAAGACTTTTCGCCGCCTGGATGCATTGCCAGACTTCAATAATGGTGAGTACATTTGTTGGGGTTAGTGTTAGGGTTTTTTTTGTCTTTTTTGGGGTGTTTTTTTAAAATAAATTAGGGATTTTTTTTTATTTTCAAGGGCAGTAAAAGAGCTGATTGCCCATACAAAGGCCCCTTTAGGGGCAATGGGTAGATTATTTTTTTTAGGTTTTTTTTTATTTTGGGGGGTTGGGTGTTGTACTGTTAGGGATTAATTCGTATTTTTTTTTTCTAAAAGTGCTGTTATACTCAGGGCAATGCCCTACAAAAGGCCCTTTTAAGGATTAGGGGGTTTTGTTATTTTGGGGTGGCTTTTTTATTTTAAACGGAGTATTAGATTAGGAATATCTTTTTTTATTTTTAATAATTTCATTTGTTATTTTCTGCAATGTTAGATTTTGTTAATTTTTTGTAATGTTTTACTTTGTTATTTTGTGTAATGCTAGGTTTTGTTATTTTGTGTAATGCTAGGTTTTGTTATTTTGTTTAATTTAAGAGTTTGTTATTTTTTGTAATGTTAGGTTGTTTTGTTTTTTTCGTAGTGATAGGAATTTTTAATTTTGTAATTTAGATTTTTTTATTTTTGGTATCTATTATTTTTTTTATATAGTAATCTTAGGTTTATTTATAGTTTAGATAATAGATACTCAGTTCACACTGAATACACAGTGATATTAAGAATCTCAGAGGCGCCACCAAAGGCTAATGATGATTCCGGTAGTCCCACCAGAGGGCAGCTCTTCACAGGAACGAAAATCAGGATAATATAGGAAGAGAAGAAGAAGGCACTCCAATGGCGTTTTATCTCAAGAGTAACATCCCTCTAACCACATTCAATGGCCCCAATAGGAAATATACTCACAGGCTTCAAGCACTTATCTCAAAGTGCAAAATAACACAGTCTAGGAAATTAGGAGCTTCCCAGCTAGCTCTCATATAACGTCAGTGATGTCCAAAAAACCCACTGTGTCAATGTTCATCAAACAGGAATCCAAATAGTAAAAACAATACACTTCAAATGTTAAAAGTGTTAAATTCAAGAATTTACTATAAAAGTGCAGTATAGCACATAAAACACAAGCTGAACGCGTTTCACAAGGAACTCTTGCTTCCTCAAGCAGTATACATTGACATCACATATAGACACATATATATATACACAATTGGATTATAATTGCAAGGCATACATTGGATAAGAATTTGCACATAATTGACCTATATACAAACATCACCTGAAAACAATAATCAGAGCGTACCACACACAAGTCATATAACATATATTTTAATCCGCCAATGATAAAGGACTGAGCGTATAGGCTACGGCGTGTGCAGTACCGATCGTCGGATCACCCGTGAAGTCACACATCTCGCAATATTTCAAGAGCCCAGAAATCAACACGTGGTTATCAATACGTCACCAGTACACATCTCCTAGACGACCGGCGTGTCCACAACAGAGCCTATCAACGAGCACCAGACCCAAGATATATTGTATCTAAACAGGATAGAAATACAAAAAGAATGTTGTAATCGTGTTTCATAATGATACAAATACAAGAAAATAATACAAATCTAAACATGATACAATATCAAATACATGTTAATTACAAGTATATAACTATACAACATAATAAATATTAAATATGAAAAATAAATAAAACTAGAACCGAAATATATATATTTAAAATATATATATATATATTTAAAATATATATATATATATATATATATATATATATATATATATATATATATATATATATATATATATATATATATATATATATATATATATAATATAAAAATACAGTTAATACACAAAATTATGAATTTAAAAAAATTAACAACAGAATAATAATCCCCAATACCACCCCAAATTCAATTGAAGGCTGCTAAAGAAATATTTTCATTAAGACCTTCTGGTATTAACGATCTTATTTTCCAAATCCAAAAGGTTTGCCTTTGTCTAAGTCTCAGAAAACGATTATACTGATTAGATGA